>NC_046364.1:33161911-33470259 GCF_011125445.2 Fundulus heteroclitus
TTGGACTTGACTCGGACTTGAACACTGGTGACTCGAACCTGGACTCGGACTCGAGGCATAGTGACTTGACTACAACACTGTTATATGGTAATAGTGGATGATCTGCCTCCCCTGGATGATGATGTCACAGCTAATTGAAACTCTTGCTGCAGCATTTTGGATCGGCTGAAGGCTTTGAACTGCATTGTGTGGACTTCCTGATAGTAAAGAATTACAATGGTTCAGCCTTGAAGTAACAAATGCATGGACTAGTTTTTCACTGTCACCCCTGGACAAAAAATTGTAATTTTGGCAATATTCCAGAGGTTAAAAAAGGAAACCTTAGAAACCTGTTTAATATGGGATTTAAATGACATGTTTTTTGTCAAAAATAACCATTATTACCAGAGGCCAATTTAATGCCATCCAGACTAAGTGATTGATAAAGAAGATTCTTTTTTGTGGACATTTTTGCCAGTGGAGAAGTTGTAGATAATTTTATGTCCAGAGCCTCTGTGGATGTAGGGGTATTGACGGAGTAGACAGAGTTGTTTCAGAATTGTTGTGATGTCCAGAGAGGTGTATTGAAGAGCCATGGTCAGTGCATCATTATATTGGTGCTAAAACCAGGTAAGCTGGTGTACTAGACAACAGGAACCTTTGAGTAATGATTCCTGTATGTATGTGTATGTGTGTGGCACTCAAGCCAAATACTGCATAACACATTAAAAAATGATATCCAGAAAATGTTGCCATGATGAAAGAGTGTGACAAATCAAACTACCTGCTCATGTTATAGTCATCTTCTCCCTCTGTTTCTTTAGCCTTACACAGCTCTAGCTCTAACTGGTAACAGAAACCAATAATGGCAAATGACTCATACTTGAAATCTATTACAGCAATGGTTCTCCATTCTATTACATGTCTTTCTATGATATCCCTGGTCATAACAGGCAGAGTGAAATTCACCTGCCATCACAGTCTTACTGTAGTCCATATGTCAAAAGAAGGCTTTATGCCATACCTATTGCAGACGGGTCAATCTCTCAACTCAAATGGCTTCTTTGGATCACGTGACAGCCAAGTGCTCTGCAACACTCGTTACAGCAGATAGAAGCAGGAAATGATTATCAGGAGGTCAATTTATGCAAGAGAGAGGCAGAATGACAGAGTGAGAGGTCAGAGTGCGTCCATATCTCTAGGCATTAAAGATTGACATCCAGAATCTGAGATGGTCCCCACACTGCCTCACTCCTCAGCACACACACACCTCTCCATTTAAATATCTGACAGACGATGAAAGTGCAGCCCTTAAAACGTCCGCCGAGTGCTTCAGGAATGAAATGGGGGAGATAAAAGAATTCCCTTGGGTAATCAATGGAGCTATGAATTAACCGTGAGTTTTAGTGGGAGGTGGGTTTGAGGATTTGGTCCAGGTTTTACTCATTTGTCATCATTCCTTCTGAAAACATCAGACTAGACAAAATGCTTAAACCTCTCTGGTCTTCTACCAGGAGGTAAAGGCATAAGGTTATTTTTCTTATATTTGAAATCAAGGAAATTGAGAAGATAAAATTGTGCATTAATATCAAATTACTATCATGTACAGTTTATAGAACAGAATGTATAGTTATTATTTCACACAATAAAAAACAGGATCAAACTTATCAAATTGAGTATATTAATTACATAAAAATCCTCTCAAGAAGTGTGAATCTGGAGTCATTACTAATACAAATATTGTTTGCATTTAAAACACTTAGCATAGACTCTAATGGTGCAATTGGACTGAACAGACAAGGGTGGATTAAGGAGCAGTAAGGAGATGAGAAGTTTACTAAACTATGTATTTTATAACCTTAGTTTATCACAAAAGGTTGTTTAAGATGTTTTTAGTTCAAGAAAGTACACCTCCAAACTTGATTTGTGCAATATGTTCATCAGGATTATGAGCCAATTTAAATTCTGGTCGCAGAATTTTCAGAACCAGTGACACCAAGGGTTTGTCTGTGAAATCCATAAATTAAATAAATGTCTAAATTGCTTGCAAAAGCTACGTATCGAAAATAAACATCAATGAAATCTCACTAATCTAAATTTTGACAAAGCTAACTGCTAACAACAGACTACATAACTACTAAATGACCACTGATACAAGGCAAAAAACTGTGGTATTGCTAAATTACACTAAATATGCACTTTCACAACAAGCAGTTAAGGTGTTAAAGATGAAGCTTGTCTCTGAGGTGGGCTGGACTGATGCTGGCTGTGGCGGATGACTGAGGTGAAGGGGTTAGCAGAGGAGTGAGTGCAGCTACAAGGGCCTCTGTCCCAGGCCAGTCTGCGGGCTGCAGCCCTGTGCTGATAAGACTGTAATAGTCCTCCTTAGAGGACCCAGGGCTCTGCTCCCCTTATTAGTCATTTATCACACCTGGCAGCCTCACTGAACCATAATTACTCTTCCCTTATCCCCCTGCACTGTCATGTCCATAAGAGCGGACGGGGCAGAGGGGGAAGGTAGAGAAATAACTGTAAGAAACAGTGTTTAGAGAGAGAGTGCACAGACAAGAATGGGGGAGATGGCAAAAAGGAACGGGAAATGAATAGTAAAAAATCTTCAGTTTATGTTCAACACAGATATGTAACACACAGACACAAAAAATCAGGTCTAAAAAACAAAAAACAACAAGAATAAAATCCACAATAGTTGTACAAACCTTTTTAAAATCCCTCTTTAATATACCGTATGCGTGCAACGATGGAAAGGAATGTAATCTCACAGATACAGCCCTTGCAAACAGAGCAGCCTCTGTGCAAGAAATGAGAACCAGTTGTCCACACTAAAACTCTCCTGTTAACTAAAACAGGGTATATAACAGGACACTTTAGGAGACTATCGAAGCACAAACAAACCTTATGAACTCTAAATGACATAAACTTATTTTCAGTTAAGGATATAGAACCATGCTAAGTAATTGTTTTTATTACAGTTTATTACAGTCTGGTTTATTCAGACTTAAAACTGGGGCTAAGTGTTATACAAGTGTATAATATAGTGTTTTAGTTATTGAAAAAGGTGTGTCCAGCATTGTAACTATAACTAGTTAAGGAAGAAACCTACTTACGTTGGACAGATAAATAGCAGAAACAGACATTTATGAAAATTAATATTGTCTGCCATATTGTTACATTAGCAGTGGAAAGCCCTCCTCCTGATACCACAAGTTGTTTAACTTTGCACAGACTCTCCTTGTCTGTCTGCTATAAACACAATGCTAAGGTTGTCAAAACTGCTTGCCACACTAACATTTCTTTCACGATTGAGCTATAGGGACATTTTCTCTGCAAAAGGTTTTAGTTTGTTGCCACGTGCCTGGCTGTCACGAAAGCGCTCCCCCTGACACTAAGCAGATCCAGATGTGAGCCACATGCTTCCAATCCCGAGCTAAAGCTTGCCAACTATACACCCCAAAACAGCTCAAGCCTAAAAAACTGAAACTATCTCTCACACCACAGTTAGTTTCATTAGCAAATGGGTTTCCTCTTTCACAAAGACAACAAGCACTCATGGATGCAAATTTCTAGAGTTATGAAATTTCACACTATAAAAACTGGTCTTGATTAAAAATGTGTTTTTTAAACAACTTAAAGCACTTGAATGTTTCACAAAATGGCCAGGATCCAGTCCCTGCAGGACATCACTGTCAGCACATTGGTGAGTTTTTCAAACCTAGACTGAAGAATCTGGAGGCAGTGGATGAGCGTTCCACTAATCTATATATTTATAAAGAAGCTTTGAAACTTTTTTATTGTCCCAGATGAAACAATAATATAAACACTGAGTTCAACAGGAAAGGGCAACATAGACACACACTGAAATCAGCATGTAGTAACAGTTTGGAAGTACATGTTCCCTGGATGCCCTGTCCAATGTGGATGTGACCAGAGAGAAAAATACCAATAGTTGTATCATCCTTCACAGATGGGGACCACATCAGGACTTACATAGAAAAGTCCAGATGTGTGAAAAGAGGGGGAACAGAGGGACTACAGCAGGGAGGGAGGTGGGGAAAGCAAGAAGAGAAATGGGATTGCATGAATTTTGCTGTCATTAAAAACCCAACAGATGTGTTAGTCCCATAGGAGAAACATCTGGCTTCTCGCTCTTTCCCTCATGCGCGCGTACACACACAAACACACACATGCACTGAAAACTTTTCATCAACCACGTAAGGTGAGAAAATGGATAATGTGTTTGGCTTCTTAAGATCCGTACTGCTGGCTTTCTCCATTTTAACAGACATTTTATGAAGCAGCTTCCTTAATAGCCAGTTACTTATAAAACAAAGCGGTAATGACATGCAAATGACTCACGGGGAAGCACTGTAAAGAGGATGTGATGTATGGGCCGTCTGTACATCACAAACACACATAATGAACAAAATTACATAAACAACAAAGAAACAGTCCAAAAATAATTTTCTTTTGTTCTTTTCCCCATATAATTACACATAAAAATGAAATCTGTTACCTGCAGTTTGACACAAAAAAGGATACTCAGAAAAAGACTGAATGAATTGCACTTACTTCTGACAAAAAACACTATGTTCACACCACTACCCAAAAACACAGCCCCCATGGTAAAAGCTCTCTTTGTGTAATATGTATATTGCAATAAATCTGCATTCAGGAGAGACAAGCCACCAAAATACACCTAGATCCAAACATGCATTCAGCACACAAAACACTGGAAATTAAATGAAATGTTACATTTTTGGACAGTTAAAGAACATATCTCCTTGACAGAAATAAACAGTATTTTCAGTTCAGTTTATTTATATTGTGCCAATTAAAAACACATGGTGTCCCAAGGCACCTTACACAAAAAAGTAAATTAAATCGACTCATACAGATTCCAAGTCAATTACATACATCCCATTTGATCCTAGCTTTCAAACAATGGAGTGAAGTTCAGTTTATCTTTCAAATTGATTAAAGTTTTATTTTTTAAGGAAACCCAGCAATTTGAATTGAGACATCTACCCCAAGCACCAAGGAGTTCAAGCAATTAACTTGCTGAAACAATGTGAAAATGTTTACCTTATTCTACCCAACTAGGTTTCATAACTAATTTTGACCAATGTATTGTAGTCCCTAGAAAAAAAGTAAATCATGTTACTTAAAGAAAAAAAAATACCTCCATCATCTGCTTGACCTTGGAAAAATTGTGATATGAATTGTACTGTCTGTCACTGCTTACTTGGCTCCACCAAGACTGTTTCCTCATTTATACTTGCAGCCTACATCTTTGTGACTGTGCTCACTTTGCCCTCCGACAGCAACAGAAATCCTATTCAAAGGACGGTGCAAATAGCGCAATAAATAGAGAAGACTATGAGCCAGATAACAAGCAAAACAACAACATTATTAGAAAAGCTAATAGACTTTCCAATAATGTAGAGAAATAAAATAAATCATAAAAAGAAAGGGTTTCCAATATGTATGTTTTACAAATATTTATGTGATATAAAAACATTTAAACCTTTGCTCAGGAGCCTTCCTGACCAAAATGAAAGTTTAAGCCTCTTCAAACATCATTCTTTCTAGGACAAATGACACCACGTTATTATTTCCTCGCCTTTTTACATGAAGTTTGCACATTCTCCCTGTGCATGCATGGGTTCTCACCAGGTACTTCAGCGTTTTTCCACAGTCCAAAAACATGACTGTTAGAGTAATTGGTCTCTCCAAATTGCTCTTTAGGTATGAGTGTGTGCATGCATAATTGTTTGTTCCCGTTGTTTCTGCCCTGTGATGGACTGGCAACCTGTCCTGGGTGTACCCTGGCTCTCACCCAGTGACGACCGGAGATAAACACCAGCCCTACCTGTGACCCTGCACAAATAAGTGGGCATAGATATTGAATGAACCAAACTCGAGAAGGACGTGGAGTTCTACAAGGCACTGTAAACTAGGAGGGACAGAGATGCAGATGAGCTCCAGGGTAAAGCTAGGAAACAACTAACAAGTTTTCCAAGACAAAAACTGAGAGGTAGGTTAATCACAAGGCAAAGAGTTGTCATCTTACAGCTCTACGTAACCCTATCAGGTGTGCACTGTGCTGCTGGAGACCACACCCAGCAAAAAAGATCTTCTGCTCCAGAGAGACCTACACTTGCACAAAAACACAATCACACAATCACACAACAGCAGTATCACAAAAGTAGATTTTTAGAAACATTTTGACCATGTGGTGGTGACTGTAGTATTTCACTTGCAGTTCAGAAGTTATACAGTTCCATCCACAACTTTGTACGATATTAAATTCACAAATTGAAGTTTGAAATATGCAGAACCTTATTTTGGGTGTTTATAATTTAAGAATATTTATGATTGTGTCATGTTAAACATTCTATCTTCTTTAACATAAATCTTGACTCCAATTAAGAGAACAAACCACGGGGAGGCACGTCCACCAACAGAAGTTCTAAGGTCAGCTGACAGGAAGGAAAGAAATAAGGAAGCCAGACAGGCTGAGTGTACAGTAGGTAGCATAGAGTCTTCTCTCTGCAGCAAAACTGAAATAATAAGCCAAAAATCCCCCTCTCTGTCTCTCTCATGCTCATGCTTTCACTCTGCATGTCCCTGTCACCTCTTCAGTCTGCTTCCTCGTCCCTCTTCTCTTTTTTGGTCTTGTTCTATTTATGACTTCCTCTGAAATCTCAGCGTCTTGTGCACACTTATGTGGTCCATAAATCAGGCTCTGAAAAGGACAGTAGGAAGGGGGAGGGAGAGGGAAATGGAAAATCAGAAGGAAGCTTTTGCCGTTGTCTGAGCAAACGTTTAAAGGCCCACCTGAGAGCCTTAAAGCTGAAACCTGCTGGAAATACAGTATTAACCAGCACATGCATACGATAGGACCAGCAGCATTGAAGCATAAAAAATGGCACTCTGACAAGCTATAAGTGTCAAGTCTTTGTGATATTACACAAGTCCCATTAATTCCTCTCAGATGTGATTTATTTACAATACATTCCATATAATAAGACCCAGATCTATTTTGTTTCTTTTTCGCAGTTTAGTAAAATGCACTGCAGTTTTGCAGCAATGTGTTAATTGGCATCTGCCTCCAGTGTGGCTGAATTTGGCCAGAGAAGTTCAGCAGATACCTGCCAGAGACTTGTATTGGACTCTGGGGTGATTAATTTTTGAAGTGTGCTGTAAAGAGCTATGAGATCCATAAACAGGACAGTCCACAACAGACAACCCCCTGGATGGCGACCAGGACAACAAAGCTCACAAAGCGATATGTTTACATATAACCACAGCCAAGCATAATTTCTCCAACTTACTGTTAAATCAATATCATTGTTAACATATGGGGATTAGAACACCATTGTATTGGATCACATTTTGTAAAAATGGAGAGTTCAAAGATATCTTTTAAAGTAACTATGGTGTCTTTTATTAAGGCACCTTTATTGGTGCCTTAATATTCTTAAGAGATAAGATTATTTGATATTCAATCGTTAAACATTAAATGACATCTATGATCATATTTTAGAAACAGAAAAGCTAAAAGTCTTGTTAGTACAACATAAACAAAACACAATTAGTATATCTAATACACAGTTATACACTGTTCTGAAAGAATCAAGTCCATTGATAAAGAAAGGATTTACCATATATTGTAGATGACATATCATCTGGAAACGTAAATCATGTCAGTTGCTCCCTTATTTAGGGGTTTCTGCAGCAGTCATTCCAACTTGCACAGACTGGTCAGAGTGCTTACACTGGGCGTCCTTCCTGATGCAACCAGGATTAAATTCTGGGTCCCTGTTTCAAAGGTGCAAGCTGAACCTGCAACACCACAGACGGATCTACAACATACTATATGGAAATATCTCATAATAATTACTGATTTATATTATTTTAAAAAAAGAAGACATTTTCAGTGGCAATTTAAGTGGATAATTGGTTACTTTGTTGGCTATACAGAAAAAAATTAAAAAGTGAGTCAGATTTATACTGAGTCATCAGAAACAGTCTCTGCATTAGAAACGCTGTTTTGTCCCAAAAGTAATGAAGCAACTGAAACTAGGACTCAAGGGAAGGAATAACTCAAAGCGGAGGTGACTGCAGCTCCTATTTGAGTATAAAGTTTATCAGGAAAGAAAATTGTTTATTTTACTAATAATTAACTGTGGCTTTGTGTTTGCTGTTCCTAAGTAAAAGGAAGGAGAGAACGTTTGACTGCAGACACAGCCTGTGTATGTTAATTTAAAAAAAAAAAATCTAAATGTATAGTATTGACTTGAAAAGCCAAACATGTTGCTGTGAGAAACTGACTCCTAATAGACTTAGAGAGCTCAAATAGTGTTCTATGAAAGTTTATATTGACGTTTCAACCTGGAAAGACTCACACAGACAGGGAAGACGATTAGACAGATATATTGACATACATCAGAAAAAGTTATTTGGCTTTGTGCAGAAGACGTGAAAGCTGCAAATGGGTTTGAGCTGGGATGTTCAATCCTTGGATTAGGATTGGTTGAAATCTTCCATTGGGGTCCGGACACTGGTGGTGGAGGTGAGAAGGGAGCGAGGAGGAGCCTGGGAGCATGAAGAGGGTGACGGGGCGGAAGTGGATCTAAGCTCAGCTGAAGAACCGGAGAGTCCATGTATGGAGGGCTTTATGAGCAAAGTCTTGCAGGGTGATTGGTAAGAAGAAGACTTGGAGCAGATTAGCTGGATTGCAGGTGCCTAACGAGATGGTCAGGGAACAGGTGAGTTTTCCAGTCTGAATTTACATCTAGACTCTATTTCAGTAGTGTAGTTAAATCCATGTAAGTAAAACACAGACTAGTTAGTTTTGATGAACAAAATAAGACTTGCATAATCAGTGCATGGCTACCCATGTATGAGTTTCTTAAATAAATGGAAGGACTGGAACCCTTGGGCATCAGAGTAACAACGCTGTCCAGAACTGGAGAAGAAATTGTAACATTTTACCTAAGTGGTGTCAGAATTTTACTGCTTTGAATTACAGTTTTTAGTATTCATTCACCACTGTGGTGAATGCTGGGCTGACTGGATTACCCACAAAACATGATAGAATTCCCTTTTAGGGTGCTAGTTTACTCAGTGTCCAAGCTGCTGCTCTCACAGAGGTATCCTGTGGTCATTTGTCTCATGTCACCATGTAACTATTCACTTCATTTGCTCAAATTTGAGATTCATATATTGATATTATTATTTTTGTTTTGGGTGAACATTATGTTTTGCAATGAAGACCAAGTTTGGCAAGCCACACGTAAGGTCATCTCTCTTCGGTGTTCTCAGCTGCCTTGTGTATGATTTTTCTTTGTATTTTTACATATTTCTCAGTTTGTTAAATACAAATATATGTTAATATTGCAACTGCAAGCTTGAACACAGTCAAAAAGAAAAGTATCAAGAATTATGAAATATGCCATTTAAACATTATTTTAAGGCGTTTATTAACAAGAATCAAGTTTAGTACAGTAACACACAGTTTTATTCCTTCATATGCGTTAGTGAAAAAGACAGAATTGGGTGGGTGTATCAGCCTTCATTTAAAGCTCCTCCCATCTTCGCTTTTCTGACTAGAATGTGTGTCCATCAAGCCTCATTACTCCAATGGCAGTGGCAGTGATAAAGACTTCCTTGTTGCAGACTCCTTTGTTTGTTCGCCTGCATATATCCTCCATAAAGACAGCCTTCAGGATGCCTGCAGACCTGCTCCCCCTTCCACCACCCTGCTCTCATGTGGTTGCAGTCTTGCCAGTACAATCCTAGACCTTGGAGTTATCACATGAGGGCTGGGACAGGTTATCACATTTGAAGAGGAGGAAGCGAGGAACTCCTCAGGTCCTGCACACATGCTGATAATATGCTCTGCTGATGGTATTTAGCTACAATAATACCAGTCTTGGGCGCTTTCTCTTCTACATTCAAGTAATATGCAAAACCTACTTCAGTATGCACTTATCCACAAACACACACAAACATATATGTACATCCTAATTATCCAAACAACATGCAATTAAACATACAGAATGGACTAAAACTCTAGAGAAAATGTAGGAAAAGAACCACAATTGATTGAGATTGAATGTTTACATAAAAGTGACTTAAGTCTAGTTTTAAAGAAATATACTTAATTATTTTGAAAAAAAAAACAGCTGAATCATTCCATCCATTGCAAATATTTAGCTTACAAAAAATGTAATTATTTGGTAATGTTTGCCTAAAACCTTTATATTTGAATCACGACCAAAATCTAATAATCCTGTGAGACTGCTCTAAAACTGTTTTATCTGGGCCCCTCCCTGTTCCGTGCACAACATAAAAGGAAAGTGTAGACATTTATTGTTCTTTGTACATTACTTAACCCCCCTAGGGCCAAAACCAAAATTTCCAGGGCGGGCGGGCGAAACGAGACCCTCCATTTCCGTACAGCCCCGTACAGCCCCAATGCCCAGGTATGCGCGGCGGCGTTCCGAAGCTCGCCGCGGCCGGGCCGGCCCCCTTAAAAATCGGCGGGCGGGCCGGGCAGGTGCAGAGCGGATCCCCGCCCGCCACGCCGCCGCCGCCGTCCCGCCGCCGCGCACGGCGGCCGTGCGGCGGCCCCCCAAAGAAGGCCGTTCTCCGCTCGCAGCGCGGGCTCCATCCACAGTGTGGCGCCCGGGGGTAGGGTCGAGAACCGTACGCAGGCGGAGGGGGGGGGCCGTACAGCCCCGCATTGGCCGAGCCCGCGCGTCCGTCGAAGTGGCGCGATTTTGGGAGGGGCCAGGCGGCCGAAACGTGGACCGGCCGTACAGGACCCACAGATTCCCTTTGCTGCTGGCGTCGGGCCTTCGGCGCCACCAACCTGTCGGAGCGGGGATGGCGCCAGCGTGGCAGGGGGCGGGAAGGGAAAAACGGGAAAGGTTCACGCATTGGCCGAGCCCGCACGTCCGTTAAAGTGGCGCATTTTTGGGAGGGCCAAGCGTCCGAAACGTGGACCGGCCGTACAGGACCCATAGACTCCCTTTGCCGCTGCCGTCGGGCCAGAACTAAAAAAAAATACGCCACTTATTTTAATATAATGTTAAAATTATTATTTAACCCGTTTGCAAATATAGATTCCAGACCCCTAATGTGAAATAAAAAATTAATCTCCCACTTCCAGGCTGGGGGGGTCTTGGTCACAGACCTCTCCCCAGGAAGAGGGCCTCTTGCTGGGTAAGAGTGCTGGAACGATGACCCCCCTGCTGGAGCTCTGACATGCATAAGGCAACATCTCTAAATGTTTGGTAGGACAGGTTACAGTTTGTAACAGTGGTAGCCACATGCTGAACTTCATAAGACAATGTTATATTTATTAAAAATAACCTACCGCGATATGTACACTTTAGATGTACGTACGCTACCGTGTTATGTACACTTTATATGTACGTACGCTAATGCGTTTTGTACACTTTATATGTACGTACGCTACCGCGTTATGTACACTTTATATGTACGTACGCTACTGCGTTATGTACACTTTATATGTACGTACGCTAATGCGTTATGTACACTTTATATGTACGTACGCTACCGCGTTATGTACACTTTATATGTACGTACGCTACTGCGTTATGTACACTTTATATGTACGTACGCTAATGCGTTATGTACACTTTATATGTACGTACGCTACCGCGTTATGTACACTTTATATGTACGTACGCTACCGCGTTATGTACACTTTATATGTACGTACGCTACCGCGTTATGTACAATTTATATGTACGTACGCTACCGCGTTATGTACACTTTATATGTACGTACGCTACCGCGTTATGTACACTTTATATGTACGTACGCTACCGCATTATGTACAATTTATATGTATGTACGCTACCGCGTTATGTACATTTTAGATGTAGGGCAGCTACCGCGTTATGTACACTTTATATGTACGTACGTTACCGCGTTATGTACATTTTATACGTACGTACGCTACCGCGTTATGTACATTTTAGATGTAGGGCAGCTACCGCGTTATGTACACTTTATATGTACGTACGCTACCGCGTTATGTACAATTTATATGTACGTACGCTACCGCGTTATGTACACTTTATATGTACGTACGCTACCGCGTTATGTACACTTTATATGTACGTACGTTACCGCGTTATGTACATTTTATATGTACGTACGCTACCGCGTTATGTACATTTTAGATGTAGGGCAGCTACCGCGTTATGTACACTTTATATGTACGTACGCTACCGCGTTATGTACACTTTATATGTACGTACGCTACCGCGTTATGTACACTTTATATGTACGTACGCTACCGCGTTATGTACAATTTAGATGTACGTACGCTACCGCGTTATGTACACTTTATATGTACGTACGCTACCGCGTTATGTACAATTTATATGTACGTACGCTACCGCGTTATGTACACTTTATATGTACGTACGCTACCGCGTTATGTACACTTTATATGTACGTACGTTACCGCGTTATGTACATTTTATATGTACGTACGCTACCGCGTTATGTACATTTTAGATGTAGGGCAGCTACCGCGTTATGTACACTTTATATGTACGTACGCTACCGCGTTATGTACACTTTATATGTACGTACGCTACCGCGTTATGTACAATTTAGATGTACGTACGCTACCGCGTTATGTACGCTTCAGATTTACGCCAGCTACCGCGTTATGTACACTTTATATGTACGTACGCTACCGCGTTATGTACATTTAGGACCTAAAAAAAACACCACTTTTTAAAAGATAATGTTCAAATTATTATTAAATCTGTTTGCAAATATAGCTTCCAGACCCCTAATGTGAAATTTAAAAAAAAAAAATTTAATCTCCCACTTCCAGGCTGGGGGGGTCTCAGTCAGAGACCTCTCCCCAGGAAAAGTGCCTCTCGCTGGGCTAGAGTGCTTGACTGGACCCCCCTTCTGGAAGTCTGCCTTACCATAGGCATAATTTGAGCTACTCCTGTTAAATTCGTATCCACGCCATGCTGGAGACAGAACTCAAAAAAAATACGCCACTTATTTTAATATAATGTTAAAATTATTATTTAACCCGTTTGCAAATATAGCTTCCAGACCCCTAATGTGAAATTTAAAAAAAAAAAATTTAATCTCCCACTTCCAGGCTGGGGGGGTCTCAGTCAGAGACCTCTCCCCAGGAAAAGTGCCTCTCGCTGGGCTAGAGTGCTTGACTGGACCCCCCTTCTGGAAGTCTGCCTTACCATAGGCATAATTTGAGCTACTCCTGTTAAATTCGTATCCACGCCATGCTGGAGACAGAACTCAAAAAAAATACGCCACTTATTTTAATATAATGTTAAAATTATTATTTAACCCGTTTGCAAATATAGCTTCCAGACCCCTAATGTGAAATTTAAAAAAAAAAAATTTAATCTCCCACTTCCAGGCTGGGGGGGTCTCAGTCAGAGACCTCTCCCCAGGAAAAGTGCCTCTCGCTGGGCTAGAGTGCTTGACTGGACCCCCCTTCTGGAAGTCTGCCTTACCATAGGCATAATTTGAGCTACTCCTGTTAAATTCGTATCCACGCCATGCTGGAGACAGAACTCAAAAAAAATACGCCACTTATTTTAATATAATGTTAAAATTATTATTTAACCCGTTTGCAAATATAGCTTCCAGACCCTTAATGTGAAATTTAAAAAAAAAAAAATGAATCTCCCACTTCCAGGCTGGGGGGGTCTCTGTCACACACCTCTTCCCAGGAAGAGTGCCTCTCGCTGGGCTAGAGTGCTGGAACGATGACCCCCCCTGCTGGAGCTCATTCCAGTGAGATGCTGACCGATCGTTCCCCCGGGGACAGGTTTTGGCAGCATCTCATCCACAAAACCTGCGCTGTTTTAAGAAAACTGTAGGAAATAAATGAGTGATAAGCTAAGTTAAGCTCTTACCACTACTCACAGACATTTTGACACATTTAAAAATTCCACCTCCAGGCTGGGGGGGTCTCTGTCAGAGACCTCTCCCTAGGAAGAGTGCCTCTCGCTGGGCTAGAGTGCTTGACTGGACCCCCCCTTCTGGAAGTCTGCCTTACCATAGGCATAATTTGAGCTACTCCTGTTAAATTCGTATCCACGCCATGCTGGAGACAGAACTCAAAAAAAATACGCCACTTATTTTAATATAATGTTAAAATTATTATTTAACCCGTTTGCAAATATAGCTTCCAGACCCTTAATGTGAAATTTAAAAAAAAAAAATTAATCTCCCACTTCCAGGCTGGGGGGGTCTCTGTCACACACCTCTTCCCAGGAAGAGTGCCTCTCGCTGGGCTAGAGTGCTGGAACGATGACCCCCCCTGCTGGAGCTCATTCCAGTGAGATGCTGACCGATCGTTCCCCCGGGGACAGGTTTTGGCAGCATCTCATCCACAAAACCTGCGCTGTTTTGAGAAAACTGTAGGAAATAAATGAGTGATAAGCTAAGTTAAGCTCTTACCACTACTCACAGACATTTTGACACATATTTAAAAATTCCACCTCCAGGCTTGGGGGGTCTCAGTCACAGACCTCTCCCCAGGAAGAGTGCCTCTCGCTGGGCTAGAGTGCTGGAACGATGACCCCCCCTGCTGGAGCTCTGACATACATCAGGCAACATCTCTAAATGTTTGGTAGAGCAGGTTACAGTTTATATTTATTAAAAATAACCTACTGCGATATGTACACTTTATATGTACGGCAGCTACGCCGTTATGTACACTTTAGATGTACGTCAGCTACTGCATTATGTACATCTAGAACCGAAAAAAAAAACGCCACTTTTTAAAAGATAATGTTCAAATTATTATTAAATCTGTTTCCAAATATCCCTTCCAGAGTCCTATTAAGAAATTAGAAAAATATTTCAAAGTACAAGATGTTTATTTGCTTTAATTTTGTAAATGAAAATATGATGGCCGAGGTGAGATTCGAACCCTGCTCCTCTGGGTGGAAGGCAATGTTGTTATCCACTCTGCTACACCCCTTAGCCCCTATATATAGGGGGCAGAGAGCCGTTTTGTACTTCCATGTTGCCTGTACAGCCTCCCTCCTTCTGTACACCTTGACCCCTCCTTAACCCACATAATTACATAGGCCACGCTCTCAGCCAATAGCAAAAGCTGTTCCCCTCCCCCGGTAGTTGTGGTCGTGTAGTGCAGTTTCAGACACAACAGTGGAGCTTGATTTCCAATGAGTCCCACCTTCAGCCCGTAACCTACCGTGTTATGTACAATTTATATGTACGTCTGCTACCGTGTTATGTACATCTAGGATCGAAAAAAAAAACGCCACTTTTTAAAAGATAATGTTCAAATTATTATTAAATCTGTTTCCAAATTTCCCTTCCAGAGCCCTATTAAGAAATTAGAAAAATATTTCAAGTCTAAATTGTTTATTTACTTTAATGTTGTAAATGAGAATATGATGGCTGAGGTGGGATTCGAACCCTGCTCCTCTGGGTGGCAGGCAGTGTTGTTATCCACTCTGCTACACCCCTTAGCCCCTATATATAGGGGGCAGAGAACCGTTTTGTACTTCCATGTTGCCTGTACAGCCTCCCTCCTTCTGTACACCTTGGCCCTCTGTGTTGTCCTGCTCTAACTCTACTCCTCAGGTGTGCCTAGTTGGCTGAGGGGGTGTGGCCCACACCTGCAGCTCGTTGCAGGCGGCTTCCTCTGGCTTCTTAAGCAGAGCGCTGACAGATGGAAGACGCAGAGCCTTAAGCAGTGGTGGTACGACGTGGCCTCTGACCCAACTCCTGAAAACCTGCTGGTGAGTTTTTTCATCTTTGAACTTTGAACTAATTTTGGATCTCCCTGTTTTTGTCACAGTTTTTGGTGCTTCTGGATCCTGCTGGTTCTTCCCTCACTCTGGTCAATCCATCTGTCACCCACTTCTGCCCAGCTTTATGGTAAGCAGTGCAGCTTCTAGTAGTTCTCCTGGTTCACCTTTCAGAGTCACTTACTCTTCTTCTCTTTGCAGTCTCTCCAGCCGTGACGTTCTGACCCTGCCGAGTTGTCCATAGTTCCGTCCGTTATATCTGCCTGTTTCCTAAATAAACATTTTAAAACTGTGCTTTGCTTCCCGATCGTATCTGCATGTGGGCTCGTCATCTGAAAACCATGACAGTACCAAGTTTGGTACACTTCTTTTTAGGAGGCCCTGATTAAGGCCTCATTAAGGTCAAAAACCAGCTGCTGGAAGACAAAATATAGAGCTAGATGGGCTCCAGTGGGCTTGTTTCGATCGTCTCTATTGACTGTTTCGTTTGGTACCAAGTTTGTGAGGCTACGATGCTCCTTTGCTAAACAGTGGCACATAACACTGATTTCTAGGAGGCCCGATTGAGGCCTCCTAAGCAAGGTGAAAAACCCAGCTGCTGGGAGACAAAGGAAAAAGCTACATGGGCTCAAGTGGGCTTGTTTCGATCGTCTCTATTTACTCTTTCATTTGGTACCAAGTTTGTGAGGCTACGATGCTGCTTTGCTAAACAGTGGCACAGAACACTGGTTTCTAGGAGGCCCCATTGAGGCCTCCTAAGCAAGGTGAAAAACCCAGCTGCTGGGAGACAAAGGAAAAAGCTACATGGGCTCAAGTGGGCTTGTTTCGATCGTCTCTATTTACTCTTTCATTTGGTACCAAGTTTGTGAGGCTACGATGCTGCTTTGCTAAACAGTGGCCCAGAACACTGGTTTCTAGGAGGCCTATTGAGGCCTCCTAACTAAGGTGAAAAACCCAGCTGCTGGGAGACAAAGGAAAAAGCTACATGGGCTCAAGTGGGCTTGTTTCGATCGTCTCTATGTACTCTTTCGTTTGGTACCAAGTTTGTGAGGCTACGATGCTGCTTTGCTAAACAGTGGCCCAGAACACTGGTTTCTAGTAGGCCCTATTGAGGCCTCCTAAGCAAGGTGAAAAACCCAGCTGCTGGGAGACAAAGGAAAAAGCTACATGGGCTCAAGTGGGCTTGTTTCGATCGTCTCTATTTACTCTTTCGTTTGGTACCAAGTTTGTGAGGCTACGATGCTGCTTTGCTAAACAGTGGCACAGAACACTGGTTTCTAGGAGGCCCCATTGAGCCTCCTAAGCAAGGTGAAAAACCCAGCTGCTGGGAGACAAAGGAAAAAGCTACATGGGCTCAAGTGGGCTTGTTTCGATCGTCTCTATTTACTCTTTCGTTTGGTACCAAGTTTGTGAGGCTACGATGCTGCTTTGCTAAACAGTGGCCCAGAACACTGGTTTCTAGGAGGCCCCATTGAGCCTCCTAAGCAAGGTGAAAAAACAAGCTGCTGGGAGACAAAGGAAAATGCTACATGGGCTCAAGTGGGCTTGTTTCGATCGTCTCTATGTACTCTTTCGTTTGGTACCAAGTTTGTGAGGCTACGATGCTCCTATGCTGAACAGTGGCACGAAACACACTGCTTCTCTGTGTTTTGTGCATCTCTTTTTCATACTTCAAACGGTTGCCATTCTTAGACGCAAGCACCCAGAGGCACAAAAATCACAGACGGCGGTTGAGGGGTGAGCTAGAACTCATATCTAAAGTTTGGTATCACTGCGCATAAATAAACCTTTCTTCCTCAGCTTTTGAGACTCAAATACTGTCTTGAACCCTTAGGAAGTTGGCTGAATTTTTTGGGACAAACAGCTTTTGTTGTTTTTTTCACAGGAGGCTGATTTTAACATATTTTGTAGGTGACCTTATGAGGAGCAGAACCTGTGATTTTGAACTCCCTGGGTGGTTCCACGTGGACACAGTGGGGGTCAAAAGGTGAAAATTTGCAACCTTTGATGGCACACAGCTCACACACGGTTTGTCTGTTCCAGCTCAAACTCGGCATACAGGAGCCCCTTTGAGGCATCTACCAACGGGTAAGAGCTCATACCTGTATCCCCTTCCTATAGCTACTTCCTTTTAGCAATGAGATAAGAAGATGTGGTTAGTGGCATGTTGTAGAGCACTTCCAGGAAATGAGCATTTATAAGTTTGGTCCAAATCCATGAGCTGCAAAGGCCTCAATTATCAAAAATCAAATATTGCTTGGCTGGAGGCATAGCTCCAGAAACAAAACGGGCCCAGATTTCCACTCTTGGCCATATGCTGCAGTACCATTCCCCACCACCATTGGTGCTATTGATATTTGGACAGGCCTGTACACCATCCCTCCTTCTGTACACCTTCCATTGTAAAGCAATGGAACCAGTTCTGTACAGCCTCCCTCCTTATGTACGCCTTGGCCCCTAAAAAACACGCATAATTAAATAAGCCACGGTCTCGGCCAATAGCAGAAGCTTCCCCACTTTTCCCTTCCCGCCCGTAGTTGGTCCGTGCAGTGCTCTTTCCGACACGTTGGTGGCGCTATGCTGGGTGGGCTAATAAGCCATTGTAAAGCAATGGAACCAGTTCCGGACAGCCTCCCTCCTTCTGTACACCTTCCATTGTAAAGCAATGGAACCAGTTCTGTACAGCCTCCCTCCTTATGTACGCCTTGGCCCCTAAAAAACACGCATAATTAATTAAGCCACGGTCTCGGCCAATAGCAGAAGCTTCCCCACTTTTCCCTTCCCGCCCGTAGTTGGTTCGTGCAGTGCTCTTTCCGACACGTTGGTGGCGCTATGCTGGGTGGGCTAATAAGCCATTGTAAAGCAATGGGAACCAGTTCCGGACAGCCTCCCTCCTTCTGTACACCCTCCATTGTAAAGCAATGGAACCAGTTCTGTACAGCCTCCCTCCTTATGTACGCCTTGGCCCCTAAAAAACACGCATAATTAATTAAGCCACGGTCTCGGCCAATAGCAGAAGCTTCCCCACTTTTCCCTTCCCGCCCGTAGTTGGTTCGTGCAGTGCTCTTTCCGACACGTTGGTGGCGCTATGCTGGGTGGGCTAATAAGCCATTGTAAAGCAATGGGACCCGTTCCGGACAGCCTCCCTCCTTCTGTACACCTTCCATTGTAAAGCAATGGAAATAGTTCTGTACAGCCTCCCTCCTTATGTACGCCTTTGCCCCTAAAAAACGCCCCTAATTAAATAAGCCACGGTCTCGGCCAATAGCAGAAGCTTCCCCACCCCTCCGTAGTTGTGTTCGTGCAGTGCACTTTCCGACACGTTGGTGGCGCTATCCTGGGCGGTCTAATCCATTGTAACGTACAGCTATCCTTCCTTTCGTACGCGCCCCCCCCTCCGACACCCCCCGATACGCTAAATCTAGAAGAGAGCGCCATCACATGGTGCACGGAAGGCGGCACACCCGTACGAAACGCCGACTTGGACCAAGCGGGCGAAATGCTGGAGCTTTTATTGCGCGCGTACGTACACTACCTCGTAACGAACACATACATACAGATTGTATGTGTAAATCCGTACGTACGGTATTCAAAATCATTGCGGCTGTACGGCCGAAGGCGTCGTTTCGTACGATTTTCCCTTGACCAATCTTGTCTCTGGACTCAGTCAAGTGCTCAATGATGTGGGGCACACAACTCAGTCTTCTTCAGTTTCACTCTATTCAGTCGTCTTTGTTGCAGCTTCATTCATAATGGATAGCTCTTTGGGTTGCTGTCAACAGAGTCTATCAAAGGCTTAAATTCCTGCCATGGATTTTAGGTACAAAAGCAGTCAGGCACAAAATCCACTTGTTTTTGTGTCTATGGTGAGGGCAGGCAGAAGCAAAAAGAAAGGTTGAATTGGGCAAACTAGTAGTATGGAACAGGCAACTTTTTTTTAGCATATCCACATGTAATACTGGATGTAACTAAAATCAAAAAACTTTAGGGGTATGGTCTCTTTAAACATTTTCCAAAAGCACCTCAGTAATGGGGAGGTATAATGATTTAATTAGCACCACCTGCCTCAACACCCGTTTTCCCTCCACTGTATATTGTCAAACAAGCCATTACCAACTGCCAGATCATCCATCCTCATCCGAGGTACTACCCTGTTCTGGTTTCATCCGTTTCGTATTCCTGGTTCCTGCCATACATGTTATTTTTGTAAGCATTCTTTATTTAATAAATCACTTTTCATTCTACATGCAACTCCTGAGCTCTGGTCTGCATTTTAGTCCAAACACATATTTAAATACACTGCCACCAAAAATTCTTAACTAAGCCAACTCTTATTTTCACTTTGTCCTGTAACTCAGTAGATGAACTAGTACATAACTCTCAATTTGGACAAACTATTACTGCAGAACTCAAACCTTCCCTTTATCAGTACAGTTATGGAAAAAAAAAACATTGTTTGAAATAAAATTAACTTTATAACAATGACCAGCTGCTTTAATGCTTTCCAGTCAGGCTTTTGTGCTCACCACAGTACAGAGACTGTGCTTGTCAAGGTGTTTAATGATATCTGAATAAACGCAGACTGTGGAAGAACCACAGTGCTGGTATTACTGGACCTGAGCACAGCATTCGATACTGTTGGTGACTCCATTCTGTAAGAGCGCTTGGAAACCTGGGTCAGCCTTTCTGGTACTGTAATGACCGGGGTCCGAGCCCGAATTCAAACCACACACAGAGCCGGATATTTAGGAGCTTTTATTGCCACAAAGAAGGTTGGATGGATCAGGACCGGGCTGAAGAAGACTGGAGATGGTGGAGATTAAGCAGGCAGACGGGTACGGTGGTCCTCAGGGCCACCGCAGACGGGACGC
Source organism: Fundulus heteroclitus (assembly GCF_011125445.2). NCBI lineage: Eukaryota > Metazoa > Chordata > Actinopteri > Cyprinodontiformes > Fundulidae > Fundulus > Fundulus heteroclitus. The sequence continues at coordinate 33,182,604 of NC_046364.1, forward strand.
AGGAGCACTGACAGAACGAGCCTGATGAGCTCCGGAGCTGGGTCCAAAGCGTGCTGACGAAGTGGGACAGGTGGTGCGTCGGAACAGGGACCAGGATGTGAAGGAGGACTGTGGCTGTGGTGCGTCAGGGTGAAAGCCAGGACGTGCTGGTGGATCGAGACAGGAGGGAAGACTGGAACACAAAGTAAAGAGGTGAATGGGAGGCAAGATCCACTAACCTGGGATGGCGTGAGGTAGCAGACTGGCTGGCGAGGAGTGCACAGGCTGGAAAGCGTAAGGGAAGCTGGACATCTGGTGATTGAGGGAGTGCAGAGTCTTGGAGATCAGACAAACCAGCAAAGACAAACTGAAAGAAGAGTGCTTATATAGGGATGGGCTGACAGGAGTAATTAGAGCAGGGGATTAGTTGCAGGTGACGGTGATCAGTGGGGAGGAGGTGATCAGGCGAAAGACTGAGCTAGAATCATTACAGGTACAGCATTCGACTAGTTTAAATCCCACTTAAAGAACAGAGACTTTTGTGTCAGTAGGTAACTTCACATCACAGACCACAAAAATCAGGTTGAGGGTTCCTCAACCGTCCATCTTGGGTTCCCTTCTATTTAATATCTACCTGCTCCCTCTAGCTCAGATCATAAAAAAGACAACATAGGTTATCATAACTATGCAGACGACACACAGCTCTACATCACAATGTCACCAGGTGACTATGAACCCATTCAAGTGCTGAGTAAATCCTTTGAAGAAATCAATGCATGGATCTGCCAAAATGTTCTGCAGTTCAATTAAAAACAAAGCTGAAGTAATCATTTTTCAACAACGGAGCAATCATGAGTTAGCACACGGCTTCAGTTGCTTAAGCAAGTAACCATTGATAAGGCCCGAAATCTGGGTGTGGTGATGGACTCAGACGTAAATCATCAAAGGTATCTAAAGACAATAACAAAGTTGCCGTTCTATTACCTGTAGAACATTTGCAGGATTAAAGGACTAATACATCTGCAGGATCTCGAAAAACTAATTCATATGTTTATCTTTAGTTGAATTGATTACTGCTAAGGTGTTTTCACAGGTCTGCCAAAAAAGTTGATCAGACAGCTGCAGTTGATCCAGAACGCTGCTGCCCACATCTTCACTAGGATGAAATTAGAGTATTTCACACTAGTTCTAAAGTCCTTACAACTGGCTCCCTGTATCTCAGAGAATATATTTTAAAATACTTCTGTTAGTTTATACATCACTGAAAGGCTTAGCACCAAAATACATTAAGACTTGTTGTCAGTGTATTAACAATCCAGACCACTCATGTCTTCTGGATCAATTCTACTCTCTATACCCAGAACCAAACCTGAAGCAGCATTAAGTTCTTATACTCTATCTAGAAGAAAACTACCTGGACACTGTAAAAGTGCAGCAACTTTGAGTTCCAACTCTTTTTTTAAACTAAGTTTGTCCAACTTGTCTTATATCTTGACGTGCTACTATTCCATTGCAATGTGCTTTCTTCTGTAATGTTTTCTTATCTTTATTCTCTTTATGTACAGTACTTTGAATTGTCATGTTACTGAAATATACTATACAAATAAACTTGCTTTTCTTGCTTCCTCATTTTTTTCAATTATGTGAAAAAACAAAACAACAGTTTTATCTCACTTGAGGAAAAGTTAGACATCAGGTGCAGTCTTGCTCAATAAGAGCAATGGCGTGACCCAAAACACCCCATGAGGACCATCAGCTGCCAGACACAAAAACTTCATTATGATGACCACGCAGAACAATGTATGTCACAGGAGAGCATCAAACAACAACATGTACTCTAAAAGCAAGCAAACAAGCACAATACATACACAACAAGCAAGTGTAAACAAGGAGCGGTACATGTTTGCCCCACATCTGAGCTGTGAGCGGCAGAGCTGAGGACCTGTGCACAGCTGTTCTCCCCTGTCCTGTCAGTAAGCTTCACCAGACAGGGGCTGTCCCAAAGGCCTGTAATGGGAGGCCTGCACGCATTCTGACATATGGACTACACAGAAGGGCGCGATTGTTCCCGTTCGCTGATTTTTTTTTTACCTTATTGCCTCTCTTTTTATCCCACTCTATCCATCTTTGTCTGCATTTGTAACTCCAATCCTCATTCCTACCTCTCCTTTCCTCTCTCTGCTCTGCTACAGGAGGGTCCACAGGTCGCAGTCACCAGGGAAAGGATAATGAACAACTCGACAACTGAGCCAGCTGACTCTTTAGGACAGTGTTTTCCCCTTGTTCCTTTCATTCTTTCCTCCTCCTCACTATCATCCTTCATTTTTTCTAACTGTACATTCTCAGTTCACTCACCCCTCATCCCATTCTGCCGGAGATAATAAAGCAAAACGCTACACATACAACCTCAGAGGTGCTTGAAAGGTGAGAATTTTCAAACCATAAATAATGACCTAACGTGTCAAAAAAAGTAAATTTTGACAGGCAAGTACACCCATTTTGAATTTTTAGAAACGCATAGCAATTTAAAATGTGAGAGCATAGTAGAATATTCCTTATAAACTCCATATGCAGTAGATTTTCAGATTTTTAAAGCATAATTGTCTTTTGGACAGATATGTAGGAGTTTGTAGTATTAAGTTTGTAGCATTAAACCAGGTGATTGGTGGTTTAATATCTGGCTTCTCCTGTTCATGAGTAGAAAAGTTCTTATAAATCATAAAAAAACCATCCATGCCACCATCGGTGTGTACTGTAAGGTAGAAATTACTTTTCAAAAGCTCTGCACAAGGGATATTACAGAGGCATATTGCTGTCAGTAGAGAAAATACATTTTTAATTGCTGTCACTTGAGAAAAAACTATCATGTTAATACATGATAATTATGTTGTACGAACTTGATAGTATATTGTATAACTGTGATAAATATATTGTATATACGTGATAATTATATTGTATAAACATTATAACTACTGAAGCTGCTAACCCCGCGACCCGACCCCGGATGAGCGGAAGAAGACGGACGGACGGACAGACGGAACATGATAACTATCATGATAGCATTACCCAGATAGTGGCGGGATGCTTTTACCATGCATGTCATCTACTCAGGAAGTAAAATGACAAATTTACAGGAGTTGATCAAGTTTTACCTTATGCTCAGTATAAGACAGGGAGAGATAGTGATGCTGCCTCACACTATGGCTGGGGTATTTATTTGCATATTATTTTGCACACTGAGAAGAATCTTCAAAAGAATGGGACTATACATAAGGACAAATTAATTAGATCCTCTAGATGTGGCAGCCTTCCTCATTGACCAGTTAGAGAAATATGGGAGCGTGCATGGATTAAAAAAAAAAAAAAAAAAAAAAAATCAAATTAACAACAGTTTAGTTTATCTGAATCTTATAGCTAGGCTAAAATGTCAGGCTAAAGTAGGCAAAACCAAACAAAAGAACTAGCTTCATGCTTATTGTACAAATGTATAATCATTAATAGCTAATAATATATAATAGCTATATAATATCCTTCTTTTTAGCCATCCTCCACTTCAATCTAACTGCAGATTTGCATATTCAACATGGCGGACGCTCTGACGCATCCGCAGAACCCGCCCAACGAGGCGTCTACATTTAGAATGTTCCAATGCTTGGAACGCCAACTTCTTCTTGTTCTGCTTATTATTCCTCCTCTTATTCTTAAGTAAATCTGACTAAAAGCATACTACCGCCACCATCTGGATAAAGTTATCACGTTTGTACAATATAATTATCACATTTGTACAATATACAATCATGCTTGTACAGCAAAATTATGTTATAACATGATCATTTTCAAAATATGTATTTGCTCAAGTGACAGGAATACGCTTCCATAGGATAAACTGTTCTCTTTCAAAAAACAAACAAAATTGTTATTGGGAAAAAATGTTGACATTTTTTTCTTTTTTCTTTTTGTTAACTGTGGCAGAGAAGCATTGGTAAGCTCGTTGGAACTAAACACACGCAGGAAGGACAAACTTGACACATCAACAACAGTTTTTCACCTGGAAACATATTTTGCCCTAGCTATCACGGAACAAGATCTTCAGATTTAAGTTAGAGAACAACACAAATCAATACAATAAGAACACAACATGGTTCATGCCATGGCTACTACAGATAATTTTGAGCAGCAAGTAAACAACCATATCATAAAGGTGATTGCAACTGTTGTTAGACGAATGTATAATTTATCAGGTAATACATTTTGCTGTCTCTGAGCAAAGTCAAAGACATAAAATTACAGTCATATTTAATACATTAGAATATGTGTCATATGAGACTCGTTTGTGAGATTAAAAGTACCTTTTTATGGGACAAAATGTGTTTCAATATTATTGGAGGCAAAAAACAAGTTTCAAAAATGAAACCGAAGAACTACTCAAACAATAATTTGCAATTTATTTGCAAAAGCTGAACAAACATTTTTGCAGTTTGTTATTTTTTCATATTTAATTTTTTTATTTTATTTCGATTTTTTGGGGACAGGGTTTTACAAACTACATTCTTTTCAAATCGTGTTTTGCAGATATCTACACTACAGGCAATATAACCCTCTATTTTTTAGATTTAGCCTGAAATCAATTAGATGAGAAAAGTATTGAAAAACATATCTGTGCCCTTTAAAAATTTTGTTGGAAGCCCCTTGTGTGCCGTGTATTGTATATAACTTTGAAGTGTTGTCAAGACTGAAAAACAAAGAAACAAACAAATAAAACAAAAAAAAAAACAATAAATTGATTATACTTGATCAAATTTACTGGGTTGTTCAAACCTTGATTTTTTTTATTTAACTAATTTTCAAGCCAAAATTAATTTCTTTTTGAAAAGTGTTTATTTTTTATTCAAACATTTTCAGCACTGTTAAGAAGTTTCCCCTAAGATCTGCATTTCACTCAAAAGACGTCTCAAAAAGTTATTTTTCCTTTTTTAAATTAAATTCATTTTTATGTTTTCACTTAGGCTAAAATCCCGAAAACACAGAGATGATCTTTGAGGGGTACAACATGGTGTGGCTCCAAGAGCCACACCATGTCTTTAAGGCTTCTCGAGAAGGAAAACTGATCATTGAGGATATTCAGTTCTTTGGCATTTAATGAGGTCTCTGTAAATGTCCAGAGTCATGTGCCCCCACCCTGACTTCATCTAAGGATCTGAACATCACTGGCTACACTGACTTTATTTTTTACTTCCACAAGAGAGCCAGCTTATGCTAACACCTCCGTAATGCTTTAAAGAGCTGCCATAACCTTCTGTTACTCCTACAGTTCTTTGTTCTTGTCTCTTACTTGATAAGGCATGGCAGCTGGCAAGGTCACAGAGACAGGAGAGAGAAGAAGAAGAGAAAGAAGAAGAAGGGAGGGGGGCTCTGGGTATTTCTCTGGTGTAAATGAATAGTTATATCTATCTTTAGATGAAGAGGAAGAACCTCATCAAAATGTTGTCTCATCCTTTCACAAAACGAGACCACATTCAAGTCAGATAAATGAGAATTGTCATGCGCAAAATCATAATTACAAGCCAGCATATTCCCTCCAGCACTGAGGAATGACTTTATCAGGGGCCCATTGGTCTGTTAGCTCAGGAGGATCCTCTAAGCCCTTCTCTTGTCTGCAATCTGTGATTGTTGAATTCCAAAGGGGCTATCAGGGCTGAAAGGACTGAATTTAACAAACCTAATTATCATGCTTTAATTAGTATCAGGGGTAAACCTCGCTGGGACACCTGCAGACTTAATTTATATCCTGACAAGCGGGGAACAAGTGTTAATGTGCCGTATTTATGATAATGCCCCAAAGTGTGCAGGAGGTGCTAGAGGAAGCTCACCTCAACTCCAGAACAATGTGAAAGGCAGGTAATTACAGAGTGAGGGTCTAAAGTGCTCAGGGATCAGCCCCATCCCTGTGTTGATATGCAGTCATGAAATCACAACAAATGCTTTCTGTAACAAAGAAAATGCTTCCTCATTGGAAGCCTTGAGTTTTTATAATCTTGGAAAGTCAGGAAGTCAAAAAGATTTTTTTTTTTTAAAGATTTGAAAATCTGTTATAGAAAATGAGACTCGTGATAAAGAAAGGATAAAGATCAAAGACAAAGAAGGATCAGACGGCACCTCTTGCAGGGGCCCATCTAGAGGCCCTGCACTGAGAGAAATGCTGGCCTTCACAAAAACTTATACTCACACAAATAAATGGGACAATTGTTGTCCTATTAGTCAAAAATAGATGTGCCGTGTGTCTGTTTTGCTACCACAAGCAAAGCTTTGCGAATGATAAAATAGGTTAGCAGGGCGGGGAAGAAACCTGGAAAATTATGCATATGCTGTATAGAGGTTGTATACACCGTTGTTAACCACTGCCGACATCCGCCTGGCCCGAGCACTCTCTGCACCAAAAACAAGAGAGTTTATTTTTTTCAATTATGGAGGTCACGCTACGTGGTCCTGAAAAAAAAGAAAAAAAAAGAAAAATGCTGCTAAACTTGGAAATTATTAAAAGACATTAAATTATATCTGTAGCTGAAAGGGGCTTTAAAATATTAAAGAAAAAGCCAATTGCTAATTTGTAGATATTTTTAAATTCTACTTTAAATATGTTTGCTTCTTTTAACATTATTCAGTTTACATGTACCTTTCTTGTGTCATCCCAGTGAATACTTGTGTTATGTGTTATAAAATGCATGTTCTTCAATTTACAGGAAGATATAATACCTTATTTTTTTATTTTACACTAGTCAAGAGCCAATATTAAAAAAACCTGGTCATCAAACTATTAACATCAACAGCTTATTTGATGTTTAAAAGTAAGCCTCTCTTTTATGTGGGATTTGTATTAAGAAAACAACATTGTTTTCTAGCATTTAAAAAAAATGCAAGCTACAAGCGCCATTTGAAATAGTATATGTGAGATGTGTATAATTTTGTGTGTGAATACATGACCATACAGTAATTATTCCAATTATTTCTAATCAATTACTTATTAATTACTTCAAACTTTTACTTTTATTACTTTTACTTCAAACGTGGGTCTCAGTATGTTTCATTTTCCACTGTATTGTCTGTTATTAACTCCTGTGTGAATGTGTCAGGTTTCTTGTCATGTCCCTCACGTTTTCTGAACCGTAGGCTTTCTGACATGTCACCCTAAAAAGGAACCACAATAAAGATTTTTTTTTTTTTTACATACCCTACTGTGACCAAATTCTAAACTGTTTGGCTCTTTGAAGTACGAATTAGCTTTAAGTGAAAGACATACATACATAACATGAGTGGAAACAGCATGATCAATTTCCAAATGAGTCATTTTGGCAAGTGTGTAATGATGCATAACATGTGTGATGAGTGTTTTGACATTTATAAAGTTAATCTTTTATCACTATGTATTAATTTAAGGCATTCAATTTAATTTCACCAACTACAAAGAAGGTCAGTAAGAATGTATTCCGAATTCTTTCAGGCAAACTTTGCATGTATGTTTTTCAAGAAGTTCAGCTAAACTTTATTTATGTTCAAACCAATTTGGTCTAACCTTGAGGAATTCACAGTCCTTACAAAGTCCACCAGCTAACCCTAGATGTCTATAGCTGAACACTTTAGTCCTAGTTGTGAGCAGGAAAATTGATGATCTGGAACTGCGGATGATCAATCATACACTGAAAGCAGAGGTCATCAAAGATGTGATCACCGGTGTGAATGGTTTGGTTTTGTACGTGTGTGGGATTTGTGTGTGGAAGTTAGGGGATAGAAAGGGGAGTTTGTGAAGATATCTCATTAGCTAACTGGCTAAAAGCATAATGTAATGTAGCTCACTCTTAACAAAGGTGTGGGGAAAATTTAAGAAACTTTGCAAACCTTTTGCCTGCTATAGTTTGCATTTCCTCACCCCAAAATAGATAGGTAAATAGGTAAGTAAATAAATAAACAATCCTGTAAAACAACACTGCCAATTCAATCCAATAAATTAAATTTTATTTATATAGGGCCAATTCATGAAACATGTCATCTCAAGGCACTTTACAAAGTCAAATTCAATCAGATTATACAGATTGGGTCAGATTATACAGATTGGTCAAAATTTCCTATATAAGGGAACCAGTTGATTGCATCAAAGTCCCAACAAGCAGCATTCACTCCTGGAGAAGCGTAGAGCCACAGGGAGAGTCGTCTGCATTGTCCATAGCTTTGCAGCAATCCCTCATACTGAGCAAGCATGAAGCGACAGCGGAAAGAAAAACTCCCCATTAATGGGAAGGAAAAACTTCCAGCAGAACCGGGCTCAGTATGAACGGTCATCTGCCTCGACCGACTGGGTGTTAGAGAAGACAGAGCAGAGACACAATGAGACAGACAAAAAAGCACAGAAGCACACATTGATCCAGTAATCTGTTCTACATTAGATGGTAATAGCGGGTGATCTGTCTTCCCTGGAAGATGTCACAGCTAACAGAATGCCAGACCATGTGTATCTACTATGAAGAATAAAGAAAGAGAGCAAAAAGTTAAAAGCTGAAATGACAACAGTCATTTCAATGCAATGCAATGCAAAACTGGAGAACAGTAGACTGGAGAACAGTAGAAATCAGTAGAGTGAGAAAAATAGGCCCTGATGTCCTCCAGTAGCCTAAGCCTATAGCAGCATAACTATAGAGGTATCTCAGGGTAACATGAGCCACTCTAACCATAAGCTTTGTCAAAAAGTAAAAGATTAGTCTTAAAAGTAGACAGGGTGTCTGCCTCACGGACCAAAACCGGGAGTTGGTTCCACAGGAGAGGAGCCTGATAGCTAAAGGATCTGCCTCCCATTCTACTTTTAGAGACTCTAGGAACCACCAGCAGACCTGCAGTCTGAGAGCAAAGTGCTCTGTTAGGAACATACAGGGTAATCAGAGCTCTGATATTTGATGGATCTTGATTATTAAGGGCTTTATATGTTAGACGAAGAATTTTAAATTATATTCTTGATTTAACAGGAAGCCAATGAAGGGAAGCTAAAATAGGAGACATATGATCCCTCTTATTGATTTTCATCAGAACTCTTGCTGCAGCATTTTGGATCAGCTGAAGACTTTGAACTGCATTTTGTGGACTTCCTGATAGTAAAGAATTACAATAGTCCAGCCTTGAAGTGGCAAATGCATGGACTAGTTTTTCAGCAGAATGTTTCTAATTTTGGCAATATTCCTGAGATGAAAAAAGGAAACTCTGGAAACCTGTTTAATATGGGATTTAAATGACATGTCTTGGTCAAAAATAACACCAAGATTTTTTACATTATTACCAGAGGCCAAGTTAATGCCATCCAGATTAAGTGATTGATTAAGAAATTTATTTTTTTGAGGACTCTAATCCAAAGACTATAACATCTGTCTTGTCCGAATTTAAGTGCAGGAAATTTAAAGTCATCCAGCTTTTGATGTCATCAAGACATGACTGCAGTTGAAGTAATTGATTGGATTCATCAGGGTTTATGGATAAATATAGCTGAGTTTAATCAGCATACCAGTCGAAATTAATCCCATCCTGTCTGATAATTTTGCCATCGGAAGCATATATGTATAGTAAAGAGAATTGGTCCAAGGACTGAACCCTGTCGTACTCCACAAGTGACCCTAGAGTTTGAAGAAGATTTATTAATAACATTAACAAACTGGAATCTGTCCGATAGATAAGATTTAAACCAGCCTAATTCCCCTTAATCCCTACAGTATACTCAAGTCTTTGTAGGTTAATATTGTGATCACCTGTATCAAATGCAGCACTGAGATCTAACAGGACAAGTATAGACACAAGTCCACTATCTGAGGCCATGAGAATAGCATTGGTGACCTTCACCAGAGCTGTTTCAGTGCTATGCTGAGCTATGAAGCCTGACTGAAATTCTTCAAGTAGGTCATTACTTTGTAAATGTTCACAAGTTGATTAGCAACTACTTTCTCAAGAATTTTAGATAAGAAAAGAAGATTAGATATAGGTCTGTATTTTACTAACTCATCTTGATCAAGAGATGGTTTCTTAAGTAAAGGTTTAATAATAACTGCAAAGGGTCTTATTATACAACAATAGACTGTCCCTCCAGATTAGGTAGGATTCCTCTTGGTGTGTAGAGTGCCATTTTCTCTCCAATTTCCTAACATTGTTCTTCAAGGAACACAGCTCTGAATTAAACCAGGCAGCCAGCTTCCTATGAATAATCACCTTATTTTTCAAGGGAGCTACATTGTCTAATGCAGAACGCAATGACAAAGTCATACCGTTAACAAAGACATCTATTTGTAAATGGGAAGAAACAACATTGCTGCTATCTGCAGGGTATTTCTGCAATACTGATGATATTAAAAGGGGGACAGACTCTTTAAAGTTTGATGCAACATTGTCTGATAAAGATCTACTATAATGGAACCCTCTTTTGGGTGTGGATAACTCAGTTAGTTAAACTCAAATGTTATTAAAACATGATCAGATAGGACAGGATTGTGAGGAAATACTGTTAATTCTTCACAATCAATGTCATATGTCAGCACAAGGTCTAAAGTATGGAGCCAAGAGTGCGTCGGTTTATGCACATTTTGAGCAAAACCAATTGAATCTAGGATCGTTTTAAAGGCTACTCTAAGGTTATCACATTCTGTGTCAACATGAATGTTGAAATCCCCCACTATAATAAGCTTGTCAGTATTTATCACCAAATCAGATAAGAAGTCTGACAACTGATCCAAAAAGTGAGAGTAAGGGCCTGGTGGACGATATAAAACTACAAACAGAAGAGGTTTTATTGCTTTGCAATTTGGATGAGGGAAACTGAGGGTTAAATGTTCAAAAGAATTGTCGTTATTAGTTGGCCCGGGACTAATTAATAAATCAGACTGAAAGATAGTTGCCACTCCTCCTCCTCTTCCCATAGATCTCGGAATGTGGAAATTTGAATAATTGGAGGGAGTTGACACATTTATACTAACGTAGTCCTCTTGTAGCCAGGTTTCTGTGAGACAAAATAAATCAATCTGATAATCAGAAATTAATTCATTAACTAACAAAGTCTTTGGAGGGAGAGACCTTATATTTAATAGACCACATTTAATTGTTTTATTTTTTGGTTAAAGGTGAGCCGTATCAATATTTATTAGATTTTTATGATTTGTTCCTTTTAGATCAGTTTTTGATCTGTTAAGTTTTGGCCATGGGAAAGACACTGTCTCAATAGGATAATGGGTGGGTGACAGTACAGAAGCGGCAGAGAGGTGTGTTAAACTACGGCTCTGCTTCCTGGTCTGGACCCTGGGTTGTCAGCATTTAGGAAAACTAATAAATCCGGCCAGATTCCTAGAAAGAAGAGCTGCACCATCCAAAGAGGGATGGATGCCGTCTCTCCGGATCAGACCAGGTTTTCCCCAGAAAGTTCGCCAGTTATCAATGTAGCCCACATCGTTTTCTGGACACCACCTAGACAACCAGCGGTTGAATGATGACATGCGGCTAAACATGTCATCACTGGTCAGATCAGGCAGGGGACCAGAGAAAATTGTCCGACATTGTTTTAGCAAACTTACACACCGAAGCAACACCAACTTTAGTAACCTCCGATCAGCGTGACCGGGTGTCATTACCGCCAGCGTGAATAACAATCTAATAACTGGCTAGTTTAACGGTGACAAATAACAGTAACAATAACTGCCTAAATGTATTATTGAAGAGGATTTTTCTTAATTTTACGGTGAAGGGAATGACGCCACCAAAACCCCCCCCCCCTCGTCCTATAGCAATTCACTGTCTTAAAGCTTATGCATTTTTTGGTACCTCTTGGCCTGATCTTTCTGAGGCTTAAAATGATTTGGTTTGTCTGTTTAACTTGTTATAAGCTTTTTAAATTTGTGGGAGTGCCAGCATTTTGGCCGGATCTAGCTAAAACTGGACAGGAAAGTTAAATAATGTTATATGACTCTTAATGCCTACAGTAGTTTGATGATTGTCTATTTTGTCAATATTGTCAATACAGCAGCTAAAACATCCTTTAAACCTTAACAATCCCAGACTTAAGCATACATGCTACATGCTTCAAACAGCCTATTTTAAAACTAATTTAAACAGCTTTCAGGGTTGTCTATGCTGGTAAAAACCACAAAAGCCTGAGTTCATTGAGTTTGGGTTGCAGACTCCATAACAAACTTTTATTGTAAAATCTTGTAAAAACAAAATAAAATGTGTTGGTACTGGGATGATCAATAGACAGATATTACTGCATATCTGTCCAGTGTTTAAGGTTTTGACACAAGTTCAGACAAAAATGAGGAAAACATTAAACACTAAAAGTGGGAAAGTGAGTCCTCTGGCCTGTGGCTTCTGGCCTAGATTCAGGGGAAACCCTGGGGAAAAGAGGTATAGGGATTTATTGCCTTGACTTTACATGGATGGTTGTGAGATGAATGAGTTCCTACTGGTGTGACAATGGAAAAGGTAAATGTAAGTTGAGGAGATTCACAACAGTTTGATGGTGCTGTTCCTTTTTCACTTCTTTCCAGGAATGAGCATACAGTGAACTGGATGTTGTTGGAGGGAGGACAAGAATGCAAGCTTAAGGTAAGAACAGTGAGCAGATCAATGGAGGGGTTCTTACGAGGATGTTTTTTGGCAGTTGAAGGAGGCACTAGAGTGTTTGAACTTGAAAAAGGCATGAATAAGTGCTGTGAAAGGTTACGATAAAAACTTTGATTAATCTGAATTTAAGAAAAAAAAGTAAAAATAGAAAAATATCCCTGATTACCATGTTGGGTAAGCAAACAATCTGGTGGTGTACATCCCTCTTTTAAATACTCCTCTTGATTGGTCCTAAACGAGGTGCGTCTTCGAAGCTACACCCGTCAGTCACACCCTGCAAGGAGGTTGTGAGTGGAGACATACACACATTTCCACACACCAGTCTGAACGCAGCTCTGGGTAACTAATAATTACATTGTTGTTTGTATGCAGTGAGAGTTGATAATAAAAACATTTTTATTTTTTTGATGTGGGGGAGTGGCTACTGGTCAGATCTAAGTTCGATCATCTGCTTTTTCTCCAGCAATAGCCTTGTAAAATTCTTATTTTGGAAATAAATGACCAAGTGACAGTTTGTGTTGCCATTCTCTCCTGTCTTGTCATAGTACTCTTACTCTAACGTTTGCATTCATGTTTGAATGATGGGCCTGTGCATCTACACTGCCAGGGTTGTAACTTTGATGGACACATATGGTGAAATAATATCATTGAATGAAAAATTGACACAGAAGATCCTCTCAAGGCTTTAAGTAACCAATTAGAGACCAACAGGGAAGCCAAAAGTGTCAGGACATACATGCGCACTCATTTGTCTGGCACCCCATAATATTCAAACCTTAAATTTAGGTGGCCTACACAAAGAAAGTGACCCTAAATAAACCCAAAATAGAGGGATAATGCTGAAAATTATAAATGCAGACACATTTAAATAAAGAAAACATGCGATAATTACTTACTATTATGTAATTTACTGTGTTTTGGTATGGGGCACCCAAGAGCCTTCACTGTTCAGATGTTAAACACCTGTTTTTTGGACCCCTCAGAAGTGTTTCCAACAATTAAAATAATTCTTCTTTTGAACAAATCAGTCTTGTAATATTCCCGAGCTTATATAATCAAAATCAATAGTATTGTGTTGAAAGAAATGCATGGTATTTCTGCAAATATAAATGTTGTATTCATATTTTTAAGTTTATCTTTATTTATACGACAGATCTGACTAATTTTCAATCAGGTTTTTTTGTTATAGTTGAAAACAGAATAAATGAAATTCAGAAGGAATTCAGCATGTGTTATTTCTAAATTGACTGAGTGACTGAGTGAAATACTGAAAGCTTTCACTTTGCTTATTACTACTACTGCTACTACTACTTCTACTTTGAATACTATTACTCTATTATATTGTTGATAATAAAATTTATGCTACTGGGGAAATAAGGATTGCCACTGGTTCTACTGCAACACCTTAATCTTGTAATAATACATTGTATGTTTTCAACTAATTTGAACAAAACAGTGATATTACTGTGATGAATTTTGACAAATTAAAATGAAACAACATTTTTACGTAGTTACGTCTGTAAGTTTGTAAGTTTGCATCCACATTGAGCATCAGCATTTATAATTTATTCTAGCACTTAAACAGATTTGGGAATGACTTACGGCAGTACATGCTGTCACACATTTTGTCAATTGCAAGTGATGCTTTTAAGGTTAAATGTACAGTATTTTAAATGTTTAATCAAAAGCAAACATCTAGTGACTATGTGAAGATGAAACAGTATATTGACGTTTTTACCAGAGCATGGAGCTTCTCTCACCTTGAGCTTTTATGCTTCATGCTCACAAGGCTGGCAGCAATCAAAGTTCTAGGTTTTCCTCTGCTGAACACCACATCTTCTTAAGCCAAAAGACTCCTGTAAAGTGAATGACTCAATTTACATCTGATACTTTCAGCTTTAAGTCTAAATTCTAAAAGCAATTTTCTAAGGGAGTATATCAGCTTTTTGGCATATTTTATTTTTAAAAATATGATTGGTCATTTGGCTGTTCAAATGAGTAAATAAACTATAAAAGCATAGGTATAAATGTATGTATGAATTATTTTCTAATTAAATAATACAGAGTTCCGTAAATCGAACATCATGTAAGCATTTTTCTGTCTGACATAGCAAAAATGCCTCGTATGTGCGGTACATTACAGTTTGGCACATTTTTTTTCCATGTAGCTGACAAGAGTTTGAGGTTGCACTTACTGTAATCTTGAAGCCACGCCTTTGTTCACAGTTTCAGAGGTTCAGAGAAATTATTCTCTGAGTACATCATGAAAGAAGATTTCCTTAGCGAAAGTTTGGTTATTAGTTAGATTCCTTTTCACAGCCGTTGAAGTGGGACTATTGGTTTTCTTTTTTTTCCAGGGCTGCATGAGATCTTTGAACTGACTAACCGTTGCTTGTGTTTTTTTTAAGCTGGAAGATCTGATTGTCAGCACTGGAAGTTTACTTTTAGCCATTTCTTTTAAGTTGCTTGAATAGCAATTGTGAGGAGCTGAAGGTGCAGCTACATGCCTTCAAACCTCAGAATACCATGTCTGTAAAGCAGCACCGGTCATGCCAGTATCAGGTATTCACAGGTAGCTGTAAGGCCCAGCCATGGGAGGTATTTGGGCAGATTGTGAGCAACAGAAATGCTTGATTGAGTAATCAGGCCCCTTGCAGGTAGACAGAAGACCTTCAGTAGAGCTGAACGGCTTTGAAAGCTCTATCTACTGCTGTTCCCTGATGCACTGGCAGCTTATCACCCAAGCATATTTTTAAAGGCCTTGAACCAAGTGGCGAGTCTTTCCAGGCTCACCCAGTCAGACAATATGAACCCCATGCCGTTGAGAGACGAAGATAACTCCGTGGACCCCGTCACTGTGAGAAAAACATCACTTCACCTTTGTCTCAACGGCTTTTGTAAGTGCCGTCCACATGTCTGGCAGGGTCAGGAAAGGCTCCTTCACCAAACAGAAGCTAGGAAGTTTACAGTGCATTGATGTTACTGATGATTCCAAAGGGAACAGGGCCAAAATTGTGATCACTCCTTTATATTAGTGGTTCCATTTCAATAGCACAAACAGAAAGAGTGTTTCTGTGTGTTGGTCTATGTGCACTCAACACCTGGCCTCTGAATGTGCTCCTAGTTAATCTCAACATTAATTATTGACTCTTAGTTTAATTTGAGAGGCAGGCGCACTGTAAGCCTGGGGACACTGCTTTAAATAATGTATACGACCCATTCAGAGGTAATCATATTGTCATTGATTAATATACATCAGTGCTGTGGAGCATACCTGATGTGTGTTGGAGTCAGGCCCCAGGAATGATAAAACTTGGCACTGTGAGGGTGTTTCAGGCAGTGAGTATCTCCAGGGTCCTGTCCTCATTGTCTGATGTTTCAATCAAGGCTTAGGAGCTGTGATGCATGGAAGCATACAATACCAACTGATAAGACAAGGAGCCACAGAGTCTTAACAGCAAGATAGACTAGAAAAAAAGTTAAGAAACAAATAAAAAAGAATCTAGCAGTGAAAGAGGAAGATAAAATATTATCTTGAAAGATATGAAGGAGGAAATACATCAATTTAAGTTGAATAAGGGAACTTCCTTCAAGGATAGTTTATGATTTTTTTAACTAAGGTTCAATCAAAAGGGTTATGAGCAGTAGGATTGACTTACTTTATTACAAATCAAGATGAAATGGTCCTTGAGCCTGAAGCTAACAGCTAATCTGAGAGGGGTAAGACAAAACTAAACTTTGCCATCATCTCCAGTTTCCAAATGCAAAGGCTGTTTGAGGAATCTTAAAACCTTTGACATATTTGCGTTGGCCTATTGACAGAAGTCAATGATTATTTACACAGGAAATGGAGGTACTAGGCAACAAACCACTAACAATCTTCCTGTGTGAAACATAAACTCAGTACAGAACATGTAAAGCACTTTGTTAGACTAAAAACTAGGATTAAAGAATGGAGTTAAACTGGCACAATATTCTAGCTTTTAATACTGCTTTACATTCACACCTGATAATTCTTCTGAGCAGAAACACCTTGTGTGTTCAGTTCCCACTCCGCGTTTTGTACTGAAAGATCATTGGGGTCAATTGCCTCCTAGTTTCCTTTTCTGGGCTCATTGGATCATTGGTAAATAAAATATAAAATACCATGCAAAAATGCTTTAAATGTAATGCAAATTGCATTTGCATTATGCAGTATGATCTTTCTGATTTTTTTTAAAAAACAACTGAAGTCTGCTTTGTTCTTTGCTCAGTTTGGAATAGCCTTTAGAACTAATCTGGATTTTATCTAAAGTTGCCAAGATAGTTATCTACTACATGCATGTGTGAATGTGTGTGGGAATGGGTGAATGACTAAGAATGTAGTGTAAAGCGCTTTGAAGGTTGTCAAGACCAGTTAAAAGCACTATACAAGTACAAGCCATTTACCATGTAAGATATTAACTGCTTTTAATTTTTGACAGAGCTTCACTTAAAATAACATAAACAATATCATACACAATTATTTGGAGTAACCAAAAGATCGTCTTTCAAGGGTACACGTTTAAAAATGACAGATTTCAATTTTGCTTAAAACAGTTACTGAGAGACTGAGGTGCTACCATTTTTTCCATACAGCACACACGTACAAAGAGAGAGAGAGAGATAGAGAGAGAGGGAGAGACAGAGATCTTCCCAGAGAGGAGCTGAGGCTTCTCTCAGTGATGAAAAATTCATACACTGTTGTTACCTAAATGCCATTCAAAAGACAAAGAGTTCAAAAACATGAACCAATTACACTCTAAAACTCAGCTGTCTGGACAAAACACATGCATTTTGATAGCTGTGAACTTCAATGCACTCTAACCAATAAAAAACTATGCCACGCTCACTTTCTGTCTCACACGCACACTCAGATGCACAACCTATATCGGCTAGATAAACAAATCATGTCCAAGACTCTCCTTCTTCAAGAGATTGTGAAAGCTTTGGCAAGCTTGAGTAAATATGCTGTTTCTGTTAATACATAAAGATTAGGGAAAGAGTCTCTAGACCCAGTCTCTCCCTGTCTTTCTCCCCTCTCCTTTCATCCTCCCCCATCTTCTCCCTGAGTCTGGCGAGAGAGGTGGTCTTGTCAGACATGTCTACTCCTACGTACCATGGAGCTGTGAGAGGTGTGGAGCAAACTGACTGAGTTCTAGAAGGCTTCGGTCTTTTTTTCTTAAAACCTTTTTGAGTGCTGGAAATACTCTCTGACAGTGGGCCTGTATGTGTTCTGCTGTCTGTTTGACAGGAAGGGAAGAACAGCCTGTGCTAGATACAAAATCTACACCCAGATACTTAACCAATTTAAGCGAGCTTCACAGGTTGAGTAGGAAACAACATTCTATAACTGAGGAGAGACAGTCTGTTTTATGTGACTTATTCAAGACAGTTTTGTCCCTTTTTACCTTTTGCCAACCACAGTGAAATGATAGTGAACTTGAAAAAATGGTGACCTAACGGATAGTGTGCTTATCTGTATCTTGTGGCATTGCTACTATGAGGGCACATGTAAGAGTAAGCATGTAAAAAGTGGAGCACTGGAGATGAGGCCAGACATAAGTGCTTGAGAAATATCTCAGAAGATCCACACAGATAAAGACTGGCTTGCGTTCAAAAATGTATACTTCAAAGAAGATATTAAATATGTGTGTTTGAAAGTATTTGTTTTTCTTTAATCCTTTGTTATGAAATAGTTTTGTAAGTGTCTGTGATATTTTTAATATAAATCCCCAACCAGGGAATTGGTTCTGGAAATTAACCAGTGGCTAGAATGTTTTTGCCCTTGGGCAATTAACCAATGATGAATGAATAACGCCAAACATCCATTCACTGATACCTAACGTTAAGTTCTGATTTTTGTTTTACGGTTTTTAGAACTGAGAAGTATTAGAACTAAACAATTTTCTATGTTGAGAAACCTAAAATCACTGCTTTCACTGTCCTCAAACCCATCTGACAGACTTGCCTCGGTCCAGGTCAAGATAATCTAAGATGTAGGCTGCTTGACATTCTGTAACTAGTAGAAAATCAACTAATATTTACTTTTATAAACACATGATTGATACTGATTGTTATTGTGTCGCCATCTTCTCTCCTTCGTGCACCATCCTTTTCAACAATGTATAGATGATATTCCTGCAGTACAGGAATATCATAAAGCTGAAAAATAAATAAATATAGGAATTGTTTTTGTACATTGTTATATGTAATGATTTGAACTGAATTGGAACTATATTTATTGAATAAATATATTCTTAAATATATTATTGAGGTCTCAATTTATAATTAAACACAGTAATTACGTTTTAAATAATAAAATATATTAAGATACAATAAGATGTTTCTTTATTGTCCCACAATGGGGATATTTGTGTGTGACATTATTATATTATATTACATATTATAAATCTTACAGATTTTTTTATCACTTGGTTTACTTATTTTGCTTGCTTTGCTTAGATTTGTTTTACTAATTGCTGCTTTGTCTCACAAAGATAAACCCTAACGTCTGACTGGTTATTCTGCACAGCAACTAAGCTGCAACCTGCCTTATACATCAAAATCCCTGAAACTACTATAGAGGTGTTAGCGCCTCTGAGTAATTTTGATTTATCAAGCAGAGATGTAAAATAAATTCATGAATTAAGAATATTTAAAAAACAATTACTTATACTTTTAATTTAAAAGATTCTCTCTCTCTCTCTCTCTCTCTCTCTCTCTGTATATATATATCTATATATATATATATATATATATATATATATATATATATATATATATATATATATTAGGGCTGGGCAACGATTAAAATTTTTAATCGCGATTAATCGCATAATTTGCCCAATTAATCATGATTAATCGCATTGTATGCGCAAACTCCAAGAATGAATTCAAAAGTAGTGTAAAGAGCACTTTTATTTTAATGTTCTGCTGCCATATGAACAAAAGTGTTGTAACATTTGTAGCACTTATTTTATACTGGATATTTTCAACCCATCTATTGAATTTAGTGCACTAGTTGATCTTTTCTTCATAAGAGAACAGCAAGCACTGCTGCCAAAATATGGCCTTTTTTGACCTGCTGTATATTAGCCAGTCCCTAAGCCTTATGTATCATGAAACTGTTGACCTTTTGGGTTTTGTGGTTTTTATTTTATTATTACAATTAAATAATAATAACAATAATAATAATAATAATAATAATAATGTTATGTTCAGTGTTTTTTCGCTAATCCACCTCTTATATATTTCAATCCTTATGTAATTTTGTCTGTGTTGGGTGCACCTGCCTGTTGCCTTAATCCTATAAATTTCCCCGTCGTGGGATAAAAAAAGGATTAGCTAATGTTATCTTATCTTAAATAACACTTTTTAATATATGTACTGGGTTCTTTCAAGGTCTTAATTACATTTTCTGTGTGGGCTCCAGTAACATATGATAGATAATATCTACTTTGAAAGTTAAAATGAACGGTGCTACTTCCCCTGTTCATGTTTTTCCGCTGCTGCGGTCTCTCAGCTGTTTGGTTGTTGATTTTGTGTGAGAGCTGAGTGGGCGGGCCAGGCTCAGCCTGCGTGCTGATTGGCTGGCGCCGCTGAGCCATGTACGAGAGGGGAGGGGGAGCACCAGAGTGCTGCCGTGACACAGCGCGCTGCAGTCAGCGCGCGTGCTGACTGACACTGACTGAAGCATGTGAGCAACATGCGTTAATGCGCGATAAAATAAATATCGCCGTTAATAGTCTAATGAATTAACGCGAAATTAACGCGTTAACTTGCCCAGCCCTAATATATATATATATATATATATATATATATATATATATATATATATATATATATATATACACAGGGGTTGGAGAATGATTGGGAGGTGGTCGAGAGAGGCTAATCACCCCTCGTCACCCCCCCCCCCGTATACTACACAACGCAGGACGCACAATGAACCTGAAATCTGGCCCGATCCAAAAAATTCTCGCACGACTGAAGAATCGGCCCAAAACGGGCAAAAACTCATACAGTTTATGCCCAGCTTTAGCAGCTAATGTTCTACACAAGTTTCTTAATTTTATTCATGGCAACTCACCTCCATTTGTGTGGAGGTATAGCGGAGTGGCGTCTTTTTTGTTATTTATCCTATGTTTCTGATTCTTCTTCTTCTCTGTGTTTTCTCCCTGTTTGCTCTGTCATACACTTCAGCTGTTGCCTGTCTAGTTTATTACTTTTAACCGTCATTCTGCTTTCCTCTCTGTTATTCTCCTTTCTTGTCAGATCCTCCCTTGTGCTACCCTCAGTTTGCCATGTTTGCTTCTTGCTCCATGTCAATCCCGTGTAGGTTATTTCTTTAAATGTCGCTTTGCCTTCATTAAACCATTTTCATCTCATTGTGCAGCTTCCGAGCTCTTGTCTGCACTTCGGTCCTATACCCGCCACACAAAACATGACAGAAGGATCAGACCACAAAATCAACCGAGCAGACACTAATTCCCTGGAATGCTGCAGACGTTTTCATGGATCCAGCAGTAGCTGGATGAAGCTGCAAGTTTATATGATGATGATACTGAAATCATGCCTTGTCCACTGTTGGTCTAGGAGGTGAAACATACTTTTCAAGGTTCTGGGCTGGCGCTCACACTACCGGGATTCGGCCCGCGGCATTGTGCCTCCTCCCCACTGTTTGCTTTAGTGGCCCCAGTAGATTCCTCCTCTGCCTGCCACGGATGGCGCCGAAAGCATGCCACCTCAGTTCTCACCTTTGAGACTCTGCTTGAACCAGCCTTATGTCTCCTGCCTACCTACTGCTGCTTCATTTGAGTGCTGCAGGCCCCATCATGTTGGATTTCCATGGAGGCAGTGCTCCTTAGGTCATCAGCTGCAGCTAAGTTTCCCATAGCTTGTTCAGAGCTGTCAGAGGGTGCCAGAAAACTGCCCTGTGCTGCCCGAGAGAGTCGGAGAAATGGATGCATCGCTTCTGAGCCCCAGAGAGGAGTATTCATCTTCATCTACACCATTTGCTCAGTCATCTTTGCCATGGACTATCCTGCTTCTGTCATCATCAGCAGCATTTTCATCTATATTCCTAGATCAGCCTTCATCCTCATCAGCATCACCACTATCATCTGCTCTCCTGCCTTATATTCAGTTTCCTGAGTTCTTCAGTGAGGGTGTCCAGGTGGACTGGCATCATGTCATGTTTCTGAGGTCTCTGACAAGGGTGCCCAGTGGACCTGCCTCTTGGCTTCGAGCTACTTCCTTGGGTTCCTGGGTGGGTTACTGTTTGAGTTCCTTATTTCCAAGTCTCCAGTGCTCCATGTTGGTTCCAGGTCTCCAGAGCCCGACATTGGTTTTAGGTATCCAGAGTTCCATGGTAGATCTAAGTCTCCAGGGCTTCTTAGTCTCCTTCGGTCATTGGGATTCCTAAAACAGCTGAGCTCCACAATGTTCCCAAGCCTTCAGAACTACTCCGAGTAGTGAGTTTTTCAGTACTCCTCTATGAAGTGATACCTTCAGAGTTTCTCCCTGGTCTCCAGCTGTTGTCCAGCAGAGCCTCAGAGGCAAGGTTCCAGTCAGCAGACTGTGGGTTCCCGCCCACAAGGGCCAGCCTGAAAACTGTGAGTTCCAGCCTCTAGGGTTCCAGCCTCCAAGCTGCTGGTTCCAGTTTCCTTGGTCAAGGTCATGGTTTCAGTCTTCAGAGTTAAGATTCTGGTTCCAGTTTCCCAGATCAAGGTCCTGGTTTCAGTCTCCAAAGTTCCAGTCTGCAGGGTTAAGCTTCAAGGTTTCTCCAGCACCAGTGACAACCTCCAAGGTTCCTCTAGCACCAAAGTTCCTCCTGCACTGTCACCCTGAATTCTTTGCCTCGGGAAAACCCGATTGTTGTCCCCCTGAGCATGGTAGAGTTTTAGTTTTTTTTCCCTCTTATGCAATAACAAAAATGATATGACTTATTTTGACTTTGACACTTAAATTTGGTCTCCACAACAGCCACAGATGTTTTGGATAGGTTGAAAAATTTAGCTTCTTGAGTGCTAAAGCAGTCATACACTATACTGAACATTTGCTCAACAAGTACAGCAACTTTCCAACATAAATTAGAGCCCTGAAAAAATAGTATTACTGAATCCCACACTACAGTTGGCAGAAGCTTCACTCATTTCAGCTAGCTGGATGCTTAAAACTGAAAGTGAACTGACGGCATCAACCAATTAATTAATCGGGGCACTCATATAGCATTAGAATTGACTTCCTAGCTAGTCAGTTTATTTTAAATACAAATAAAAAAATAAAAAAATAGTGATGTCATTGCAAAAAAACAAACAAGACAAAAATAGTCTCATCCCAGCATAACCCTGATTTCCACATTATTAATCCCAACACACACACACATTTAGAAAATGACTGCAATACATGCTACACACATTAAAGTAGACATGGCAAGTCTTATCATCTTCATGTTTGCAATATCCCAACATATATGTCGAACAGAAAACAGTGTGAAATCAGCTTAAAACATCAAACTTTGGCTAATAAATAAGTCTATATTGACCTCAAAAAATAAACATAACAATGCATGTTTATTTAACACTTCTCTGTGTTAGAAAAAAAATCTTCTAACAGCTAGAGTAGGCAATAGCTTTCATTTACACTAAACCAAATGTCGCAGTTGTACAAAAAGATAAGAAATAGATCTATTACAAAGAGTTTAACCCATTACAAGACAATTCAAATGTAGCTGCAATTATTTACATAGACTTACAAATACAGTCTATGCGTGCATGCACAGGTGACAGGATACACAAAAGCAAAGTGTACTGTGGTGCACAAACAAGTAATCAATATCAAGTTGGAGAGAAGAGCAAACAGCCAACAACAGAGCAGATAGAACTCTCACATGAAAAGCATTGCTTATAGAAATTAGCTTGTTGTTGTCTAAAACTGTCCACAGATCCAGGAGGTAGAGGATAGAGAATCAACAAACCTGAGATGGCGGTAACCTGTGGGTTTAAAACAGGAATAGGATTAATAGACAAAACAGCTTAGATTTAAAGATCAACTACTCCAGTTACTGGAAAATGAGTTAGATAATTTTATCGGGCATGTACAAATTAAAATTACACTGATTTCAAATAAGCTTATATTAACCAGATCCCTATAGAAATAAGCTCATTCATGCATTTCTTTAAAAACGATAACTTGCCTGCCATAAAATGTAACAACAATGTTGTTGTTTGGAGTAACAATGTTACTCCAAAATTATTTGCAAGTTCTTACTACATTATTGCAAAACCTATTGCCATACAGTCTTGTGATATTTTTAGAATAGAGATGTCGCTAATCTCCTAGACAAAGACTAATACAGCTACTGCTCCCCTCATCTCTCTGTGCTCACGTTATCTTCCCTATAAATAAAAGAGGTACTCATGGAAACCCCTTTCAGAATGTGTTTCTGCAGGTGGTGTCTTCCCGTTGAATGGGAGTGTACGATTGGTTAAGTAATTGGCATTACACACTGTATTTCATTGAATTGTATTATAATTAGGATCATACCGTCATGCATTCCTGGCCACATAGATTGGTTAGAGAAGATTAGGGAGCAAGCAGCATCCTGAAGACCAAGGGACAAGGAACCCAGACCAGGGATATAGTTGTGGAAATGTTAAAAGCAGGGTTAGGTTGTTAAACAATATACCAAACTTTTCCATCCATAATTTGAGAACTTTAAACGAGAGAACTTTTCCATCCATTATTTGGGAATGGAAAGAGCATGGTGCATTTGCAAACCTATACAGAAATGGTCATCAAGAAAAACTGATGGGCAAGAGGAAAATTAGTTAGAAAAGAAGCCACAAGACCCATGATTACTCTATGGGAGCTGCAGAGAAGTGGGAACCTTAAGTCATGCCTTCTATAAATATGGCCTTTTATAAAATAAATGCAGTAAAGAAGTTATTTTAGAAAGAAACTGATAAGAGGTACAGCTTTCAATATTGCCACATGCCAGGCAGCAGAAATACTAAACATGAGGAAGAAGGTGCTCTTACCTGTGTCATGATTTGTCTTAGATGAACCTGGACAGAGCACGCACACACAGAGCTTGGTTTGAGAGTTTATTGCAAATTGTGGATAGCGGATGCTGAGAACCAGAGTCAGTTACCGGACGGGAGTTGAAAGGTGCGGGAGCTGGCTGACTGGAATGGACCGGAGATGATAGACAGGATCAATCAATCAATCAATCAATCAAATTTTATTGTCAATTACAATTTGCATTTCAATCGAAAAATCAGTTCCAGTACAACTGTCCATCACATACACTTAAAACAAACAAACACTTTGGGGGAACAATTGACTGAGGCCTTGCCTTGCCAAGGAACGCAGCCAGTCGGCCACTGCTATCAGCGCAGCCGTTAGGCGCATTCCTCCATACAGGCCCGGACCCTGCCTACACGGAGCCCACGAGGCGTTGCCCTAGAAATCTGTTGAAGGAATATTAGGAACATAGGGGTAGTGGAGGGAGAAAAAGACAATAATTTATCATAATGTAAAAAACATTACATTATGAGAAATTCTACGTAAAAAACCTCATTGCATAAAGGCACAAATATAACGAGCACATAATAGCAGGAGAACATTTGAAATTGGTCGTGTGTAAGTCCATGAGATAAATGTAAGTCAGTGGTGTGTGCATGTTGTATTGAAATCTGTATGTCCATGAAGGCCGTCCCTCCGGCAAGCAAGTGTCCTTGATGAAAAGTCTATCACTTCACAGCCAGCTGGACTCCTCCACAGGTGTCTTGCAGGGGAGGGGGAGTAAGCAGTGGGGGAGTAGTTCTGTGCGATTTCGGCGTAATAACGTAGGGGAGAATTTAGATAGAGGGAGTCTGATTTAAATACACAATTTGTTTTGAGAACAAGCTGAGACGCTATCTGGATCTGGAGATGGACTGCTGAAAACCCCGTGGTGCGACAGTAAGAGAGTTCCTTGGACGCAGGGGCTACAGTAAGTCCACACTGAGCTATAACAGAGTTCCTTTGACTCAGATGCTGCAGTAAAATCCACAGGGCAACAGAGAGAAATCCGGAGGCGCTGGGCTGCTGCAGAACCAGGACTGCAGATGAGAGAACCACAAGGACAAATGAGCAGAGATCCAGCAGCGCAGCATAATGGGTACTTAACTTGGCAGACCAGGAGTAAGACGAGAACTGGACTTGGCAGGCTTGGTGTAGGTGAAGCTGAAGCAAACAGGACTTGACAGGCTTGGTGTTGAATTGACTGAAGACAAGCCGGCCACAGGGAACAAACTGGGGTGAGTCTTATAGCCCGGTGAGCAGGTGGAACCAGTCCATGGTTAATTGCAGCCTGACAGGTGTGCTTAATCAGGGCTGCACTGGAGGAGAAGGAGCCAAGAAATGCTCAGGGTGCAGTCAGCAAGGCTGGACCATGACAACCTGAACTATTTTGTTTTGTGTTAAGTTTCCTCTAACCATGCAAAACTATGTTTGGTGGAAAACTAACCCTGCTCATCACCCTGACAAGACAACATGGTGGTGGCAGCAAAATACATTTGCCAGGGAAACGAACCCAAGAAGGTTTGGCATACATAAACACATGAAACGTTATCTTCTCTGAATCCAAGCTCTCAGTCTAGTGGTGGTGTGGATCCCGGAAGACAATATGGGGTAATCAACCAATCCTGAGCAGGCTTTGCTCATCCATATAAGCTGACGTGGCCGAGAGTTAGATACACTCTGGCGTCCAAAAATCTACCTGTCTCACATGTTTGTGTATGAGAGTACACTATTGAAGTTATAACCATCCCTCTACCTTTTAGACTAAATATGTTAAAATATGATTTCAGTTTCAAGAGTCTTTTTATTACTACAGCAGTCTACAATTGGGGAAAGCACATTATTCAAGCGAAGAACCTGTGAGAACCGCAACTAGAGGTGGTCAAGTCGTAACAAAATGGTGTTTCCGTCTGACATTTATTACAATTATTTTTTTCTTTGGTGAGGTGCCACAAGGAGATGACATTCCAGCCAGCAGCTGCAAAGAAAATAAGGTGAGATTTAATTTTTAAAATCTCTAGAACAGGGGTTGGCAACCTTTGCCACTGAAAGAGCCATTTGGACCCATTTCAGACAGTAAAGAAAACACTGGGAGCCACAAAATCCTTTTGAAATTTTAAATGAAATAACGCTGCACATAAGGGCTTTATTGCAACAGAATGGACCCGCACCAGAACCAATGCACCTCTGCGCTTGTACTTCTACTGTTATTTTATGGAAATCATCAACTCTGCTAATGTCAGAGTTTTTAATTTGAATAAAGCTTGGTGCGAGTAAACGCACATTATGGTCGGATTATTTGATTTTCAGCCCATTAAAATGGTTCATCCAGAATACTTTCTTTCCTTTTCTATCCGAACACATTTTAATCACATCTGCGAAAGTGAACGAGCTCCTGTCATTAACGAGCTAACAGACGTTTAGGACTCAGCTCACAGCCTCGAGCCAAGCGCTGTTCGTTTTCCTCACTTTGAAAATGAACAAACGTCAGATATAGAAACGACTCTTACCCTGCTGTTTAGCTCTCTTCACCCTCATCAATGACTCCATATTATTTTAGGTCACCGTGTTTGTCATTTGAAGAATTTACTAAAAAAAAAAGCAGCATTTGAAAATGCCGCCTCAACTCCGCCTCGCTGTGTTTATGTCACTGCAGCCAGTAAACTACCAGTTCTTCTTCTTCTTCTTCTTCTTGTTGAGTTTGACGGTGAGCAAGACTCTTTTCAGTGTGCATTACCACCACCAACTGGTGAGGAGGAGTGTTGGTCAGCCAGCATTGATGACTGCCTGTGGCTCCGCGACATAATTATTTTAAACACCTGAGCCGCATCAGAGCGATCAAAGAGCCGCATGCGGCTCCGGAGCCGCAGGTTGCCGACCCCTGCTCTAGAAGCTGTGATGTCACATCTCATGTGAGCAGATATTTTTGTAATTTTTGGGCAGAGGAATGTTTCAGAATAATTAATTACTGAGAAGAGTAACACGCAGACATAACAGTGTAAGGCCCGGGATCAAGGACCCAGGCCAAAATCTTGGCTATATCCAACCAAAGTGAGGTTTCAAGTTCCTTTGCAATATTCTGAGGAGCGCTATCTCCTTTTGATATTGGATAAAAGTGACGGTTCAGCGTAGGAGAGGTGTGTTAGATTCGGTTATAAAAAGGTCCATCAACTACCAAAAGTGGTTGAAAAAGTGCCAACTGAGGTCGAGTTCTATGGTTTAAATGGCTCCAATAAGCCTTTGTTTAAACAGCCGTAAAAGAAGCTGAACTCGATTGCATGTGAAAGAAGAAATAAAAACAAGCAAAGAGAGAAGAAACTGGTCAGCAATAACAGTATGAAACAGCAGTAAACATTATACAATAATATGTAGGCACATAAAGGGTTAAAAGCAGAAACAAATAAAAATGAAAAATAAGGTCCTGCAATGATTATGTGACGTAGCGGAACCAAAAGAGGCGCAGCTTTGAGCGGGGGATACGATTTAGTGAACACTTCATCATAGCCTTGGAGGAGTAAACTGTTGAATGTACTGTGGAAATCGACATAAACTTGTGAAAATGGAACATGGGTCCAAGTGTCTGCGAGATAAAGAAATAGTTCCTTAAGGAGAGGAAGCGTAAAACTGCGTGTGAGTTGAATAATGACCGACAGTTGGGATTGAAATCCCCCCCACCACCACCACCACCACCTTCTTGAAGTAAGTGATGCGCTTAAAATTTTATCGTCTATGTTTCGGTATTGACTCTGAGTCAAAAAGTTTAAAAAATGAAGTATCACAGATCTGTGTAAAGAGAGCAAAGAATAAACAGGCCTGCGTGCATGTTTGTCCTGAATGTTGAATGTTTCGTTTGTCTGTGACTAAAACTCTGTTCCTCTGTATGAAATAATTAAGTTTAAATTACAAATGCCACAAAAATTTTAATTTGTGTCGAGAGAACTGCACCTCTGAATGCAAATACATTTCGGAGATCGGCAGGCAAAGAAACATGTAAGGTTTAGCTAAATGTTTGAGACTTTTTAAAAAATAAAGTACGGCATTTCACATTAAGTGTCCCCCCAAGTTTAATAAAAACAAGTTAAGGGTACATTGTTTGTCCGAATAATAATTCAGGTTAGTTAAAACTAAATAGAATCAACGATAAGCGGTAAATAAGGGATCATTTGGTTTACTGTAATACAAATTAAGCTCCTGAAGCGTTGATGCTGTATTCAGGTAAAGACTCGGGATTTCTCTATAAAAAAATTTCATAGGTTATGATTTAAATTAGATTACCGCAACTGGAGGCGATCAATTCTTAACAGAACTGCTTGACCAATGCCCAGGCATAAATTCAATGTGTAATCTATGGAAGTGTCAGGGTTCTCTGTGTTGTCGGTGCTCTACTCTGCTCCAAAGGTGGTTCTAGTCCGCTGGGGGGCGTGGCCCACACCTGCAGCTCGTTTGGAGCAGTGAGTCACTGGTGTCTTAAGGAAGGCATAGACAGATGAAAGACGCCAGAGCCTTACCCAGTCGTGGTACGAAGTGGCTCGGCTTCTGGAAACTTCTCTCTGGTTCCACCTCTCATAACCATTCTCCTCTTTCTTCCCACAGTTTCTCCAGCACTGACGTTCAGACCTCGATAGATCCTGTCTATTGTGTCGATCTCTGCAGCCTTAACTTTCTAATAAACTTCTTAAACTGCTCTGATCTTCCGTATTGTGTCTGCATGTGGGCAAAACATATTAAAACCATGACAGAAGAAGGCTCTGGCCAGCAAAGCCCAGCAGATGCAATCGGTCGGCAGTTAGCCGCGCAGCACAAACAACTAAACGGGTTAGGCTTAGCGGTAAATTCTACTCAGGAACAACTCCAGTTAGTCTCCGCGCAGAGACTAACTGGAGTTGTCATAATCCACATTTTAATTGGGCCAAATCCTGGCTAGAATCTTGGTCCATAGCTTGCCACTCTCTGTGTTTGCTCTCGGCCCGACCAGTCTCCCATCCATCTGTTCCTACCCCCCAACTGGAGGGTGAGATAGACTTGTCTCGCGTGCCCAAACAGTATCACGAAATCCGTCAGGTTTTTAGTAAGAGTCAGGCGTGCTCTCTTCCTCCGCATCGCCCATACGACTACACTATCGCCCGGCTACACGGTGCTCCACTGCCCTCCAGCCGCCTGTACAACATCTCGAAGGTCTGAACGACAGGCGCTCGAGAAATAGATTGGTGAGTCTCTAGCGGCTGGATTAGTTTGGCATTCCTCTTCTCCTCTAGGTGCGGGGTTTTTCTTTGCAGGGAAGAAAGATGGATCCCTCCGACCATGTATCTATTACCGGGGGTTAAATCAAATTACAGTTAAGAATAAATACCCGCTTCCCCTTTTGTCTTCAGCATTTGAACCAGTCCAGAATGCTGTAATTTTCACGAAACTTGATTTACGTAACGCTTACCATTTGGTTCGGGTTAGACAGAGGGATGAGTGGAAGACCGTCTTTAAGACTGCATTGGGGCATTTTGAGTATTTAGTGATGCCTTTTGGCCTTTGTACCGCCCCGTCTATTTTTCAGGCCCTAGTAAATGACGTTCAAAGGGACTTTTTGAATGATTTTGTGTTTGTCTACTTATACGATATCCTGATTTATTCCCGCAACCCAGTTTAGAATCAACATCATGTCCGGCTAGTTCTCCAACGCCTTTTAGAAAACCGCCTCTTTGTTAAGGCAGAAAAGTGCGAGTTCCACCTTAGCACAGTTTCATTCCTTGGCCTTATTTTAGTGGGCGGTTGTGTAAGATCAGATCCCGAAAAGATCAAGGCAGTTGTTGACTGGCCAACCCCTGACTCCAGAAAACATGTTCAGAGATTTTTAGGTTTTGCCAATTTATACATGTGATTCATAAAAAACTACAGTCAAATAGCTTCCCCCCTGCACGCTCTCACTTCTACTAAGGTCCCATTTGTCTGGAGTTCTGAGGCAGAGAAGGCCTTTCAGAATCTTAAAACCAGGTTTTCTCAGGCACCCATACTGGTTCACCCCAATCCCACTAAACAATTCACCCTGGAAATAGATGTGTCAGACACTGGCGTAGATGCAGTCCTATCACAGCACACTGACTTAGACAATAAACTTCACCCTTGTGCTTTTGTTTTTCTCGCCGGCTGTCTCCAGCCGAGCGTAACTACGACGTAGGGGATAGGGAACTGCTTGCCATTAAATTAGCACTAGAGGACTGGCGGCATTGGTTAGAGGGATCCGAGCAGCCCATAATCATTCGGACCGACCACAAGAACCTCGCTTATCTGCAGTCTGCCCGACGTCTGAATCCCCGTCAAGCCCGTTGGTCCCTGTTCTTCTCCAGATTCAATCTAACCATCACCTACCATCCTGGCTCCAGAAATGTCAAGCCTGATGCTTTGTCTCGACAATTTGCATCTCAAGAACAGGAGAAGGAACCAACACCAATACTAGGCTTCCAGCCTATTTAGCCCAACATGTCCTGCAGTAGGCTGCTCCACTCGGGCTCTAACCTGCCAGCACCAGGTTTTTGTTTCTTTGCTTTAATTTTTAAATAAATGTTTTACACACAACACCTTGTCCGGTTTGAATATTGGGTTCTCAGTATCAAAGCATAACAATTAAGGCTGAAAAACAATGCTTAATCCTCCCTCAAGTGAAACCAGACTTCCCAAAAACATTTGTGGGTAACCATCCTTCTGATACCACACTTCTTCAGACCTGTGGGCCACTCCAGTCAACCCTTTAGGAAAAGCTTTTTATCATCCTAAGTGAGGACGAGAGAAAGGCCTAAATCACATCACAGGCAACACCAGCTGCACATAAAAAGTTCCCCATTCAACAAAGGAGATGCCATGAACACCACCTCCATCTCCCAGCTGAGCCTAACAGTCAGGGCTTAACCAATCATTGGGGTCAGAGCAGACGCATGGATGACTAAAGTGCAGCCACCATAATGTAATTGTCATTGTATTGCTTTCCAGTTTAAAAAGGCATCTCTTTTTGGATTGGAGTGTGGATGAATAGGTCTGAGACTCATGCAGGCAACTTTAAACTGATTTAAAGGAGACGAGTATGGTATTAAGATGCACTTTGGAGTAGTGGTGTTATTCAGGCATCACAATAGATCTTTGTAGGCATGATGCACTGATGTAATCAAAGCCCAACATCTCATACTAATACCAATTCACCTGTGTCCTTACACAGTCTAATACAAGAATATGCTTAAAAGTGGAAGAGATCTGCTTTAAAAGGGAAAACCAACAGCCTGTTATAGCAAAATGAAATGAAATTTAATTTTACTTACTTTGGAGAAACAATAAACACATTCAAAATGCCTATAAAAGAAGAGGAAACGCACATGGTAAAGTAAAACAGAGGTAAAAGAAAATACTTCAGGACAAAAGAGACTGAACAACTTGAAGTGTTTATGGAAATGTATTGTCATAGGTCAAGGTTCAGTGAGAAAAGAATGTCCCAGTAAGTTTGTTGTTTTCTCTTATTCTTAGATTAAATGCAATCCAGATATTGTTTTTTTTTCTGAAATAAAGTGATTGGCCACTCTCATTATTTTAGATGAGCAGTTTATTATTTTTCAGCATGGTACCTATTAAATCCTCTAATGATTGAACAAGAAAGAAAGTACATTTCTAAAGCCATTAGTAAGATGATGACTTGTAAAAAACATTTTTGATCATTTTAGTGATTTATGGTAATTTACAGTAACCTAAAGTTTTGACAGTTTACATGCTACAGCTTTAAAAAGCTAGAGCTCAAATAACTGATGATGATAACGAGCAATGTTTTTTTTTTTTTGTTGGCTTTTGGACACCCAGTCTACATATTTATGTTTTTTACCTCTTTATGTCTGCAGATAAACAATATTCCCCCCTTTATTCTTTTCAAGTTAATGTATCTTTTAATGCACAAAGCCACATCACCAGACTACATCCATTTTTTGTCAGAAAATGTACCTATATCTTTAAAATACTCTACTGCAGCAGCATCACCACAATGCCACAACCCATCAACACTCAGCTGCAGCCTCCTCCTTCATTAGCCAATGACACCTTTAGCTTATGGTCAGAGCAGCAGCCAGTGTCTATATTGTAATGAAATTTACGAAGAGGAGCCACTTGGTATGCCAGTGATGCGGCAGCAGGTCCCTGTGCTCAGTGAAAACCACACGCTCACTTTTATAGATTGCATAATGGCCTGCATGAAAATGGTTTCACACTAACATAAATCAAATGTCAAAATACAACCGGAGCAAGACAATTCCCATGGTGCGCACATGGACATGCAACCACTCTCACATACACACATAGCAGAAACATATGCTTTAAAGAATCAGCCATCCAAAGACCTTCTAGTGCTTATGCAGATACATGTAGTGCCTAATAGCACACATAATAATTTATTAAGAAATGTTAAATATTAATCAATATTGAATTAATCATTTATAGCAGATATTTAACTTAAAGGATGTCCTTGAAGTTTTAGTTGTGAAATGTATCTTTAGTAGAGGAAATTCCCTCTGGACATTTCAAATCTCAGATGTGCAACAATGAAATAGTATTTTATTAGTCCTTCAACAGAAATTAACTGCAACAAGAAATTAACATTTATGGCACTAAAATTATATTTCAGAAGTTTATATATATATATATATATATATATATATATATATATATATATATATATATATATATATATATATATATATATATACACACACACACAGGTTTGGATGGGGATTATTCTCCTGTCTAAAAATACTACCTACTGTTAAAAAAACGTAATTTTTTTGAGCATAAAATAGGGACCTGGACCTGGAAATAGCGCACTTTTAAAAAATGTATTTATATGAGGCAGCGTTACAACATTCTTAGCAGGGAAGTCAAACTCCTTATATGGTTTTTATA
The DNA here is from genome assembly GCF_011125445.2 of Fundulus heteroclitus. NCBI lineage: Eukaryota > Metazoa > Chordata > Actinopteri > Cyprinodontiformes > Fundulidae > Fundulus > Fundulus heteroclitus. The sequence goes on from NC_046364.1 coordinate 33,216,222, forward strand.
ATTTGGGCTTTTCCTGTTCTTGTTGTGGTAGCCAAGCTGATCACCCATACATGCTGACACACAATAGGGTGTTAGTATGTATTACGCATATGTACTGAAGTCTGGTGGCTGTAGGAGTCCACATGATGTTCCTGTAAATAATATGGAGAGGTAAACCAAAGTCAAACCTAGTCTGGATATCTGAAAACAAACAACAAACCATTTAGGCTGCTAAAGTGCTTCATGTTTATTTTTTTTCTGCTTATCCCAGCAGGGAACGAAGTTATTATATTGCAGGTCACAAGTAAGTCTTAAGTCTTTCCACCCAAGTGTCATATTGGAACCTGTAAAAATTATTAAATTAGCTGGCACAACAAGCACAAGTGCCTTTATTAGTTTTGCTAAGTTGTTCTTTGCGTAAGCTTAAATGTCAGAAAGAAGTTAAATGTCGTTGTCTCCCTACTTTACTTTTAGGTCTACATGTTCTCCTAATTCAAATGTATTTCTCTTTTATTACACTTTAGTCTGTGCAAGCAAATTAAATTGTAATTTTGCATTGTCATGTTCTGGAAATTTTGAGGAATTCTTAAATACTGTCTGGAAGAGAGAGTTACAAGACATGCATAAATGACAATAAAATACAGTAAATCATATGAATATATTTAAAACAGAAAATTTGCATCTTACAAATTTGTTTGTGGGAAAGTAAAAATATGTTTCCAATATCATAGTGTCATTAAACATATCCATAACTAAGAAGCATTGCAAGCATTGCATTTGTAACTTGGTAGTTAAACCTAAATAATAAGGACAAAGAACACATATTAAATTATTGGTGTGAGAGTCCAAGTCAAGCCCACAGTCTTGTACAATTTTATCTAGTCAAATCTAGTCATAATATTTGTCTCTCAACTCTGACTCGAGTCTAAATCTTATTACCTTTGACAACACCTCTGGTTTTGTGATGCAGGTATGTGTAGGTTGGAATGAGTGTACTGCAGTGCATAAGGATTATTCAGGAACTTTCAAGTAATCCAAGATTTTTTTTCTCCCTTTTTCCGAAATCATCCATACTCTCGAGTTCCTGCACTTCTGTGTTCTACTTCCTTGATTTTTCAGTTTCTAGAGAAATCTTCTGAAGTACCTTTCTGCAAATCTCTTCATTCCTTCTCTAGCAGCCCTTCTCATGTCAGTTGCTTGGATCCCTCAACTGCCAACCTCCTTCCTGTCCACCATCTAACACTCCCTGCAAATAACATCGACTCAGATTCTGCAGATGTATTCAACTCCTCCTAGACTTTCCTCATCTATATTAAAAGATTTAAAATGCATTAATTACTTTTCAAACATGAAGAACAATGATGATTTAGCTATTAGAGCTCAAAGCAAAAATGTGTTCAGTTTTAGCTTTGCAAGCCTAATCATGTCTGCTTTTTGGTTATTGTTGATGTACTATTTAAAGTAGGGTTAATGGTATTGTGTGTGTTTTTGTTGTCCTTATGATAGACTTAAGATTTATAGGGTAGATACATAGGGTACACCACACAGACAAACCCTCACATGGAAAACTAAGTGATCGAACTGAAAAAAATAATGGATTATTAAATTAAATGTAATGAGTGGGACGTCTTCAGACTGAATAACTTTGACTTGCATGTATTTCTGCTACCCCAGGATACTTATGTTAAGTACTTTTAAAAAACCAAAAAGTTAAATTCCTATTTCCAACAATAACCAATGTATTAATAACTAATGAAGATAAATGGAGTTAGATTTTTACAAATCACCAAACACCATATGTGTCTACTTCTAATTAGTTATTTTATCATCTCAGTGACACATTATGAGCCATTTGCTAGATTATTCTATTAAATACATGCATAGTTGTAAGGTACTAGCCAGCAAACTCTCATCCATGTACCCCAGACTTCACCATAAATCAGACTAAATTCCCTAGAAAGAGGATTACAGGAGGACACTGCATACAAAACTAAAATAGTATCACCCATGGCTACTTCTGATTGAATGTTTTATCACAGACCATCCAGAGTGGCAGAAAAAAGAAACTAATTCATGCTTAAGTAAAGGCCTATAACAACCATGTAATTCCTTAGAGATTTTGCCATTTCCAAGTCCTTTGATTCGTCATGTTATTCATGTCCTTTCATCTGTTTTTCTTCACTCAGCTTTGTGTGGCTGACATCAAGGGCCAGAACTGGTTAAAAGCAAAAATAAAAAAAAGGATGCAAAAATGTTACTACAAAATAAAATTTCTTGAAGCAAACCTGCATCCCCTGGGATTTCGCGGACTCTTCCTTTCAAATACAAGGACACAGGTTATTTAAAATCACGCTAAAGTCACAATGAAAGCAAGGAATTTACTACATGTAGAGCAAACTTCTAACATAATTCAAATAGAATCCACTAAGTATTAGGTATAATAGTGTGTTTAGGTCTTAGAAATTCAACCATGGGGGGGTGCTTTCCATGACCAGATTCAAAAACAGTATTGTTCAAACTAACCCTTTTGTGTGTTTACAAGGAGAAGAGAAACTAAAAGAACACATTTTATTGTGTGCATGTGACTTAAAGGTTAACCACGTCCTGCCAGGCCTGGCAGAAATGTAAACATGGCCCTTGATGTTAACTCAAACCTGGCTGCACCACATGTTCCTTGAACATGATTTAAAGTACTGTTATGCCGCATAGGTCATTAAAATGACTTTTTTTTCAGATAACCTTTCCTCGTCTAAAGTTGGTATTCTGAAGGACTGTGACATCTAACCAAAGGCAAATGAAAGACTGCCTAGAGAGAGAAAAAACAAGTCAGGAGGAAGAGGAGCAAACAGGGAGCATTTTGTAACACTTGAAAAGACATTCTTACTAAAGAGGAGCACAGCTTCTTTAATGTTTCTTTTATGAGGGGATGGGGTAGTCTGTACACAGGCAAGTTGAACCTTTCTTTCATCCTGTTTCAATAACATTTACTTCTCATGAAAGATATCTTTCATTACAATAAAGTAAAGACCTTTTTTCTAAAATTACTTGATTATAGGTGGAAGATATGATTAAAATCTTATCAGAATATATTGTGGTATTTATATAGGTAGAAAAAAGTGAAAAATAAAAGTAGATTATTAATCCAATAACCAATTTCATTACACAAATTATACTAAGTAATGCAACTGTGCTGCAAAACAATTACGTTCAATCACATACATAAATGTAGCACTTTATTGCTGTCGAATAAATGCCTCATATCTCCAAAAACTTTTTTTTTTCTGGAAGTAAAGCTATCCTTTTTTTCCTAAATGTAAATTCATATATTTTAGTCAGAGTCACAAGCTGTTATTGATACTTTTCATTGGATATTTATCAGTAAAACTACAGAAACTTGTGAACAGTGATCAAGTGAGCTAATTTTCACAAAGAAAATGCAGAAAGTTGTCGAGAAGGTTTTTCTCAAATAGGGACAATTTTCTTTATGCTTGAACAAGGTAAGAGCTAAGGTAACCATCTTAATAATACCAGTAGTTCCTACAGTTTGCTAACATGAGCAGTTGGAGATTGTTGTTATTATTACAGGATGACTAAATCCTGTCAGTTTATATATATATATATATATATATATATATATATATATATATATATATATATATATATATATATATATATATATTTCCCATCTCTGCTTCAACTTAGTATGTGGAATGAATGCTTGAAAAATTAAACAGCTTTTCATAAATGTGTAGGTAAAGTTTTACTGATTCAATGATAAATATGAACAGGTAGTATTTGTTTGAGTAACACAGAGGCTGTCTCTTTTCTACTGGACCTGAAAGCTCTTTTCACCTCTGTCTTATCTGGAAAACTCATGGGCTGGGCTGAAAGAAGAGGAAAAGGCTGAAGCCAGGTCCTGAAAAACGAGGGTGTCACAGTATTGTTGCAAGGTTAGCACACCCACTAATGGAGCTGTGCTGGGGCAGGGCGCCCCGAGGATCGACCCCACCAAGGGGGGGCATGTACAAGCTCAAGATAAACTACTGTAGGGGGCATGGCACTGCCCCAAGCCCCTCTACTGCCCGCTAAGCACTCACATGCACACACACACACACAACCAATCACCCTGAGCTATCCTTTTAACATTTATAGCTGACCATCAGATGCAACCATGAGAACTTCACTGCTCCTCATATAGCTCTGTGTTTGACACAGCAATATTCAGTGTTTATAAAAAGCTGACTGATGTGATGCTGTTCCAGAGTTTAAATGGAGTGTAGTCATCTTTTAATTTTAGTAAATTCATTTCAAATTTTGCCAAAACCAGATCTTAATGTTCTTTAAGTGAAAAGAAGCACACCATTTTTTCCTCACTGTCACAGTAAACTGTTTTCGTTTCAGGTCAATTAGTATCAAAATAATTTCTATTTGCTAAATTCCAAAATAGTAGACATTTACAAACTTTACCTTAGTATAGTGAGGCTGCCGGCGTGACTCAGGTCAAATGCTAAACTTCCACCAACTTCTCACTATACCACAATTTTGTTTCATTTCGACTGACACATTTGGTGTAACTGAGTGAGGTTTATTCGCTGGTTCACTTGCACTCACCTTTTCACCTCTGCCCACACATTTTCTCTGGAACTGAGATCCAGGCCTCACAATGGTCACTGCAAAACATTGACCATTTTTTCCTGCAAATAATTTTGCAGTATACTCTCTAACCAGCTCCAGCCAACATCTTCACCTATTCTGCTATTGTTCTTTGGTTGAGTTGTATCCATCCATCTTCTTCCGCTTATCAGGGGTCGGGTTACGGAGGTAGCAGCTTCAGTATGGAGGCCCAGACGTCCCTCTCCCCAGCCACTTGGGCCAGCTCCTCCAGGGGAATCCCAAGGCGTTCCAAGGCCAACCAAGAAACATAGTCCCTCCGGCATGTCCTGGGTGTTCCTTTGGGTCTTTCTAGCAATATTTGGCTTTAACAAATCCAGATCAGTCCCAATATTCTCAAGTGTTTAGGGAGCTCTGCACACTGGCATGTTAAAATGAGCAAAACTATAGAATTAGACATATGGCTTACATACAGCTACCTTGTACAGTTGCATGATTAAATAGTCAGTGGTTGGGAGTTTAGGACAGATGGCACATTAAAAATGACATGCCCTGCAAAAACAGAAACTGATTTATATGGGACAATAATTGGTTTGGTAGAATGCCTGCCGTAAAATGAGCCACCACGTTTTCCAATTTTCAAATGTTTTCATGGCAGAAAAAAGTATCAAGAAAAATACAGAAAAACAGTCAAGCATTCCCTTTAATAGTACTTACTTTTACAAAGACAAGATGATGGGAACTGATGTTTTCCTTCTGGCTACCTGCAAGGTCAATATTAAATCCATCTGTTTCAAGCTCTGAGGGGTATGTTTGAAGGGGATTTAAAGTCCTAGCATCGGTGTGAAAGTGGGTTCACACCAAACGCAAATGTGGCAGCCCAATCAACTGATTTATATGCTCTCCCTATGTACATGTGCAACACAGGAGCGATACGATGCAAAGTAACACTAAAGCGAGGCAAAAGACGTAATTCTAGTGATGCAAAAGGCACACTTTTGGAGAATAAAGTGAAGCCAGAGTGACACAAAACCTGCAAAGAATGTGGAGCAACAGTTGCTGGAGTTGAAAAATCTGAACTTTTATGTCTTGTTGTGTTGCGACAACCAATCAGGAACAGGATGTGGCTGTGATGTGAAGGTCTGTGGCAGAAATTAAGCAGTTTTCACTCGACATGGAAGAAAAGCTAATGGGGTGGTCCACAGTCGGTCTGAGTTGTATAACTCAACCAATTATTACTACCAAGACAAGTCCAAAAAAGGACCAAGCCTGCAAACTGGAGTGGCAGTTAAGTGAAACCATTACTAGATAGCACAGTTGTACTCCTGTATTTCAGGTTTGTCACCTGCTGTGCAATTGCTGTCGCTTGCCATGCGAACTGACAGCGATATGTCAGGTGAGTTACAGCACGCAAAAGTGCTGACATTGTAGCCAAATCCTCACTCGGTGCGGTATTTGGCATCACTATGTGAGCAGTAAATATTTTAAGTCATGCAAGTTGTGAGGTGGGCTCTCCATTGATTTGACTCATTTGTCCATCCTAAGGATGCTCAATTGAGATTTGGGGCATTTGTTAGCTTAGTCAACTCAAACATCTCCTAGTACTCAGACCAAGCCTAAATTATTATTGATTTGCGGCAGGGCACAGGCAATGCTATTCAAAATAAAATAAAAATATGGTCTGCAACTAGCCTTAGGCAGGCAATAGCATGTAAGCCAGTGTTATTGCGGATATAATGATATTTTAAAATACAAATGCTTTTGTGCAAATAAATATTAATGCTGTTAACATTAGACACAATTGATTCCAGGAGATGTTTCCAAACAGAATGTTTAGTGACCTGTTCAGGGTCTACCCCACCCCTTGCCCAAGGACAACTGGAGATAGGCTCCATCTCCTGGGAGACCCTGCATGGACAAACGGGCATAGAAAATAGATGGATGGATAATATTAGTTAAGAGTTGGCTCTTATTTTTTTATTCACTGTATCTCCCTTCATCCTGATGACCCAGGACTACCATATCAGGTTCAGTATGAACCACATCATTAAGTATGTAGATGATACAACATTGGTAGGACTCATCAGGGACAACAACAAACTGGCCTAGAAAGAAGGTGAAACATGAATGTCGACAAAATAAAATTGATTGTCGTTGACTTCATGAAAAATAAGTCAAGTCACACAACCCTCCTCATCAACGTTGCTGCTGTGGACTGAGTCAGCAGCATCAATTTCATGGGGGTGGAGATCAGAGGTAAACACCTCTGCTCTTATGAAAAGAGCACAGCAGAGTCTGCACTTTCCGTGTCGGATGAGAAGAGCAAGCTTCCCCCTCCCATCCTCACCACTTTCTTCAGAGAGACAATATGGAACATACTGACCAGTTGCATCTCTGTCTAGTGTGGGACCTGCAACACCTCAGACAGGAAGTGTGTAGAAAGAATGGTTAGAAAAGCAAAAAGAATCATTGTGGCACCTCTATCTATGACACTGCTCACAGAGGCTGCCTGACAAGGGCTCGGACAATCATAAAAGATCCCTCTCACACCCATCATGGACTGTTCACCCTACTCCCCTCTGGCAAGAGTTTCAGCTGGTTCAAATGCAACAAATCATCACTCAAATGTACATTGTGAATATGCAGTGGAATGACAATAAAGTAAGTCTAAGTCAAGTCAAATGTTTATGTTCCATTCAGTGTTGCTTGCATTCATGCACCCAATGTAGAAACTAGAATCCAGCTTGCCCAGAAAAAAATCACTTCTTTGCATGGCAATTGGGATCTGAATTGTGAAGGGAGGAAGCACCACTACTGGGTCGAAAAACAAACAGCCTCCAGGCCTAAGTGTGGCAGTCAGAATAGCTGTTAAAGCCAAAGAAAGAACAGTTGGTTCGGAGAAAGAGAAAAACTGCTGGTACTCTTTTCTTGTTCTATGATTAAAGCTGTTTTCTGCTGTCAGAACCTGCCACACACATGAAGGCTGGAAAGGGTCACAGAACCAGTATTAAAGCTTAGGGACTCCAGCAAATGTGAGGGCCATTATTCACAAATGGCAAAACCATGAAACAGTGGTGAACCTTCCCAGGAGTGGCCTGCTGACCAAAATGACCTCGAGAGTGCAGCAATGACTTATCCTTAAGGTCACATAAGACCCCACACCAACATTCGAAGAACTGCCAGCTTCACTTGCCTCATTTAAGGTCAATGTCAATGTCAATGCCTCCACCAGACAAAAATACTGGGCAAAGATTACCTGCATGGTAGGGTTCCAAAAAGATAACTACTACTGACAAAAATCAACATTACATAATGATACCTGTCTGATCCTACGTGAAGAACCGCTGATTGCTGTCTAGTGACATCACTCCATGCTCCCTGTGCTGCAGAGGTAATCAGGATCTGAGCAGTTACACCTGTGGCAGCTCCAATTTAGGAGAGTCGCTTTACCTGGGTGGAACACTATAGAGAAAGATTCTTGAAGGCCCTCGTGTTCCTAAAACCATCCAGCGTTCCTCGTCTGACTTCCTGATCTCAACTTGTCTATTTCCTATTTTATCCTACCTTCCTTGCCCTTATTGGATTCTCCTGTTGGCTTCTGTGTTCTGGACATCAACCTCCTGCTTTTTCTTTGCCTTTTCCTGAATTATCTTGCATCTCGTGTAGGACCCAAGCCTGGACCTCGGACCTGTCTCCTATAACTGCCCCTGCTTGGAAACTTCTACTCTGTGTGTGCCTCTCGTTACCGACTCTCTCACCTTGATTCCAGAATTCCCCTTCTGGATACCTCTGCCTTGTGGACTGTCTCACTGTGGATGAACTACAACTTCCCCACCAGCCTTTGCCTGCCAAGCCACAGCGTGATCCGGATAAGTCAGTCAGTGATCGCAATCTCCTGGCTTCTGGGAAGGTTAGTGGCTTTTATTCAGTGTTCGCCGCTCTCCTCCCCACAGTAATTCCAGTACGTGCTCTAGTCAGTTCCTGTTCCAGCAACACCTGTTTCAGACTATAAGGCACACTTAAAATCTTTACATTTTCTCAAACTGATAGTGTGCCTTATAATCTGGTGCGCCTTAAGTATGATAAGTAAAATATAGTAACTTCAATAAACATTTTCAAATGCTCATTCTCTGTGGGCTTAATTATCGGATCTCCAGAGACTGTTGGTGTTATGATTCTGGCTCTGTCTTTACTCTCCTCTGGCTCTCCTGTAATTTAAAGTCTAAGTCGTACGTAAAATGTATTTTAACGCAGATGCATTCAAATAGTCACCAGAGTAAAGAAATGTATATTATATGTGAATTATCGTCAATCTTTCGCATTTCTTTTACGAATTTATCTCATTTCTTTCGGACCTTTTGATCCACCGGCCAAGTATGTAGCGATACTTTCTAACCTGCACTAGACCGCGGTAAAGTTGGTTTGACATTGGACATTCAAGCTCCGCGGATTCAGCGGAGCACTCTTGAAAAACAAAAATCAAATCAGATTTGTTGATGGTCCCTAACTGTACTACCGCGTATGGGAGAAGGGAGCAGCTGAGAGACGCTGGCAGAAATTGGAGTCCTTCAACCGGATCAACCGTGAGCTAGATCCCGCTGACTCCGCGGAGCTTGAATGTCCAATGTCAAACCAACTTCACCGCGGCCTGCACTAGGCCTATAAGCGACACTACAGCCACCAACTACGCACTAAAAAGGCATTTTATCTTGTAATTAGTTGCCGATATTTTTTATAAGCGCTTGCTCAAAGTACACGTGGATCCGCAGATTTGGTGTGTGAAAGAAGATCCCGGAAAACATGCATATATATCCTGGTTTGCCGTACCAGTTGTACAATGTAAACAATGTGTGTTTCTATGCAAGTTCGATTTGCACGTTCTTGACGTTCTTGAATTGACATCACACTTGTCGGAAATGGCCGATCGTACACGGAGGCAGCACTCAAACGCGAAATACCATAATCGGTGTAAAAAATTTGCGATATTTCATATTTAAACTTAGTTTGAACACTTTTGATACATGAATATTCAAAGTTTACCTTGTTCTGGAAGCTATTCAACGGTTTTCAGGATATTTCTTCGGTACAAGACTTAGACTTTAAGTGATTCCATGCAGCTGTGATCCCTACTGCCGAGGTGGAGTTAGCCCTACTGCCTGTACCTGTTTCTACTCCCTTATACTCTGGGGCTTCATAGACTTGAAAGCCCTGTGTGAGTAGATATCCAGCGTTCTTTGCCTGGCTTGCCTCATTTTGACCAAGCTTTGTTTTCTGGATCCTTCTGCCTTGCCTTTCCCCTGTCAGATTTTTCCATTGTCTGAACATAGCAATTACTGCTGAATTTAAAGCGGTCAGCGCTGTTGTTGACATTATCTGCAGTGACGTGTTTACCAATTCGACTGTCACTCTTCGGATCCAGAGTTTAAGGATAACTGCTCGGATCCATTGCTCCCTCACGGATTCTGAGAAGGTTAGTGGTTTAATCTTGAGTTCTCTATTTTTTTAGTTAGTTCTCCACAACCACTAACCTGTCTCCTTCTTTTGCTGTTGGTCCTGTGAGTACATCTGGCAGTTTCCTATCTCCAATCAGTAGATTTGTTTCAATAAATCTTTCAAATCGCTCCCTGTTTTCAGCTGAATTTCTGGATTCTCAGTGCTTGGTATTACAGTTGGTGCATTACACATTAAGTCCTGACTAAATATTTTTTCTAGAACACATCTTGATGATGCCTTAGACCTTTGGGAAAATATTCTGTAGACTGATTAGACAAAAGTTCCACTTTTCGGAAGGCATGTGTTACATATGGTGTAAATGTAATGCTGAATTTCAGAAAAAGAACATCACACCAGCATAGACTATGGTGGTGGTAGTGTGATGGTCTAGGGCTGTTTTGCTGTTGCATGACCTGGAGGACTTGCTGTGATTAACAGAACCATGAATTCTGCTCTCTAACAAAGAATCCTGAATGAGAATGTCCAGCTATCTGTTCACCCCAAGCTGAAACGAACTTTGGTTCTGCAGCAGGACAATGATCCAAAACACACCAGTGAGTCCTCTTCTGAATGGCTGAAGAAAACAAAATTAAGACTTTTTGGAGTGGCCTAGTCAAAGTTCTGACCTGAATCCAATAGAGATGATGTGGCATGACCTTAAAATGGCCATTCATGCTGGAAACCCCTCCAATGTGACTGAATTTCAACAATTCTGCAAAGATGAGTGGGCCAAGATTTCTCTACAACGCTGTAAAAGACTCATTGAATGTTATCGCAAGCACTTGTTTGCTGTAGTTGCTGCTAAGGGTGGCACAACCAGTTATTAGGTTTAGGGGGGCAATCACTTTTTCACACAGGGTCATACAAGTTTGGATTTTTTTCTCTCCCTTAATTTTAAACTCCATTTTGTGTTGACCGTGAGTACTATTTAAATTTGTTTGTTCTGAAACATTTAAGTGTGACAATTAGAGATCAGGAAGCGGCAAAAACTTTTTCACTGTATATTAATATGTGAAATTAAAACTCCCTGACAAAGGGAATTAACCCTTCAGATGGATTTCTGAGACTGTTAAAAAGGGTAATATATATTTTGTTTGTCATACACCCTTCATGTTTAAGTGTTTTTATTGAGGGCTAGCTGTGTGCTACATTCTGCTCTGCTCCACTTAGTTAACTGGTAGAGCAGCTTGACCTGCACTGACTCTAATCACCTGTGAGTCATTCCACCTGTTTCTCTGCCTATTAATACCTGCCAGTCTCTGCCAGAGTGACTTCAAGCCTAGAGTGAGTTGCTTTAGGGCATTAGAGCGTGTCACTTGTTGGATTCCCGGTTTGTGTTGCACTTGCAGGATACCTCATCAGCCTCTGATTTCTGGACACGACCTGGAATTGCCTTCTGACCACAATTGCTGCCCAGCCCTTTTGGACCTGTGTGTCTTCTATATGACCCTGGCCATCTCAATTCTCTGCCTCCAGTCTGTTCAGCTGTCATCTTCAGCAATAAGCCTCCTGCTGTCAGCACAGTCTGTTCCCTGTTTTCATAGGACATTATTCTGCCTACTTCAAGTTCTGTTTTATTTGTATGAATCTTAAGTGCAAACAGAAAATATGGCTGAATTATTGGGTTCTGAGTTACTAAGCATAACACTAAGGGAACTCTTAATACCTTTGAGAGTTGAATATAAGTAGCCTTTTCAATAGCTAGCTATATCTCCACCGTGGATGAGACATTCTCTGTTCTCCACAAATATTTTTTCGTTTGCATACATATTCATATTTGTCCCTAATGTCTATGGACATTTCTCCTGAGATCAAGTAGTATCATGTAAAATAAATATCCACTATACAGCTCAATTTACTGTTTAAAAAAACTACAGCTGACAGGAGCATATTAAAAAGCATGGTTGTGTTCCTTGATTAAGTCCAATGAATCATATTTTTTTACTGTTTGGCTTATCAGGTTACAGAAGAACTGGAACCACTGGTAGAAGTGAATTACAACGACCTAAACTCATATGCACAGGTTTTGAAGGATTCCTCTTTAGCTGTGATTTCAGTGCAACTAGTATAAACTGTTTTTGAACTGCAAAAAGATAATGGTTCTCTATGTAGTCAGGTTTTGCTGTGTCTTGCTGTTTCTGTTTCTAACATGAGATAGAGGTGACATGGGCTACTTATTTGCAGGACTGAGCCTGCCTGGAACCCATCTGATGATGGTCTGCTCAACAAGCTTCTGAAAATCCTCAGTTGCTGATCTAACAAAGCCCCTCTTATTCAGGGCAGCAGACAGAGGCCCACAGGGAGAAAACCTCAAAGACTTTAACAACACCTCAAACTCCAGCCTCCTTGACGGCTTGTTTCTTTCATTACCAAGCTGGAATGGGCTCTGTGGGTGCCAGTGTGAGCATGCCCGTATTAAAGAGAAAAAATATGCCTTTGCCCACACATTATGGCTCACATGGCACTGACACCCACAGGCATTATTGCATGGAATTTTCCAGTACTAGTATCTCATCGAGTGTAATACGTTTCCACGTGTGGTGGCAATTACAGTGCCAAAACAGAAGTGGTAACAGAAGCTACACTGGCTCCTGTGTGCTAAAGCTGCTGTTTTTTATACTACTATGAAAATAAGAGAAGGAGAAAACTTTACAAATTGAGCAACTGCACCTGATAAAACATGCTAAATAATGTATGTATGAACTTATGCTACTGTTAATATATAAATACATGTCGTGCAGGCAACACGATTTGTTTAGCAGTTTGTTTTTTACATGGCTTTATTTAACTACTTTTCATGGAATCTCCTAATGAGTCAGTTGTGTTGTTGGTTAGTCAGTGATATTATCATGCACAGAATTTTGCGACTCACAATTACAAGCCAAACTAAGTAGCGAAGAATTCACAGATCTTTTTGAAATGGCCTTTATTAAAGTTTTGCAAAACTGTCATTTCAAGAAGGTGTACTAAAAATTCACCATCGACCTACATAAACCTACACGTGTTTATTCCTGACAGCAACTACTCTACCTCGATATAATTCAAAACAAACAACCACACACACACAATAATCTCTCACAGAAATAGCGCACAAAAAGGTTGTTGGTGCAACATCTATGAAGATTGCATAAGTGAAACACCCACAGAGCCACCACAGGACATGTTTAACTTCAGCGTCTTTCAAAGCATCGCTATTCCGATAATCGTTCCACCCACCTGATACCTCATGAGCAATGAGCCTTACCAATACTGAAAATGGACGTCAATCTATCATCGGTATACAGATCACACCAACAGCATTGCACTCCCACTGCTCTCTGCAAGTGCACTGGTTCAGTTGCTCTGCACTACTCTCATCAAACTATGACCCCTTCACACACGCCACCACACCAATGAATGATAATAGACACATTTCCTTTGACATTGCGGTTGGTGTCTAGAAGATGTGCATTTGAAAAAAATATTTGGGAATGGTAAACATTTTTAAAACGTATATAAAACACTTACTAGAGGATTATTTTTATTTCTTGGTGAATTTTAGGAAAGAAATTACCTGTCTGATCTGGCAAAAAAAAAAAAAATACACACAACTCATCACTTCTTTCCAGTCAGAACCTACACAAATGGCAAATGGCCTGAATTTATATAGCATTTTCCTACTCATACTGACCACTCAAAAGCACTTTATACTACGGCCACATTCACCCAAATCACACTGAAAAAGGATTAAGTGCCTTGCCCAGGGGCATGTTGACATGTGACAGGATGAAGCTACAGTGGAACTAAAAAACTTTCAGATTGCAACATTTACTCTTCCCACTGAACCACAGTTACCACACAAAACCTCATAGGACTGGTTGGCATGTTCCTAGATAGATACTCCTAGATATACACACACTTATTTTCTTTTGGTATTTATTTATTTTTTTATTTTTTTATTGAGGTCTGCTTTTGGTGAAGATAAAGTCTTGGTCAGTGCTTATCCCTATCTAATATTAAAAATTGCCACCATGAGGACAGTTTTTGCAACATGTTTTCATGGGTAAAGGTGGTGACATACAGTGGGCACCTAGCCGGCAAAAGGCTATTGTGAGTTGTGGTTTTGAGGGACAGTGCTGTGGGGACCGTGGGGTTAATAGTCCCGGCAAGACAGTCCTGGCATCAACATGTTATAATAACACACTTGGCAGCTAGAATACTGTCAACCCCTTAATTCCCCCTGGGAGAGAAGGACACAGCCTAATCTGTATTCAGTCCTGACATTGTCCACATCTGATATGGAACATTAGCCCCTAACACTCTCTATAGACTAGTGTCCTTCGGTTTATATTACTTTATGTTAATAGAGAGAGAAAACTTCATGTGCTGTCATTTGTCATTGTTAGCAGGGGTGCTCCCAGTGCCTGTTTGAAATGCATTTGTTTAGAGGAGCAAAGGGGATATGGTAAACCTGTCTACCTGGAGAAAGGTGTTGTTTCTCCATCTCTATTGATCTTTGATCCAACCAAGGACCTTCCACTGTTTTTCTTCCATCTTCTCCTTTCTCCAATGTGCATCCATTACTTTGTCCATTCTTTAGTAACACATAGTAAGCCAAGGTTGACCTAAATGTACAGGTTTTGTTTGTCACATGAAACATATCCAACAAATACAACAATTATGTTGCAGTATTTAATATGACTTCAAATAAGTTAACATAACAGTAATATCTATTTTTTTATGCGAGTTGAGTAAACACAAAATAATGCCCCCTTCTTCACTTGCAATAGTAAGCATCAAGACTGGTGTTTGGGTTTGAGTTTGAAAAATCATGTAGGGCTTCAAATAAACAACCAAATAAGAAACTACATAAAAAGTAAGTATTTTTGGGATCTCATGGCAATACAAGCAAATTTTGTATATTTGCAAAGCAAAAGTTCTTTGCTGAACTTGTCAGACACTTATATACACAAAATAAAGTCTGTGTTGCTCCAGATTGCAGTCCATGCAATATTGTAAATGTGCAACAACCAATTAGACATTGATTAAACTAACTCACATTCTCTAACTTATTAATATATTTTTAGAAAAACTTCAAAAACCGTAACCATCTCCTCAAGCAATCATGGTATCTAAAATGTGAAATTGTGCTGAAAATATACAATCAAAAGGAGCTCTGACTCCACATGGGTCTTCTGTTGTTTCAGACCAAACAGCTTACAAAGATAATTATCTTACAACGGAAATGTAAAGCAAATCAACATGAATAAACATGTTCTAGGCAGTTGCTCTACAAGAGATGAGCCACTGGTACACTGCTGCTTAACAAAGCTTGTATCATTGTATTTGCATAAAATAAAACGCGAGAGCGTCTGTTGAGGCTGGCTGAGAGAATATTGTTTAAGTCTGGCAATGTTCTTTGACTTCTGTTGGAATTAATTCTGCTAATTGTCTTCAGCCCAATTAGAATTTATTCCCTTCTGCAGTCTGGTGAAACAGTGCTGAGCTAATTGGATTAAATCTTTATCATTTTCTGGAGAACACAGAGAGAAGTGGAAATATGCAGGAATACTATTGCTTTTTAAATTAAAACTAACCTAATGACTTTTCCTTTATTAACATACAACTTTCACAAGCTTTCATGTTGTAAATCGAGCTAAAAATATAAGAATGGCGACTTTTAAAATGCCATTTCTTTTGAATAAAATAGTCTCTCTTGAATACTTCCAGGTTATGCCTATCAAAGGTTTTTTTTTACTGTAAATCATAGCACTCACTTAGTTCTAAAACTGACTGCGATTGCAAATAACAGTAAAAAGGACATCCATTTCCTTGCATGCTTATTTTCATGAGTGACAAAACTAATTGAGAACATTACAGAACCATATGGTTGAGCCGCTTAAACTATGTTTCCAGTCTGACCTTTAAGCAAGAGCTGTTGCTGATAAATGAGACTCTACTTATCCTTTCTGGGACATGGACATAGACTATGCAAAGAAACAATGATATTACTAAATAGAAGAAAATGTAAACAAATAGATGAGTTCTGTGAGATCTACAGGAATGAGTATCTCATTAAATGTAAAGATCAAAAAGTTTAGAAGTTCAACAATTCAGTTCAACTGTCCATCCAGTTTCAATACAAGCATAATCCATGCATGCTGCAGGGGGATTGTCTCCTGTGTACAGTGGTCAATGGCAGTGAGGTGGGGAAACCCCTGTACTGGTTGCCAGTCTAGGGCAACACAAAAACAAACAAGAAAAACAATCATGTATCCACACCCTTTTCAATGAAGGGAAATTTAGGAGGGACCAACTAACCTAATAGTCCTTTGGACTATAGGAGATACCTGGAAAGAGAATTTACGCAGAAACACTCGGTACATAATTTACATCCATGACCTTCTTGCTGTAAGGCCACAGTGCTAAGCTGGCAGCCCTCAATTCAAACTCTGAAACTCAAATAGATTTCAATCATTAATTGGGGAATGGTGGCTAGGTGGTTAAATGGCATTTGTGTCCTGGGAAGGCTGCAGATTTCCTAGTTCTGATCCCACAGAGTGCCACTGCTGCACTCTGGCAGCCCACTGCTCCCTAAAAGGGATGGCATAAATGTAGAGAACAAATTTCATTGCACGTTATTGACCAAATAAAGATGGAGATTAGACAGAATGACATAGTTTGGTTTTCTTTTATGTCTGTTTTCTTAATTTCCCTGTTGATTATGTTGCTGTCATTCTAGTTCATTCCTTGTGTATTAGTTTGTCTATTCTTCTGTTCTTGTTCATTTAATTATTATTTCTGTAAATATGCCTGTTTGATATTTTCCCCTGGGTTTCTTGCTCTCTGTTCAGCTCTATACATGTTAGTCTAAGTCCTTCAGTTGGTTTGCCTTCCCTGTGAATCACCTGATCCACATCTCCTTTGATAACCTACTCTGGTTTGCTTGCCCACCCTCAGTATTTAAGCTCTCAACTTCTTCCTTCTCTGCTGGATGGATAACCTGTAGTACATGTTCTGTGTAGACCTAGCATGGTGGCTCTCGAATAAACATCTCCCCAAAATCGTTTAATTGTGCTTCACTTCCTGTCAGTCTTCCCCAGGACATAGCTCACCACTGTCAGCGTGTGTATGTGTGTGTGAATGGGCAAATAACTGCTTGTAGTGTAAAGCACTTTGGGTTGTCAGACTTGTTAAAGCGCTATACAAGTACAAGCCATTTACCATCTATATTATTATTATTAATATTATTATTATTATTATTATTATTATTATTATTATTATTATTATTATTATTATTATTATTATTATTATTATTATTTGGGGGTTTCATTGGGTATAAGCCATAATTATTAAAATTATCATACAATATTTTTTAAATACTAAAAATGTGTTACTTTGCATGTAATGAATATATAATATTATGGCGGTTGTACTGAAACAGTAATTTCCCAGTGGGATTATTAAAGTATTTCTGATTCTGATTAGCACTTTTGCATTTAGTATTTTTGCAAGAATACTTACAGCACTTAACACAATGTCACAACTTTTATGATTGATATGAACTTGTTACTTGCTATATTTAAATGTACTTTTTCAACTCAATAAAACAAATCAATATACTGTAATATATTGAGATAAATACTGATTTTATTAGATACATTTGTGATGTTGTATGGGCTTTTAATGTTTCTGTTGCTTTTATAAGAGCAAATATTGCTACAGAAATAGTATTTTGCCCTATTCCTTATTACAGAGCGATGGTGCACTTATGTTATCTTATTATCAAGAGCAGCAACTGCCAGGCACTTGCTAACAGCATAAGCAGTAAAAGGGACTGTAAAAGGACCATTCACATTCTTGATAATTGTATGTTTTCTCTGAGTCTACAGGGAATCCCAAGTAAATCTCTGCTTGACCAAACACTCCTTAAGAATTTTAGTGAGTGGTAATGATTGTAAGGAAGACAAGGGAGACAAAACTAAAGGGAGTACAAATTTTTACACAGACTGCCTTAGAACATAAATAACCATTAAAGCAATCACTTTTGGGGCCCATTTACACAGTTATAAAGCTTGTGCATACATTATGTTCCTACAAGGAAGTGGTGGTTATTAGGATAAGCTGCTAAATAACAGAATATGTATATCTGAGAAAACTTTTTAACATCCAGCTACATTTTCTCATCCAGTGAATATAAAATATGTTTGAGTATGATATACTAGAATTACTACATATTTACTCTCAAATGTAAATGTAACTCCACGTGCATTCATTTAACTGCAGAAAATAGCCCACATGTGTGAAAAAATTTCCTCACCACTCAGGTTCCTTGCTTTTGATGGAAGAACTACTGCATTGATTCGAGAACTGCAGCCCCCTTAAACTCCTCTTTTAAAGAAGTAGAATGTCCAGCACTGCTTTGCTCCTGAAATTCATTCCCTTATAGTGTCAATGGCTGAAACGGGAGAGAGCATCTGGAAAAACAAACAGGAAACCCAATGAGAGGATGCTTGGGTTGATATACGGCCAGCAGGGAGTACTGCAATTCACCGCCATGAGAGTGGGGAGGACTGGAGGGCAACAAGGAGTATGGGAGGAACAGCCGGCTTCATGCCTCATGAAAATATAATGAAGAGGAGCCAACAACTCAACAGCTAACATCTAGATATTCACAAGATCACAGCAGTGTGTGCGAGCATTTTTATTTTGTAGGTAAATTCCCAGAAAGGAGTCTACAAACTACATTTTTTTTATAAAACTTTGTAAGTCTTGGACATCTTCTCACAACAGCAACTTTCCTACTCACTCAATTAATAACCATAATTTTGATTACCAAGAGTATTTTTTTCCATTTTAAACAGTTTGTGCGAACAGATGGTAAATCCTGTGAGACAGATATGAAGGAAAAAGCTGTGCTGTAGTCACGTAGCTTAAGTAACAAAGGACTGTCATGTCTGATATTGTAATTTTTTTTATCATAAAATGGGAAATATCTAGACTACGTTATTTCATGCCTGTCTACACACACGCTTCACTCAAAAAAGTCCCACATTGAAACTTTCAATAGGATTTCAAGGATTTGCTTTGTAGCAGAGAAAATCCTTCAAATAAATTAAAAAAAGACCTTGCATGGAAATGAATGCCTGATATGTTAAGGCAAATGACATTATAAAGTGTACAGAGTGAAATGATGGTGATCAATGAGTAGCATAAAATGAATACAATACGCCATTACATGCAAATGGGCTTTGTATTGGAGGCTTTTGCAGGCTCCTCCTAGCACCTAAACCACTTTTACAGTTAGGCTCTCAAAGGCTTGGATTAAGGAGAAACAGACAATGTTATTAGTGTTAACAAATTTATTTTCACATGGATATTCAACACTGTTCAACACCTACAGCTCATCATTTAATCCAGACACACATTCACTTGCGTGCATCTGAGAAACCTAACTCATACTCTGTCGCTCTCCAAACATCTGGATCTGTTAAGGAAATGAACTGCCGGGTTATTCCACCATCATTTAACCTGCAAGCAATTGAGCCATGTGTTGAAATGTTTTCTTGGATTCTCATACAACTGACTGGAAAAGTGCCCTGCGGTTGTAAATCTGAAAAATCCCTCATCAAATAACAAGTTTGAAAATGTCCTCCCAAGAGTTTACATTTTTTCCTAGATCGCCATTAAATGCATATGTATGTATGTGTGTGTGTATATATATATATATATATATATATATATATATATATATATATATATATATATATATATATATATATATATGTATGTGTGTGTGTGTGTGTTTGTGTGTATATATATGGCGCTCTTGTTCACTGGGGTGAACCCCAACATACAGGCACCGAGATGAGGGGCAACAAGTATGCCCACTCCAGCTCAGCGCCTCTCACCAGGGGCAACTCCAGAGTGGAAGACTGTCCTACCCCTCTCAAGGAGACTGGTTGCAGAGCCAGGTGTCGAGGTGAGTCCGATTATCTCTTGTCGGAACCTCTCAACCTCTCGCACTTGTTCAGGCTCCTTCCCCACCAGAGAGGTAACATTCCACGTCCCAAAAGCCAGCTTCTGCAGCCAAGGATCGGAACACCAAGGTCCCCGCCCTCGAGTGCCACCCATTTCACAGTGCACCCGACCCCTTTGGCCCCTCCTATAGGTGGTGATTCCATTGGAAGGGGGACCCATGTTTCGTCTTCGGGCTGAGCCCGGCCGGGCTCCATGGGCAAAAGCCCGGCCACCAGGCGCTCGCTAACGTGCCCCACCTCCAGGCCTGGCTCCAGATTGGGGCCCCGGTGACCCGCGTCCGGACGAGGGAACACAACATCCATTTATGGAATTCATCATAAGGGGCTTTTGGGCTACTCTTTGTCTGGTCTCTCACCTAGGATCTGTCTGCCTTGGGTGACCCTACTAGGGGCATAAAGCCCCTGATAGCATAGCTCCTAGGGTCATTGGGACACTCAAACTCCACCACGGTAAGGTGGCAGCCCAGGGAGGGGGCTGGTCAGACCTGGCAGGCCCAAACGTATAGTGAGGGTTTGCTGAGAACGTCTGGCAGAGTCTCCCATGAGACGGAGCTTTAACTCCCACCTCCGGGAGAGCTTTGAACACGTCCCGAGGGAGGCGGGGGACATTGAGTCTGAGTGGACCATTTTCTGCACCTCTATTGTTGAGGCGGCATGTCAGAGCTGTGGCCGCAAGGTTGTCGTGCATGTCGCAGCGGCAACCCTCGAACACGCTGGTGGATACCAGCGGTGAGGGAAGCTGTCAAGCTGAAGAAGGAGTCCTATCAGGCTTTATTGGCCTGTGGGACTCCGGAAGCAGCTGATGTGTACCGGCAGTTCAAGCTCTGCCTTAAAAAAGTAAATAGCTCTAAATAAAATATAAAACACTACTGACACATTTTTAAAATGAACAAATAACCAATATTGTATAATTTATTCTATGAAATGCAACACATAGATGCAATAATGTTGTTTGCTAACAGCATATTCTTTGTCTACACTGAATGTCTATGTAAAAAAAAGTACATTGTACTACTTTGCACATTTTTAAGACAATTCTTTAAGAAGAAGCTGTCCAGTGACTTAAGTTCTTAGTTTTCTGTCCTTGGAAAGCTGTGAACACCTTTTAAATAATTCAACGCAACAAAAGAGGAGTAAGTAATAGAGCTGAGGCCCAAAGTAACCCAATCAGAGGTGACTGTCTGAAGTTTCCACCCTTGCCCTCAAAATCCACACAATGGATGCGCCCACCATTCTCTTAGGTCAAAGGCTGTTTGTTGACCACAAACCACATTAAATAGGTTACTCTGTGGCCATGGCCAGTGCGAGAAACATAACTGCTCTGTGCGAGAAACGTAACTGCTCTGTAATCATGTTACACTGATGTGGGACCACCCACGTTTTAGCAGAATAAATATACTTTTTCACAAACCTGCCTTGGTGCTTGAATAAGGTCACCTGAGAAAAAGATGTGAAATTGTATTTCACTTGTCACACATTGCATAGCTGCGTGACTTCAAATGTGATTTTCCTTTGACATAATAGAGAGTTCAAAGATAGACAGTAACCACACTTTTCCTGTCAGTTTCCTTTGATGGCTTTCAAAATAAGCCTAAAACAGGTGAATCACACAGTGAAACAACCATTATTACAGATGTGTTCTCAGAGCTGCAAAACAAGTGATCTGTACCATCAGACATGAAATGTCAACGTTTGTTAATCATTAATAAGTGCACCACTGAGTGAACAGTAAAAACAGCTCATTTAAATGAATCAGCAGCAACTTTCATCAGTCACTTTACTGTGCCAAAAAGAACACTTAAAGCTGCACCTAAAGTAAACCTTTGAGTTGGTCTATTGGACTGATAAACATACCACAATCATTTTGACCAGTTTAAAAATATACCACTTTGAACTTTAATTTTGATGAATGGGTCACTTTAGTACCTGCTATTGAGAGTCAGTAAAAGTATGATAAAGTATTAGTCTGAGTAAAAGTATGATGAAGTATACGAAAGTGCAACACAAGAGGAACTTATTTAAAGAAAATTACACAACTTTTAGCCAGTGTGCCATATGTGCAGGGCAAAGAATGCAGTACAATAGGACAAGGGCTATTAGTTTACTGAATGGGAGATGGAAAGATAAACTGTGAAGTTCTCTTTTAGAGTTGAGACATCCTTTCTCAAAGCAGCCTTATCCAAAATAACTTTCCACTTCAAAAATTCACACAGTTTTAAAAGTTTAGAAAAAAAGTAAAATAAAAACAATAAAATTGGCTCCCATCTACACTACAAAGACAAAACCAAGGCTGCAATAATGTGACATCTATTTATTTTAATATAGACATCCTAAAGCTTATTTTTGAGTCAATCTCAAATTAACAAAGTTCAGCCCAAATGAGATCAATGGTAATTTTCACAAAATACAAATTTGATTCTTGCATGGTATATTTTTGGCAAAAAATAAATAAATATGAGGAAAATTGCCATTATAGTAAGTTTTAAGCATATGTTGTACCATTACAAACTGAATCAGAACTAAATAAACCTTTGATGACCATAGACACTATATTGTAATCCAGAGGTTGTGCAGAAAGCCTGCAGAGCTTTTCATCATTCATGTTAAAGTAGAATGGAAACCATCCTTATGTCTACTTTGAGTTCTACCAGCATCAGAGCAGTTCCCGGGACATAGTAATGGTTTATTATCAATCTATTCAGCTTCTTTGAGTCAGTGGCTCTAATACTGCTGCTCCAACAGATGGCTGCAAAGGAAATCACACTCTTTCATCACAGATTTATGGAAAATACAGTATGTGGCATCGTTTTTCACATGTTGCAGTCCCTCTCCATGTCCAACTGTTCTCCCACAATGTTTTAATTTAATGAGTTCATTATTGTGACTGAGTCCGTTAATACAATCCATATTCATCTTATTTTTATTTTCACATCTTTTTAGTTTTTCTATAGCAGAATCTTCTTAAGTAACTACTCAGGTTTTGAGTGAATTTGTGTTTCACCTGCCACAACAATCCCACTTTCCTTCTCTAATTTAATTCACATATACAAAAAAAAAAAAAAAAGTCTAAAATAAACATAGCATTTTCCAGATGTCATATTGGATGTAACCTGTGTTGTGTAAATTATAAACTCTCTTGATTAGGTCAGCCTTCTCGTCCCTAAAATGCTTTCTTAAAAGCTGCTTCAGACTACCATGTGGGCTGTCTTGTACATTTTGAAGAATAATCTGTGCATAGCTGTATCTTTATTTTCCTGGTCACTTTAACTGTAGAAACCTAATGGTAATTGATTACATTCCTCTTAATTCTCTAAAAGTAGGAAATGCCTTCATGACTAATTAGTATTAAAGACACTGAACAAAGAGGGAGAGAGGGTTATATAGAGAGTTCCAGTCCCTGAAACAGACCACAATCAATTAGTCTAGCGCTACAATAGCCGTAAATATCATATTCGGGTCATGCATTCCTTATCAGCCTGAATTTCTTATGCCAGATAATGCTCCAATGATTAATTGAGTTGGGTGAATAATTGTGTGGAAGATGAGTGTTATTTTTTTCCTATGGCAGCTGCTAGCGCACATAGTTAACCTAAAAAGTGAAGATTACACTTAAAGGCACTTTTCGACATCATCCCACACATATTGAAAGATAACAAGGAACGTCTGATACAATTACTGTTCTTTGCAATAGGTTTCAACCTCAATACGTCTGTAATGCACTTCTTCAACACATGAAGGATATTATTACATTAAGCTAAAAATGTGCATATTCAACACACTGATGCAATAGTTCTGCTTCTGGGAACACTGTCTTAAGCAACAGCTTACACAAGCAGCCATTGTGGATCCTTCGACTTCAAATTTGCTGTCAGACAATGCACCAATGCATCATGGAACTACAGCAAAAGAGATACAAATTTCCCTATTCTCATTTCCAAGCAGGTGTTGTATGGGTAAACTGGCACTGGTGGACATGCCACTCTAATTTCATTGACAGGTTTACAACCTTTTATGTGTCCCAGCTGCTGTGTTTATGACTGGCTGACTGTGCGTTCATGTTCAACAACATTAAACATGCATAAGCTAGATACAGCAGTCTGCCACACGGAAAGGAATGTTCTCTCCAAGCACAGAGAACATCAAACATGTCTTCAGGGGAACATGAATTGAATGGGAGCTATAAAATCAAGCAGATATTTAAATACAGAATGACACATGGTCAGGCAGTATTAAAATAGTGTATGGTAAAACTACAAATCTAAGTCATCATGAAGTCTAATTTTATTGGGCTCTTTGGCTGAGGAATGTCGCTACATAATAAATTCATCTTACATAACAGATTAACACCTGGCCAAACAAGGTCAGAGAAGTTGGGCTTAAAGTGATTGGAAATTGAATTTGCCAGTGTTCAAACATGTTAGTAATGCTTTTTTGGATTTTTTTCAAGTTTCTGTAGTGGTCCAGTACAAAACTAAGAATCAGTTGCTGCATCAGCTATCAAACTCAAATTATATAGATAAACCAAGCTATTGAGACATTTATCTAATGCTGCTTAAAAGTGATAGTGCTTTGCGTATGTGTAGGTAGGGCCTCAAGCTGCTGTTTCACTTTTGTTCTAAACCAGGGGTCACCAACATGGTAAACGCAGGCACCAGGTAGCACCCAAGGACCACATGTGGTGTCCTCAAGCCCGTTATAAAACTGGCACAACCCTCCAGTGAGCTGCATCTAAAATATTATTTAAGTCTGATGCTCTAGTTTTGTAATCACACTTGCATTTATATAGATTTAAAAATTACAATATCTAAAAAAAGAAGCATTGCAAATATGTTCAATGGTGAGCACTGACTCTTCTAGTTTAAAGGTCAGTACTGGTAGCCCTTTGTGTAATAAAATACCAATAAGCTAGTTGTTCCCTACCACCAGACATGTTATATGGATTAAAAGACACAAGGATTTTGCCATGTTATGTTCTTCCACTTAGATAGATTTTTTCGCTAAACTACATTTTTGCAATTTAATGTTGTATTATCTCACATAGTTTTTAAACTTTGAGTTGGGGAATACCTATTCTGAACATATCAGCTACTTGTGGGGAAAAACAACAACAAAAGATATAGTTAAATACAATTACTTCCTGGATTATTGCCATCCAGTATCTCTCAGAAATGTTCCTAACTGGAAGATGCTCGTCTTCAAGAACAACAGGAAGTCTTTCAAAACAAAAAAAAAGGTGTCAGAGGGATATGAATGCACCAATGTAAGTGATTTATGTAGATTGTTGTTTGGCAAGAGGGGCTGCTCCTATTGTGCACATAAGCCTTGCTCTACACTAGGACTTTCAAGACCTCCGAGCACTAAATCTTTTCAGACAGTCAAATTTATTGGTGCCTGTCTTGAAACTAGACTTCACCATTCATGGTGAATATTCTTGTTCGATTATTTTCTTTGGTGGATATGTTTAGTTTCAGCAGTAAAAAAATAAAAATAAATATTTTTGTATTTCAACAACAGCTTATCCATTCAATTTTAGGTTTCCTAAAAATCAAGCCACACAGTGAATTCCTTGGAAAGAGTAGTAGCAGGCAATAAGAGATACAAACTGAAACTGAAAATATTGAAACTCCCATGCTTCGTCAGTGATATACCCTAAAGCCCTCTGAGGAGGCATCAGTATCACAGTCCATAACAAAACATGTCAGCATCGCTACAAGCTCTAATGTGTGATAAGAAGTACATTTTGCCATGCTCTGCACCAGTGACAGTGTTTGCATGAATGATCCTCTGGGTGAAGTCCCACATTCAAACCCTACAAGCATGTATAATTATCTTGTCAATAAATAAGGACAGACTTTACTCATCTCTGTATGCTGTCGTTTTCATTCCAGTGTCAATTTCAAGTAGCCCAAAGGCTGATAAAAAGCATTACAATGTTTTGTGTGTGTGTGTTTACAAAGAAAAAGCATTTTTGGAGCACAAACTGTTTTCAGGAACTTCTTCAGATTATCAACTAAGGCTATTAGCCAGCCATGATTCTTAATTATTCATTTTGTTGTCACCTTTACGGAAAAATAGCAATTATTGTCAAACATTGGCAAGCACTTTTACCAGGATGGTGTGCTATCGTACACAGCTGTTAGCAATCTGTTTAGCACTGCTACCATGCAACCAAATTCCTAAAATGTTTCTAGTTATAGAAAAATTTGATATTTTCTAAAAAATAACAACAAAAAATGGGTTATTAAAACATTAGTTTCCATTCAAATATGTCCTGTAGTATTAAATTATTTTGGACATAAATATTGCTCATTAAGTGTATTAGAAATAGGCCTTTTGGCTTTTAGGAAAATGGCAAAAATAAACAAAAAATGTTAATGCTTAATTTCTGAATGACTCAGACAAAGCTTTTGTTACTTACTTTATGCCTGTCTTTATATTGCCTGCCTTCAGTTTATATTGCACTTGTTTGGACTTTAGAATAATATTGGGAAACCAATATTGTTTTTCCAATATTATTCCAAAGTCAAATTTGAAACGCTTGATTCTAAATAGTAAAGTTGTGAAAATGTAAATTACAACATAATGAACAAAGCAAAGGGGAATAGCTAGAAAAATCATTATTGGGCTTTAGAATGAGTGAAACCAAAAGTGCTTTCATTTTGATATTTCCAGCCAAAAGTAGCCTTGAAATGACAGTTTAACAAAGAGAGACAGTTGAAGGTTCAAGGTTACTTTATTGATACCCATAGGTATCTTAATTTTGCTGTGGACCAAAATATTTATACAGACATCTTAACACAACCAGAACCATTTAAATAAACAGTGCTCAAAGTCCTTCAGGCTTCAATATTCCTATCAATTCAGGACACCAAAAAGGTGAGCAAGAGCCAAATAGGATCAATATACCAGTAACAAAACATTTAAAAACTATTGGGTATAAAATAATCTAAAAATCTCATAAATCCAACCATTTCAGCTTGTTTAATTCAGTAACAGCAGTTGGGACGAAGCTCTATGGTCCTACATTTAGAAACTGAGAATCTTCTTCTTCTTCTAGTAGGAAAAAATCTGGAGCTTCCTGTTAAGAGAATAAAAGTCATGATTTAAAACAGAAGTTGGTATCCACTGACCAAACCATGACACCAGGGAAAAGGAAAAAAAAAAAAAAAAGACAATGAAAGCTTAAGTACATCTGTGAAGCCGAACTAACGGGGCCCAAAGGCTGATCTCGCCATCTCCACTAAATACCTACATGAGTTTTATTTCCCCCTTTACATATCCTGATGTTTTGTTTAACATGTTCTTGTTTTGTTATCTAATTTTAGTCTCATTCATCAATCAGCTGATTGTAGTTCAAAATGTGTTCATAGATATAAAAATATACCACCAAATAAAATTAATCACAGATTAATTTTATTTATTTAGATGTTTGCCATTTGTTTATTGGTAATATTTTTTTAACTTGGACCCTAATCCTAACTTCTGAACAAAGCCTATATAACTTTATTTGTAGAGAAAAACATTAGATATAATCTGACTGACTTAGCCCAGCTTTTAACTCATTGCAGAAAGTCAGCAGGAGGTTGAAAGCAACGTCCCAGCCGGGAGACAGACACTCCGTCTCGGCATGGCGAGTTTAGGATGCCAGGTTGGCTGAAAAGCCAGCGGGGATTTGAAAGGAATGTACCGGGAGACAGGCGCTCTGTCTCGGCATGGCAATTCTTGAGCGCCGGCCAACCAGCTCCAAGCCAATGAGGCAAGCCGGATGTGCGGGAGTGGGGATGTCCAAACATGTCCGAGGACTTTTAAAATTAAGCGATATATTGATACAACAAGCAGAAATTTCAGGTTTCCACTCCTCGCTTATCGCCTAAAAACTTTCTAAATGTACATTTTATGTCACAGAAACCATAATATATCCAATTTTATTGACAGCTTTTCACTCCTCTCCACCATTGCTGTTTCCGGTTAAATAATCCTCTCCAAACCGCAATGATTCATGGGATAGAATTAGCCACAAAGGTTACGCCGGACCCACCCTTCAAATCTGAGGAAAAGAAGGCCGCATTTTGGGGCCGCATTTGAAGGACCCTTCGAATTTGGACAGCCTTTGGCATACCACTGTGACGTAACCGGCGTCCAAATTCGGCATACGAAGGACGCAGCCCCTTAATTTGGACACATCCAATGTCATGGAAAAGGGAAGCTTTATTACTTTTAATGCTCTCGTGTTTAAACCATTTTAAACTTAGTTTAGTTCCTAAACTAAGGGTGTCTTCCTTGTTGTGAAAATAGTGCAAAATAAAACATAATACATGAGTGTTTTGTTTGATTTAAGTTGGCCGTAAGTTTGTAAAACATAAACAGCAATACAAACCTAAATATTTTTTCCTGAAGTGAAAATATGTATTAAATGCATTATAACAAAATTACTTTTGTAACAAAAGTAATTTTCCCCTGGGATCATTAAAGTATGTCTGATTCTGATTCTGATTCTGATAATGTAATATCCAGTTGTGCTAAGTGACATATATAATAGTGTTTATACAAAGTGCTAAAGAATTTACAAATATACATATCTATTAAGCGGGACTGCTACCATATCACCAGAATATCTAAAACACTCCGAACGCTGTTGATTAAAAACAAGCAGTTGACACTTCAACCTTTTGTGTGTCATCGGTACCAGTCATTCCTGCATTTCTTTGGTGTGGAGAGCTTTCGATACTATCTTTTTTTTTATAAACCCGTTTTCTTTCATAGCCCTCAACAAAAAGCAATAAAACCACATGCACACATCCTTTTGTAGACGAGAGTTGTGATGACTTGTGTTAGCCCCATTCTTTGCCTGTGTAAACACACTTGCGAGTGACGCATGTACTGTACTAGGGTGGCTTGAAACATATTCATGTCGTGTTACAGGGTAAGTGGGTGGTATCTATTAAATAAGTTTCATCATATCAACCATTTTCTTTGAATCAAACACAAATATTCTAAACCCAATTAAATCAAATAATGTCCAATACTTTTCAAAATAATCCAGTAAAATAAAATTCAGTATAAATATGTAATTTAGTAAATATAAGGACATAAACTGGTTGTCAAATAGCTAAGCCCCACTCACTCACTCACTCACTCACTCACTCACTCACTCACTCACTCACTCACTCACTCACTCACTCACTCACTCACTCACTCACTCACTCACTCACTCACTCACTCACTCACTCACACAGTCAGTCACACATAAGCGGTGGATTCACCAGTTAACCCAACATGCGCATTTTTAGGCTATAGAAGGTAGATGAACTACAACAGCACAGGGAAAACAATCACAAACTGGGTATCACCTGCATAAAAAGGCATACTTTTTCTATGTTTTTCCAGATTACTAATTTATATTATAATCTCAATTCTTTTGTGTGAATGAAATTTCCATTGTCCATAATGCCAGACCTAAAAATCTTCATGAAAATCGAACTAAACCAGTCCAGTGTTAATTCCTTAATCCATTCACATTGCCAAGCTCCTGTCATAATAAGTTGCATGCAAATGCAGCACTGAGGTCCTGTACAATAGTTATAGAAAAAACAAAATTAATTTCCTGTGACCATGATCTCATTATTAGTAGCAACTAATGGCAGTGCTTTTTCATTAGGAGTTCTATATTTTGACAGAAACTCCTCTCACAGTTTATTCCTGTACAAATGGTCAAAACTATACTGCTTGGGTAAAGTAATATCACTAATTAAAGGATACAACAGAGAGCATAATGAATAAACACTCTGATCAATTATCTAATGTGTTTAGCACTTATCCTAAATCATGATCTGCTCTCAAAAGAGAGATGGAGCAAGACGGCAAATTTATTGAGAGCTGTGTTGCACAAATCACCCAAGTGTACAGAAAATCAATGTTTTCAAACAGAGCCTCACTTTTTCATCCAATTGAGACAATACTGCTGACATGTAATAAGCTGTAATTTGTAATTTCAGCTCTTGTTTATGCTTTATTATGTAGTATCTCATGTCATTAACAGGAACGCTCGAAATGTAGTAACACCATGGCATTATAATGGAGGGAATGGATTTCAAAAGTAATGTGTCATGTTGCATTTCAGCTTTAAAACAGTGACTATCAGGAGATAATGCATATTTCCATTTTATTTGTATGCGAAATATAGGAATATCAGAAAAGCTAATGCTATTAAATGCTTTCTAAGCAAGAAAATAGAAAATTCAGAATATTCAGTAAACACTGTGCCATTGTCCAGTACCTCACTTAAAAAAATTTGATAACTGAAATTAGAGAAATAAACTTAATGAATTTCGCAGAGGAGACAGAGAGGAAATTGAGATGAAAAGACTTATGATACAGACTTAGCTGTCCTTGTATCAAAAGAGGTGGGACAGGATGTGGTGAGATGCTGCAAGCTGATTTATAGGAAATGGTAATAAACTGGGAACCCCACCCCCTCTACCCCTCCCCTGTCTCTTTAATATGCAAATATGCAGAGCATCCCACTCTAGACAACTCCTCATCAATAAAATCATGGTTGGAAGCGCAGGTACCCATACCTCATCTATATGAAAATACATGATGATGATTTTACACAGAGTCATCTTTTAGAATGAAGCCTGTGTGCCAAAGCAGGTACGATGTCAAGAATTTTACATAGTTGCGCTTTTATGTGCTGTATACCCATAGTTTATTTATGGGATACTGTCCTATCAAAAGAAGAGGTAGGGTGGAACTGTTACAAAGTTGATCAGCAACTGATATAATGAGGAGATTAAGTTATCCTTCAAGATTGGACATTAGCTGGAAGTAGAAAAAAACCCTCAATAATCTGCTGAGCTGGTACCAGAATGTATGCTACACTAATGTTTGGCCCTACTCATTGCTAAAAAAAGATTATGTTTTTGCGATGATTATGAATGCCTTTTTCTTTCCTTTCTCTATTGTGCTACCGTTCTGACCTATAATGAAGCTAAATGTCACACAAAACATTCACAACACAGGAAGAATTGTCTATCATACTTTATCTTGTCATTTTAACAGATTATAGAGCAGAACATGGCCCTCTCTTGGTAATAATCAAAGGCAAATGCAACATTCTGACAACAAACATGTATTTTGATCCATTCACCCAATTTCTCCCAGTAGATGTCCCCACACAAAGAGGTGAACATAAAGAAAAATGTGGGAAACAAGGAAGTTGTAGACCTGGTGTGTCCAGCCCCTGGAGGCCCTGGTTTATCCCACTCATAGCCCATGTATTTTACATGAACAATCCTCAAAGGGCACAAAGAATAGGAATCTCACTCTATTTAAATACAGGATTTGGGACATCAAAGCCAGCCTGATATTGGAATAACAGAAATAATTAGGGATATGGAAGTTGCAGAAATAGCCACATTTCCATAAGATGATAATTAGTCCCAGGGCTAGCTAGGTCAGGAGAAAGAATGTTTATTGAAGCTCTGTATTAAATGGAGGCCTACGGCTGGCAAGCCAGGTAATTACAGAAGAATAGAAGAGTAAAGTTGAAATGCTGATTGAAAATTCCCTTTTCAATTAATTTCCTTATAGTTATTTTAACCATGCATGGAGCTGAAATAATAAAGATTGTTTCAGTTTAAATAACGTGTTGACGCCACATGAGAAGTCGTACACACAAGAAAGTCCTCAGTTATGTAGGTTACCACACTTACGCTATAGGTGGTTTTCAGTTTGTTGAGTGGAAATTATGATCTGGATATTTAAAACAGCACTTCAAAATAACAAAGATAAGAGGCCGTTCTTTTGATGACGCTATAGCGATTACAAAGGCCCATAAAACATGCGTACTAAATGATTATGTGGCTTTGTGAATCATTCTGAAGATGAAAAAAGCTGAAACCTCAATTAGCCCAAATCGTGAATTGGATGAGATCGGGCCAGGTCTGCTGTTACTCTTCTCCCTGTGTGTAGTCATTTGGTTTGTCTTGTTCCATTTCCACTTATGGGTAAACAGGGGAGGGAGTAAAATCATTTTATTTTCTCCTGC
Organism: Fundulus heteroclitus; assembly: GCF_011125445.2. Lineage (NCBI taxonomy): Eukaryota > Metazoa > Chordata > Actinopteri > Cyprinodontiformes > Fundulidae > Fundulus > Fundulus heteroclitus. The sequence goes on from NC_046364.1 coordinate 33,248,373, forward strand.
TGAGAGGGATGTTAAGAGGGGCCAGAGAGTCTGTCTCTTTATCTAATAACCCTGCCACAAGCTTGCCAGCACAGGAGAATCCTGGCAGTGAGCAGGGAGGGAGTCACAGAGCCATTTAGAATCAAAGCTTGGCTCAGTCAGTGAAATCCACACTGCAACTCAAAGAGTAATGTTGGTCGCTACAAGTCTCCCCCCACTTCCTCAACGGGAGCAGGTCTGATGCATCTGGCAGCATTCGGATGTCAATTGTAATTCAATGCAAGGCAGAGTTTAAATCACAGAGACCTGTGCTTTTATAAACAGATGGTATATACCATAAAATTATATTCACTTGCACACATTCAGAGCTCTCCCCAGGGACTTTTTCCAGATCCAAAGAAAATCTCAAAGGATGGTCAGTGAAGGAAGAAAGGAAAGTACATTTTTCTTCTTATCTGTTTACACTTTGTAATGGTCACTTGTATCTTACATAATCCTGAGTTTACAATCTTCCAGTCTTGATCCAATTTGAATTAATAATTTGATGTTTCTGATTTAAAAAAAAAACAAAAAAAAAACATTACTCGTAACGTTTGGGATTATGTTAATGATGTGCCACCAGCGAAGAGGGAAAAATCCTAAATGAAGGAAATAAACAGTTGTATTTGATTTACATGAATATTGTTCATCTATGATGATTTATATGTATCTTTTTGTGAGAATGTAGATATAGGGGCAACAGTGTTGCAGGAGTTAGGGAGTTTGACCTGCAATTGGCGGGTTGCCGGTTTGATCCCCCGCTCCGGAGTTGTTGTCGTTGAGCGCGACACTTGAACTGAATTGAGTGCTGCTGCTGGTCAGCGTCAATCTATGGCAGCCTCGCATCTGTCAGTCTCCTCCAGGACAGCTGTGGCTACTAACATAGCTCACCACTGCCAGGGTGTCAATGGTTGAATGACTGATTGTAATGTAAAGCGCTCTGGGGGTCGTCAGACTAGTTAAAGTGCTATACAAGTACAAGCCATTTACCATAACTTTATATGAAAACTGTAATATCAATTTTGTTATGTTTTTTACATTTTGTTCAAAAAGATGCATGCCAAATATTATTCCTAACATTCTTTGAAAACATCTTTATTGGGAGAACCAGTGATACTGATGTACAAATATATGAACCTCTTAACTATGCTTTAATTAATTAAATACTGTTCAAGAATTTAATAGCAAATTTAATCTTTATTTTTATTTTTAATTTTTTTAGGGGTGGGGGTTACCTCTACCATGAAATAAACATTTTAAAAGTTTACAATTATAGTTGTATTTGTATATTAAGTCCATGTGCCTATGCTGCCTGAATATCCATGTGTAATATATAACTTATTATATAACTTGGTTATAAAAATCGTTTTACTTCATGTTAAAAGCCTGGTTGCTTCAATGGAGAATTTGCAAACTCCGGTCCTGGTCCAGCTGTATGTTTCCAGTCTTTTCTATGCGGGGAAAGTATATGAAAATAAAAAATGAAACTAAAGGAAATGAAAAGCAGAAAAATGTGGCGTCTTAACACAGCCAAACCTGTACCACTCCAGTTTAAAGAGCAAGTTATCTTTCTATAATCTTTTGAAGCAGCTCTTTCAGCTTCCGGAGTTGACGTCCTCTGTCTATTAAGTCCTATTTCTCCTGAAACTCCAGTTACAGAAATCCTTTAGTTTTGATACGTAATCTTTCATTTCCTCTGATCAAATTAAATGAGAGTATCATTAGACTTGTTGGTGCAACACCTGGAATTAGAAGAAGAGCATTTGACAACGCGTACCTGTTACCGGTTGTCCCTTTTGGAGTTCAGTACTGTCACCTATCGGTGCAGCATGAGACATTCTGCCTCAACCTGTACTTACTACACATGCACGGCCAATTCAAAAGATTATTTATATCACACACATTTATTGAATATACAGTATTAGACTGTAAATCCTCAGCATGTGTAGTACATGTATAAGCAAACATGTATATTGGTAATTTATAGATAGGAATGAGCACATGCCAACTGCCTGTATCAGTCATTGAGTGTGACACAGCGCCACCAGAGGAGAGGCAAAGCCTCACCTCACCCTTCTCCCATGTATTTGAACAGGCGACGTTCGAACAGAACGGCGATCAAACCCTACTTAAAATTGCCGAGCAGCCTTTTGCATGTTTCCGCTGATGTTTTTACAATTTATCTTAGGTGATGAGCTTCAAGTCTTTTAGGTAAGAAGGCTTCCTTCCCGTCACCCCAATCTTTAGCTCCCTCGACAGATTCACTTTCAGATTCAGGTCAAGAATCTGGCCCGCCCCTCAAAACCATTGATCTTAAGTCGAGTCAGTAGAAATGTGTTGGTATAAGGAAAAGTATATTTTTAGTAAAACTTTTTAACCTTTTGGCCAAAAATTTATAATTTCACACCATACTTTTTTTTTTTGGACAAAAGTGCTAAATAGTATTCTCAATAGTAGCGGACATTTTACGGTAACCTTTTACCAAAGTGCAAGACTACCAGTGTTGTTGTTTTTTGAGAAACCTCTCAAAATCTTTAATATGAATTACAAAAAATGCTCAGTTATTTCTTTATACCATGTATTCTTTAATTTCACCAAAAAAGTTACCAGTGAAATGACTTTGAATTAAGCAGTAAGCATATGTGGTGATTCAGACTGCAATGACGACGTCACAATAAAGAAAACAAGCAAGAAAAATAACTTATAATGGTCCTTAAATCGCTTTTTCATTGGAATGCTACTGTATCTTCACATATCCTTCACCTCTTTTTTAGCAGAAAACTGGAGTTTATAGTTTAATATAAAGTAAGCGAGACACTGTGTTCTAGGCACTCTGATGATAGCCACAGCAGCATGGGAGACAGTGTCCCCTGGTGTCAAAAATGTCGTTTTGTATTAAATCTCAAACTTTAAACTCTCTCTGCTTTGCCTTTTAAAAATCACTGGTTAACACATATTTGACACATATTTGAATAAACATACTGATTATAACTCCAGAATGGTCCCACCAATTTGGAATGACTTTTTTGTTTTTTAAAATTTAACACAATGGATCAGGTTAAAGTTTTCTGGTTAAAGTTAAGTTCAAAATTAGAATTTGGAACCTACTTACTAAAAGTGAAAACTGATTTTTTTTTTTTCCTCCTCGTTTACATCCTCCATCCATCCTACACCCTGGAAAGGTTACCATTGTCACTTCAAGGAAAGAGAAGCAACCATGCACTCATTTCTTTTTACATTTCTTTGTGACACTGGTGGCCTTTAATATAAGTAGACTGACAGGAAGGGGGGCTGAGAGAGAGGTGGAAGACATGCGGCAAGGTTCCACAGACCAGAATCAAACCTACGACCGCCGCATTGAGGACTAAGGCCTCCATAAATGGGTCGCGTGTACTACCCTTGTGCCACCAGCGCTCCCCACATAATCTCAGGTTAGAGTGCTCAGGTGACCCGACATGAATCTTCTTTGATGGTTGAAGGAAGCCAGACTATCCAGTGAGAAATCAGTACATAGAGGAAAAAAATGCAAAGTCCAAACGGAAGGTATTACATGAGATTTGAATCTAGGACCTCCATGTTGCAAGGCAAAGGAGATAGCGTCTGACACCCAAATGCTGTTTTATTTCAATAAATGCACTGAATCTGAATGTCCTCAGATAGAAAACATTTTAACCAATCTGTTTGTATGATGTGATTTAATTGACTCTGTAAAGTGCCTTGAGATGGCATGTGTTGTGATTCGGTGCTAAATAAATAAAACTGAATTGAATTGAATTGAATTCAGAGAGCACAAAGAAACGAGTGAGATCTTGAAAAAAAAGTAAGCATAGATATATACCTTGGTTATGTAAGAGAACCGTTTCTTTAAAGTAAAGTAAATATTTGTAATCATTTTTATTGTCTTTTCCTCCGTCATTGTTCTTATCCTTTCATCTCCGTTCAGCACACCTGTTGCCTGACAGAAGTATGACATCCATAGACACCCTCGGGTTATTTTGGTTATCTATGGATGGAGTGGAGGCCGAGCCCTGGATAAAACAAACTGCTGACTTTGCTCAACCTTTGTTTTGCAGGTTGGGTGCACATGACATCACATCATCCCATGGGGCTGTGTGGGATCTAGGGCAGGCTCAGTCTCTTTGTGCGTCCAGTGCAAAAGCACCCCATACACGTGCCCTGGATCATCATGCATTGGATCCTCTATTGTCCACTGGTGGACATTTTCACGTTCTCACAGGATGAGGTACTTGGGGAAAGGATTTTATCTACTTGTCATAGTGCAGATCTGCACCTAAAGACGTGAAAAGCATATTGAAAATACCAATATTTAAACAAATCTGGTGATATACTCACATTCCATACCTCACAGTATTCAGTCATAGCCATACAGAAATAAAACTCACTGATGTATTAAATGAAATCTCAAAATAATTCTCAAAATCTCTCTGAGGATCAAATTGCTATCCATTAACATACTCTACTACATTCTCCTTGTGTTTTTTTTTTCACTTTTGTGATCTATTTTTTGTCTTATACATAAGCATTAGTTATTTTAAAATAAACAAAAAAGTATCAAATTGGCTTTATCCAAGATACAGACGAAAGCTACCATATCCTGTTAGCACTATTCATAAGAATGTTGATACTCTAACATCTGGCAGATGCGCACCCCCTCCTCCAGTGGGCCATCGAACTTGGATTAATAGATGAGCCTAAGCGAGCAAGATGGCAGGGCTTTGTAACCCCTACAGAACGGTGTCTGTGGTCTGATGAACGACATTTGGGTGGTAACCATGTCACTTCTTCCATTAGCAATTCCTGTCCTAACTCTTCCATACTGAGCCATCACTTTCAGCTTTTAGACTGATGTATGATAGAGTCAATTCCATTTACACTATAATAAGTGAACACTTATATTAGCCGTTGAGAAAAATATAAGTGGAAAAAATTATTCCAGAAGGATGAAGACTGTTTTTAATTACAATATCTGCATGGACAAATGTATGTTTTTTGCTTTTTGTTTTTTTAGTGCAGCATACTTTTTCTTGAGTTCAGTTTGTGCTTTATAATACAGTACAGTGTTGGTGTATATATGCTATGTCAAAGGACAGTGTGTAACTAATTTGTCTTTCAATTAGCAATAATCAAGTATTGCTTTTATTAATACATATGCTGGCAAAGTCCAATAACATCACATCAAAAATGAAAGCAATCTCATAATTTAGGATCAGTAGCTTATAAATACATAGGTGCCAGTGCACTCATTGGGAGGTGCCATGTTCGTCGCCATTTCTTATTTCAGAAAATGGATGCAGAGGTTGCAGGCCTTCTACTGGACAGGTAAGTTAATAAACATAGCAGTGAAATTTATGTTTGCCGTCACGTTAGAAACAGCGCAGTATAGTCCAGCAACTACTCTGTACTCCCGGCAGAGACTGCTAGTTTGTTTGTCTTCTCTCCCTCCCAGGGTGTATGTGTGTACGCAGAGGGGTGGAGGGATATCAGCTGGCCGGTTCACTGTGTGTAGTATGCAATAAAACCTGGTCTCTTTACGTCACTTGTGTTTATAGTTGCTTTTTTAGAGCCCAAATAAGCAACTGCACATTCAGAAAACTGCGACTCACAGAATTTACCAGCGACTTCAAAAAAAAAAAAAAACAAGCAGACTTGACAACACTGTCAAAAACCATTTCACACGGTGACCTTAGCTATTAACAATAGTTATTACATGGAGGATATGTTTACATTGTCACATGTATGATACTCTAAAGCTCATTTTCACACCACTAGAAGGTGCGTCAGTGTGGAAATCTTACACACTGGGGCTTTAGTAAAGGAGTTCAGCTGGGCATAAGGTTCAGTCAGTGTTCTATACAGTTGTGTTGCATTACTGTAGACGTTAATGTAAGATTTTATGCATAATTTTATTTTGTTTGTTTTAAGTTAGTGAGCCCTACTTCTAACGCTTGACCAAATTTCACAGGCTTGACACAAGGTTTTCAACAGTTAAGTAAAATTCCTGGATCTTCTCATGGTTGGGATAAACTATTATTTTCCACATTTGTCAACCAAACTTTTGCACTCAATTTTCCAATAATATACTTTGATATCAGTTTGGACATTTTGGGGTTTACCCTCTTTGTGGCTGTATCAGTTGCTGTCTGCTGGATAATAGTCAAGCTAAAGTTCTTTCGATCTGATTGTGTATACCATGTCATGACCATATGCAATTTCTGTATTTTTATAACAATTTTGGGCATATTTAAGATTGTAATTTCCTAATAAAATTTATTGATTTCATTAGCTGTTAGCCAAAGTCTGTCTTCAAAATGAACAGAAACAAATGCTTGAAATATCATTGTCAGCAATGAATTTATGTAGTATGAGTTTCACTTTTCATATTTAATTGCTGAAATAAATTAACTTTTCATTAATATCCTAATTTATTCAGATGCACTTTTACATTTATTTAGCCTAATGTGAAAATATGTGCATGTGTCTTTGAGGGACTGGAAAAAGTGTTGATTTGTGTGACCAAATAGAGTTGATTGCCACCATGACAGGCTATTAGTCATGAGGCTCTAGCCACTCAACTTCTATCACTAAGGTAATCCATACCTTAGACAACTATTTTACACATTTCAATACCTACATTGCAGAGAGTCGCATTAACTCATGGGTGTCATACTCGGCGGAAACTATCACTCTGAGTAACATGACATGACTTACACCAAGGTCGATCAGTGCTGACAGGTAAAATATGAGTCAATGTTGGAATTGATCAACGAAGATCAGAAGGACCATGTGTCTGTCAGACTTATGTCCTCTCAACAATTGCCCCCTCAGCTTGAAGCCACAAATCTGAACTTCACATTTTACATTTGATTTCAGTTTGCTACTAGTGTGCATTAGTGATATAAAACAAGATTTCTTTGAATAAACCTTTATTAATAAAAAAGAGAAAACACAATTTAAGGGAAAGATAATGACAGGGTGTTTTTAAGCTTTTTGAGTTCCTTAGAAACTAAGGCCTAATCATTTTTCTTTTATCAGCCACGGGGTACTAGTTTGGAGTTAATTGCAGGGAATCCATTTTTTTAATTAAAATGAACATCACCAACCACTTGAATGGATTGGGGTTCGTGTTGTTGTCATTTCTTTTTCTCTGCTTGTCTCATTTTCATTCCCCTGCAGGACTTCTTGAAAGAGTCCTGTTGTTTTATTTTAATTGGGACAGTGATGTAATATGCCTATTCCATGCTGGTCTCTTCAATTCAGATCCTGGCATGTGTGACTACATACGCAGAGAAGAATTGTGGTGGATGGCATATATTGTACACAACAGAAGAAGACTGAGCAAAGTGTAAATAATACACCAGTGATACACAGTAAACGAGAACATAAAATAACTTTAGCAGGCCAACATCTCTTGTTAAAAAGCAAGAAATAAAAAAAAAAACATAAGCAAACACAAACAATTATCAAAAACAATATTTTGGGACCATGGATTATTTTGTTGAATCCTTAATTAATTTGTCTCAATATGCTTATTGTGTTAACTAACTTAATAAAGGTAATGGGGCAACTACATTAACACAATCAATAAAAGACATTACTGGCATTGATGTCAAAGGAAGCTTTAATTACAAAAAAATGAGAAGAATGTATGAATAGAAACAAGGGGTTGCTTGTGGTACAGGTACATTATCTCACTCTTTGTGTTGTCTCCATCTTCATGTAGTCCCACTACAGCAACTTCTGAACACCATGTGAACATGCCCGAGTTGCAAATTATTTCTATGCAAATGCACGGACGGATTATAAAAAGCAAAGAGAGGGGGACGGATGTTACAGGAAAGGAGATGAAGCGAACATGTTGCAGGAAAACTGCCGACCTGCAAATGAAATCTAGAATACTCTGAAAAATCAATTCTTCATGCATGCTTGTTGTGCGTACCTTGCTGAGGTGGCTCAGTGATTAATATTCATGTATTTTGTGTCCTCACAAATGACTGTGCTTTTAACCCCAGCACAGGACAGAAGACGGCAGGGAGCTTAATGAGCAGAGATATTCTAGAGCTGTTCTTCCGCTCTTCATTTCAGTATTAGAAAATATGGAGGAAACACTACCTTCTTTGTTGTAGTACCTCTGGTAGGTAATTTCTTATCGAAGCAGAGAAAGCATAGCTTTGGGCATAGGATCCTGCTTCTCTAATATTGTCTCTCCAATTAGCATATACTTTGATTATAAAGGTCACTAAGGCTACGTTCCCACTGCAGGTCTTAATGCTCAATTTCAAATTTTGTTCTGAAATAAATTTTTTGTGAGGTTCTTCTTATTACTTTTAAAATGCTGCCTATATCTTACTCCAGTGTAAACTGTTTGTGTCTCGAAACTGACCTGCATGCGCAAACAAACAGTAACAATCACTTCACACAGCCCACTTTAAACCAGCAGACATGGACGAAATAAGTTTGATGGATAAAGTGTCCAACGGAAGCCATTTATTTTTGTCAACGGGTGCTGAGACATAAATAAAAACAAAGTGAAACTCTAGCATCTTACAAAGTTTTGGCTAAACAGAGGTCTTTTTGGTTGCATAGATGCTACCGAATCGTGTGGGGCAGGAATTTTAGCAACTTCACAAAGACCGTGTATATTCATAACTTTAGGAAGTCGGTGGCAACTTTTAGCAATGTCAGCACCTCTCATCTCAAGTCCAAAAGCAGGACACTCATGGCAATCATTTTTATTGCTTTTCAAAGGGGGTAAATTATGACATGCTGCCCCCCGTTAAAATGCAACACAATTGACTGTGACGAGTGAAAACCTCTTTGGCACTGCAAAGTCCTCCATGTGCAGGATTGTACAGAAATTTTGCATGGTCGTGCATTACGTCCCTGATCCAAACAGTTCCATTATGAGCCATCTTGAGTCAAAGTTTTCTTGAGGTCTAAAATCTTGCTGTCCCTCCACTGAACAGTACTGTGGCAGGTAGCTGCCGTCTGTCTTGCTAATGCTAAATGCTATCACCTCCAGCTGCTGCTGGCACAAAGTTGTGACACCTGTCCATTAAAAGTGACGTCAAAGAGGCATTAAGTCCACCTCCCACTGGAGTCACCCCCAAAAAGATCAGATAAGAATCGGATTCAGGACCATATATGAAATTGTCTCAAATGTGACTTGAAAAGATCAGATCTGGGACAGATCTGAGCGTCCCAACTGGTTCTAAAATGTCTGACCTGGCCACTTGACCCCCCCCAAAAAAATCTGATGTGGGCAACTTTTGCCTGCAGTGGGAACAGGGCCTTAGTTGACCTGATAGAATTTCATGGAATGCCTCATAGGAGGCTTGTTAAAAAGTGTACTTTCATCCTTTTTAATTTCTATTCAATTTTATAATACTGCATTAATTTTTAGTTGAGTGAAATGATGAGCTGCACAATCTTATGTAATTCATTATATAATTTACAATATGTGACACACTGTGTTGTATTGCTTCCACTCATTAGCTGGTCAGTCAACAGTTTTCAATGCTGTAATCAGAATAGAGAAGTGACTTTGAATGTGGCACAGTCGTTGGTTCCATTAATCTAATGGAATTTCAGAATGATCTGAAAAATAAATGAAAATATCCAAAGAGAGGGAGTGTTTGGAATAAATATGCTTTGTTGGCATTGAAAGTCATAAGATAATTGGTAGATTGATTGAAGACAATAGAACACAAACATGATGTCAACAAGTTGTTACAAGAAAGACATCTGAAATACCATCTCTGAATAAACTACATGTCAAACATTGAAGAAGATATGGGCTACAGCTGCTGTAAAGAGGTCCGTCAAGAACAGGAAACTGAGGCCACAAAGTGTACTTGCTTACCAAAATTGGAAAATTAGTCTCTATTTCAGCAGAACAATTGAGATGGTTAGATCAGAATGTCATGTAAACGACATGAAATAATGGACCCATTCCTTGTGTTAACAGTTCACACTGGTGGGAATAATGAAATTATGTTGGAAATTTTCTTGGCACAATTTGGGCCCCTTACTACAGTTGAGTCAAATGCCACAGTCAACATGAGTATTTTTGCTAAGGAACTCCCTTTGTAGCTACAGTGTACCTGTCATGGGGTGACCATCTGGCCTCAAATAAGTAGCTTACACACAGAATGAACCCAACATTGTTTGGGCTTTTGTGCTGGATGAAATGCTCCAGTATGTTCAGTTTTTATTTTGGGCTTGTTCAGTTTTTTCTGTAATATTGCTTTTAATATTTCATTTGTATATCAGTGCTGTTATGTAATAGGCTTGTGACTGTATTAGGTGTCAAAGGAGAGTGCTAGGTCAAATGTTCTGCAGCACTTCATTTTGGCAGAAGAGATTACCTCAAACTAATTACTTTCTGGTCAAAACAAATATCACAAAATCCCATCAGAAACAAGAGTAGCAAAATGCAACGTGGTGGCCACATTAACACAGTGCATCAGGATGGAGAGATAAAAAGGAAACAATGTACAGTATGCAGTACCTGCTACAGATTAACACACATAGATCGCCTTCTGGTCACTTTTTCTCATGCACTCGCCTCCTAAACATGCAAACAAGAGCAGAGTTTACTGATGCTGTGCTGCATAAGTACATATCTGATGACGTACTGTTGCAAAACAATTCTGCCAAAACAAGGTGAAAATAAAAACACCCATAGAACTTCCAACAACAGTCACAAGAACACAAAACCCCTTCAAAAATGTAATAACACACAAAGATAAAGAACATGCACCAGATACATCATCAGGGATAACCAGATCACAGCAGCACACACTCCTCCAACCTACCTTTATCAATACAAAACAAGACTGTGGGAGGTAAAGGCAGGATCTATAGAAGCCCAGAAAGAACAGAAAACACTGCAAAGGAAAATCCCCACCGTAAAATTCATAAAACAATGGCAAATAAATAGCCCATCAAAAACATGAATTGGGAACAGTGATTTATATTATGCATTTTAGCTCATTTACAGTTGCATAGTATCACCCGTGGCTAGCACAGTTGCCTACTAACAAGACGTTTTAGATATCAGTTGGGGATCAGGACTGCCCCTTGCACTCCAAAAGACCTCAGCCCCTGCTGAGGTCTGCCCTGACCCTTCTTGTAAAATGCACCCATGCTGTGACTCCAATTCAGTTTATTGTTAAGGTGAACACAGAGTCCACAATCTCAACTTTGGTTCCCTGGATGTTAACTGGTATCAGTTGGCTTGGTCTGTGCCTGCAAAAGTCCACCACCAGATCCTTTGCTTTCCCTACATTGAACCTGAGATGTTTCTGATGACACCAGTCTACAAAGCTCTGTATTCACTGTCTGTACTCTGAGTTGCACCCATCTGTGATGAGACCAACTATTTTAAAGTCATCAGAGAATTTGGGAAATTAACAACCTGCCAACAGTTGACTGTGATGCTCCCGTGCTGCAGACCAACCTGTCAGAGACACAGCCCTGTGTCCATCACATTCTGTGGTTGGTCAGTGAGGTAATCAATTATCTCCATGGTGCCGGGCAGTGATCACAGGGCCTCCTAGACAATGACAGGCCCTCAGATTACCCTCATGAAGTCTTTCTATTTTTTGGTCAGAGACATTCATGGCAGTAGCCCACTGGAAGTCATTTTGTAAAACTCTGGAAGTATTCATGTTGCTCTTCCTTGAACAAAGGGAGCAGATACCAGTCGTGCTAAAAGGTTAAGGACCTCAGACGGCCCTGCACAGCTCTTCTAATGAAACTGCCTGTCTCCTGGAATCTCCTTCATGCTTTTTAGACTGAGTGACACACCAAAACCTTTTGCAATGGCACATATCCTTGTGGGTTGAACTGTTATCAACACTCTTGCATTTACTAATGTTACATGAATGGCATGTTTGTTCCTGTATTGGAATAATCCACACATTTATTTCAAAGTTGATACTGCACACAACAAATACAGAAGGATAAAACAATGAATAAATCTTATCCTGGTTACCAATGAATAAAGAGAAGAAAATTGGTTGTGGTTGAAAACATTTAGGACATAGTCTGCCTATAGATTGTTCCGTGCTTGAGCTTGAGGGCTATTTTAAGTCTCCCCTTGCAAGTGCTCCAACCAACATAGAGGGGAGCCCGCATGGGAGTACATTGTAAACAAGTGAGTATGGTGCACCAAATACAATCTCACTTTTTTGTTTTACTGAAAATACCCTTCTTTCATCTTAGACAAACAAGCGCCCACACACTCCCAATGTTAATTATCCCATTCATTTGTGATTTTTAGTCTTTGTGCAAATTGAAAATACAACAAATAAAGGGAAGGCCAAGATTTTCCTGTTGTTTTGTTTGTTTGTACAGTGCAACATTTAGTTGTAATTTCTCAACTGCAAGTACAACAATGTCCCGATTTTGCCTTCTTACATCAGTTCCAGAGAATATGGATTAGACGGTTGCTTAGAATAAAGGAATGCATTAAAATATCTGGGTTATGAACAATTTCATAAAAAAGGAAAAGGGTTAGAAAAAACTTGTCTTCACTTGGCTGTGCTGGTGTCAAAACAAAACAAAAATCATACAAAGATGTATCCAATTACACTGAAATCCAGGAAATAAATGTATTTAACTGTATATGTTCTTCATTTCAAATGATGGTGAGACTGCCCTACACAATTATCAGGCCTGGTCACTGGAGCTCTCTCATTTTATTAACAATAGTGCACAGCACACTGGAACCTGAGGGAAATATGATGCCTGACAGCTCCTATGTCCAGCCATATAAAAAAAATAGCTGAAGTTTCAAAATTATTGGTGACCAGGCAAAAAGATAAATAAGTAACAAAAATTGAATAATTAAGTAAGCAACTCTACACCTGAAAGACGTTATGGGTCACTGTGCAACTGCAGTCAACAAGAAAGGTTAAGGTAAGAACTGATCTGACTCTCACAAGATATTTTATCACAGGCTTTCATTGAGAGTAAGGGTCAGTAATTCCATTCATATTTAATCAATCTTTGTTTTTTATTACAAAAGCTTTGAGTGCAAATGTCTTCCCTAACATGAATGAAAAAATTCTTACATTATTTTATTTGCAGTTTTAAGCATATTAATTTAGCTCAGTTAAATATCTTCACCATATAAGGGAGCACAGCAGATATGTAAATCTTAAATGGTACAATATAGTGTAAGTGTAGGAAACTTTCTGTCTTAGATTTGTTTCACTCGTCTTAGCTACGACTGAAATCTGCCTTTTATAAAGTTCTCTCTCTCCAAATAAAATCATAACTGCATGGTTTTACAAAGCACAAGCATGTGATATGGGATATTTTTACTCCTGCACTGACAAGGCCATGGACATACAGGTTTGTGGTTAACACTGTCAAGCTTTGATCAAACGACTCTTGAAGAAGATAAAAAGCCTAACAAATGGACTTTCGCATCTGGGGAGGAAGTCATATGTACTCCATACAAAGACATTGGAAGGAGGAAAAGTACAACAGAGGAGGACACAGACACAAATGACACAACATTTCAGTCAAAATGACTTGCTACATCCTGATTTACAAAGTACTATGGTAGTGTGACAAAAATAGCCCGAATTGGGCCTCTTTTGTTTAAGGGACAGCATCAACAAAGCAGTTCAGTTTCCCTTATTTGGCTTTGGTCAGTGATCTAATACTTAAAAAATACCCACAGTCAAATACTTTTAAGTATTTGACCCATGGTCAAATTGTCAAAGATTTCTCTAACCTTCATCTTGGATAACTTGTTTTTACCATTTTTGTAAATTCCTGCAGAAGTGTGCTTATGTTTGTGGCCTGATGCTGCCTGACATACAGTGAGCCACAGCCAGCTACAACAGAACACATAAGACCCAAAATCAGTGTTACTTTCCAGTTTTTTTACATGTAACTATGGTAGAATAAGCCTTCTTTAAGCACAACAAAATGCCAAAAGAGTTTGTGGGTATTCCACCATACCAGTATGAGCGCAAACTGTTTTGGATTCTGACTATGAGGACCATCATACAGTGGGGAAGTTGGCTTCTGTCAGTGATGTTTTTGGTCACCAGTTTAGTTTTAGTATTAGTCTTCTGGACAAAAATGCTTTAGTCACATTTAGTCATTTCTGTATGCAATGATTTTGGTCCAGTATCAGTTGAGGATAACTGTTTTTGAAAAATAGTTTTAGTCTATTTTAGTAAAAAAAAAGTTATTCTCAATCTCTGTATACAAAGTTCAACATCTCTTTACATATACACATATACATATTACACACACATGTTTGTATACATTTTTTAAGCATGTTATTATACATTTCAACACAGCATTTTGACAAAAATACAACCATGTTAAGGAAATATAATGACCTTACTACCAAACAGGCAAAAATAAATATTTTGACAGCTTATTAACCAAATAACTGTTTGACCAAATGACCAAATGGAGCAGAGCTCTAGGTCACATGAAAAATCAGCGACGGCTCTGATCCTCTCAAGTTACATAGATGAGCTTTTCAGAAGGGCAGCCCAGATGGAGCATCGATATTCACAAAGTGCTGTATAGTGATCTAAAAATAAATTAATACTTGGGTCAAAACTTACACACTGATGCTTTAATAATAACATAATTAAAATCAGCTTAGTACAATTATTTTTTTAATTACCTTATTTTATGTTTAGTACTTCCAGTTTAATGTGATGTTAGCTTCAAAAAAAATTTCATTTGTGCTTTAGAGCATTATAAAGTAGCTTATGTATGTGTAGAGACATATGGTATGCAGGCAATTTAGATTTCCCTTGTGCTTTTTAGACAGCAAGATAGAAATCCCAGATCTTATGCCTACACACCAAATCTATCAGATATCTGAGATTACCATTGGCCCTTCCTACTCAGTTCAGCGTGACTTTGGTTGATTTTAAAGGAGGGACAATTAAGAAGAATCCCACCACCCCATGCACCTCTTCCCCTTTTTTCATCCGCACTTGAATGGCAATTAAATTAATTCTCTTTTTTCTCTGCACTAGGTTTTTGTTAGGACTTTTGTATTACAGGGAGATGGGGGAGGAGTGACATATCTAATCTAGTGCAGCTTCGTATCTAGGAAGACTTATGAAATGAAAGAAAGGGGGATCTTTATCAGTGTGGAATTAGTGCTTCTCACTGCTTCGTCCAGGAAGTGTATGGAGTGATTCCATTATAGCAGGAGAGCCTTCAAAGAGGCCAGCGCAGCCAGAGGACACCTTGAGAGGAAACACAGGACTATGTTGAGGAACAGGATGGAACCTTGCTGAACCAGCATTCCCGAGAGCGAGATCACAATCAGGCATTAACAAAAGGCCTGCACAATTACCTGCTAAATAAAGGTCGTTTTTATATGACTTTAACACTTGTATGGCTCAGAAAATTGTAGTTATTATGAATACAAATTGAAAGTGAGATTTCTTTCTGCCTTTACCTATGAATTTATTAGGATGAAAACAATATCACATCCTGTGAAAAATGTGTACACACTGGTGTCCAGTAAAGGAATCTGCATATGGCTTTGATGGAATCGCAGAAATATTGTTTGTTCACATCAATATTTACATGACCTCGCATGTTTTAAATTCATTAAAAAAAATTAATAATAAAGAAAATTGAACATTCAAATTAAACAGTCGATATGGACATTTTCTTTGATAACAATGATTGGCAAAGCCAAAAAAAATCTTTCACAGAGCCCTAAATTAAATAAAATATTGTTTACAAATTTGGAAGATGCCATGCACACTGTTATTATATATAAAGGCTGGTTATTAAAACAAACACGGATTAACTGTCACTAGTTATGTCTTCCAAAGATTGAGTAGGCTATGTATGCTTGAGTGCCTGACTAACAGTTCCCCAGTTTGTTTTTGCAACATTTATTCATTAATTTTGTCAGCTACCTATGCAGCTCCCATGATGGAAAATAAAACCTTAGACTTGTGTTGTATTACATGCTTTTCAGTCATAGGTAATATTCCTGAACTGTGGCTTAAAAATTAAAACTGCATAACTAAGTATATAATGCACAATTCTCTCTCACTCTCTCTCTATCTATCCACACACACACACACACACACATATATGTATATATATATATATATATATATATATATATATATATATATATATATATATATATATATATATATATATATATATATATATATATATATATATATATATATATATATGTATAGTGGTGTCTACCCCGCCTGTCGCCCATTGACAGCTGGAGATAGGCACCAGCACCCCTCGCGACCCCACAAGGAATAGGAGTGTTAAGAAAATGGATGGATGGATGGATGGATGGATGGATGGATGGATGGATGGATGGATGGATGGATGTGTCTCTGGCATATGTTCAGTGGGGCACAAAAACCCAACACCTATTAGCAGCAACAAATTTTTTTGTGATGCATATAGCCTGACTGGTCAATTTTACTTTAAACAGACAAGTTAGTCTAAACCAATACACTAGAAATTCCATTTTATGTAAGCTAAATGTAATTTCATTTGTATACATAAAATTACAAATAAAGGCTCAATTACAATGTCCATTTATTGAACAAAAATGTTTCAGATCAATCCTAGCAATGGGTTGTAGGTGAGGCCGGCAGAGCTAGCAAGGACAACCAACACTAGATGGTCGCACACTATCTGGCAGAATGTAAACGTAACGCGTGCAATCCCAGTATTTTGATTGTATGATCCGATGATCTGAGTATTTGTGCCCCACGGCTGTCTACTGAAAGCGTGTTGAACATGCGTACTGCGCTTTTAGATGTTCATTATATAAATGTTGGTGGGCGGGGCCCAATATCAAGGCGCCTCAAGAAGATTTAGCCTACTGGGCTTGTCAGTGTTCTGACAGGGAATCTGTCCTTTTCACGATATTACTCTATAAAGAATGGTCATGTCTCACTGTTTATTGCGAACATAGAGCTCCACAGCAACATCTGGTGGGGCCACGTAATATATATGTATATGTGTGTGTGTATATATATATATATATATTAGGGCTGGGCAAGTTAACGCGTTAATTTCGCGTTAACTCATTAGACTATTAACGGCGATATTTTCTTTAACGCGCATTAACGCATGTTGGTCACATGCTTTTATTTTGTGAAGGTCTGTTGCTGCGGTGTAGGGGTTTGAATCAGAACAGTAGGTGGCGATAATGCGCCAATAACCTCGCTGTCAGCCCAGCCTCAGATTCAAAGAGGAAGAAAGGTGCTGGCCGGAAAAAAACACAGCTGACATGCGGAAGGCGGTGTTTCCCGCAGGTACCGCGAGCGAGCTTAGGCGGGGCGAGGCGAGGCGGTGAGTTGGCGGCCGGAACAAGTTTTGAGCGGAGCGGAGCGGAGCGGGGGGGGGGGGGTCTGCATCGACGCCGTCGGTGAAGTCGCTTCTCGTTTCAAAGTATCCATGTATTTTTGCCTGTTTTCCCCCTGCCATTCACTATATGCGCGCGAGAAAGCAACAAAAACACACGTGTTAACGTCAAATAAACATGCAAGCATATCGAGTTAGCAAGCATTTCAGTTTAAAGTTCTTCCAGCATGGAATATGACAGAAACAAGTTAGTTGGAACCACTGCCAAGTTAAACTTTGGTATTGAACATAAAATGGTAATGCTGATCCCTGCTGTTACCTCAGAAATTGCCTGTTTTTGGTAGATTTTTTCCCCATAAAGAGAATTCCCTGTCAGTGGCAATAAGCTTTAATTTATTATTATTGCTATTTTTTGTTTTACATGTTTAAGTTGAGCTTTACACTAAATATGTGTTACTGATAAGTGCTACAAATGTTACAACACTTTTGTTCATATGGCAGCAGAACATTAAAATAAAAGTGCTCTTTACACTACTTTTGAATTCATTCTTGGAGTTTGTAAATACAATGCGATTAATCGCGATTAATCAGTGCGATTAATCGCGATTAAATATTTTAATCGTTGCCCAGCCCTAATATATATATATATATATATATATATATATATATATATATTAGGGCTGGGCAACGATTAAAAAATTTAATCGCGATTAATCGCATAATTTGCCTGATTAATCATGATTAATCGCATTGTATTTACAAACTCCAAGAATGAATTCAAAAGTAGTGTAAAGAGCACTTTTATTTTAATGTTCTGCTGCCATATGAACAAAAGTGTTGTAACATTTGTAGCACTTATCAGTAACACATATTTAGTGTAAAGCTCAACTTAGACATGTAAAACAAAAAATAGCAATAATAATAAATTAAAGCTTATTGCCACTGACAAGGAATTCTCTTAATGGGGAAAAAATCTACCAAAAACAGGCAATTTCTGAGGTAACAGCAGGGAGCAGCATTACCATTTTATGTTCAATACCAAAGTTTAACTTGCCAGTGGTTACAACTAACTTGTTTCTGTCATATTCGATGCTGGAAGAACTTTAAACTGAAATGCTTGCTAACTCGATATGCGTGCATGTTTATTTGACGTTAACACGCGTTTTTTTGTTGTTGCTTTCTCGCGTGCATATAGTGAATGGCAGTGAAAAACAGGTAAAAAACACATGGATACTTTGAAGCGAGAAGCGACTTCACCGACGGCGTCGATGCAGACCCCGCTCCGCTCCGCACAAAACTTGTTCCATTCGCCAACTCACCGCCTCACCTAAGCAAATTCCTGCGGGAAACACCGCCTTCCCCGTGTCAGCTTTGTTTTTTTCCGCGTTTTCCTTTAACCAGCCAGCACCTTTCTCCTTCTTGCTTGAATCCGAGGCTGGGCTGACAGCGAGGTTATTGGCGCATTATCGCCACCTACTGTTCTGATTCAAATCCCTACACCGCAGCAACAGACCTTCACAAAATAAAAGCATGTGAGCAACATGCGTTAATGCGCGTTAAAGTAAATATCGCCGTTAGTAGTCTAATTTATTAACGCAAAATTAACGCGTTAACTTGCCCAGCCCTAATATATATAGATATATGAAACTTTCTGATGAATACATCAGGATTGGTGCATGAGGCAAACATGAGGCATTCATGCACCAGGTCTGCAGCAGGCATGAGACAGGCATGAAGAGATCCACTTTCAAAAAAAAAAAAAATGCTTTCTACTCTGGGGCAGTAGAAGGAAGAACTACTTAGTTGACATAATTAGGGAAACTCTTCTTGGGGAATATACAATTCTTCAAAGATGCAGTCGTTTACTCAAACAGCAAGATTAAGACTTCCATGCACATGTTCTATCCAATTCCATCAATAAAGGTTTGGCTGAATATTCAGAAGTATGAACAGCACACAGAGAGAGAACAAATCAAGAAAGAAGAGTGACTGTTGGCTCTGCGTGTGGTGGAGTGCTCATTGTTGGAGGATGGGATTTTTTTCTTCACCAAAACCACATGACCCTCATTCATCCAAAGGATCCATGCAGGAGCACAGCACATGTTTGAATACAATGCAGTAGGCCTATAAAAGATTGTCTGAAAGACCAACATTAAAATGTCTCCACAAAGGCCCTTGTGTAGATATACATGAATACTTGTGCACACAAACTGAATAACACAAATTGCAGTCTTATTGTCAGATAGAGGAAAAGTGTGGGAGCCAAAAAAACTCATAAATAAATGGTAATGTACAACCTGACCTGGATATAGAAGCATGATTTTGTTTTGTATTATATTGAGCTGGGCAAAATTTAATATCCCTTTTAATACCCTTATTGTGTAGACAGGAGAGTGGTTGCTGAAAATAAATATTAGGAATGTAATCTTCTGAAAATTGATTTAGCATTGAAAAATATTATCTCTGCTCAGTTGATTATTAATACAACTCAAAGCATGTTGTCACAATCAATAGGAAAATCACCCTATTAATTTTTCACAATGTATAAAAAAGAACTCATAAGATCAGGCAAAATGTGTTACTAAGTTACTTCAGATAAATCAGAACAAAGCAAATGAAAACAAAAATAGTATTTGTGAAAAATTTGCAAAAAAATAAAGCAAAAAGCATTGGAAATAATCATCTATACTTGATTATTTATCCATTTATATTGCTCAAAAGTTATTGATGACCTTCTTGACAATGGATGGAAAAATATTCATGCCATTACAGCCCACTGTGTCTGTCACTCCGATTCCCATTTGACTGCTCCCACGATGCAGTACTGGGGACTAATGGTCTCAGGCTCTGGAGGACCTTCCTCGCAAGAGAACTGTCTGGATAGAACATTAGGGTTGGCATTCTTGGAGCCAGGGTGGTAAGTTATTGTGAAATGAAAACATACAAAAAACAGCAACCAGCGGGACTGATGGGGATTGAGGCGTTTGGCAAACTGAAGATAGGAGAGGTTCTTGTACAAGGTTGTACACGTTTGAGATGAACCTTGTGCCCTCCAGCCAATGGGCCACTCTTCCAAAGCCAATTTAATGGCTAGGAGTTCACAATCCCGTACGTCGTAATTTATTTCAGAAGGAATAAAGCATCTGGAGAAGAAAGCACAGGGATGGAGCTTTCCGTCAGAAGGGGAGATCTGGGAAAGGGCCCCTCCAACTCCCGAGTTAGAGGTATCCACCTCCAGGGTGAATTGGATCCAGGTACAGCTGGATAGGAATGCTGGATAACTTTACCTTCAGAAGACAGAATGTCTGATCAGTTTCAGATGTCCAGGAAAAAGGCTTCTTAACACGAGATGAGAGCTGTGAGGGGAGAGGTGATGAGACTGAAATCCTTAATAAAAACACAATAAAAAATTGCAAAACCCAGGAAACGCTGAAGCTACTTTTTGGTGTCTAGAATGGGTCATTCAAGAACCACCTTGATTTTACTGTGGTACGTCTTCACCTGTCCAACTTCAAAGATGAATCCGAGGAAGGTCATGGAGTCCTAATTAAAGTCACATTTGTTAGCTTTAATGAAGAGACGATTTTCTAGGAGTCATTGAAGAACCAGGTGGACATGTTGCTTGTGTTGTTCGTGGTCCTTAGAAAAAAAACTAGGATGTCATCTAGATAGACAAAAACATTAATGAAGTCCCTAAGAACGTCATTGATGAGAGCTTGAAAAATTGTAGGGGCATTTGTGAGGCTGAACGGCATTACTAAATATTCAAAGTGATTGATGGGAGTCTTACAGGTTGTTTTCCAATCATCACCTTCTTGGATACAAACCAGATGGCAAGCATTGTGGAGGTCCAGTTTGGTAAAAAAACAGTAACATCATAGACAGTGTCGAAAGCAGAAGCTAGAAGGGGCAGAGAGTACTTATTCTTGACTTTGATTTAGTTTAAACCCTGGTCATTTATGCAGGGTCTGAGCAACAAAGAAAAATCCAGCTCCAATTGGGAAAGATGTTTTTTGGATGATACCGGTCTTCAATGACTCAGTAATGTATTTCTCCGTGACATGATATTGTTTATATAGACACCCGGATAGCAAGAGTGCTTCAGGAAGGTCTATGGCACAGTCATAGGGATGGTGAGGAGGTAGACTAAGGACCATATCTTTACTGAACACTCGTTGGAGATCATGGTATTTGGGTGAAACTTGAAAAGGGATGGGGGAAACTGGAAGAGTGCAGAACTAGCTGCAGAGTGAGGAACAGTTTCTTGGAGAAAGGTAGACAGACAGCTGGAACTCCAGGTCTCAATACGGGACATTCTCCAGTTTATGTGGGGATTATGTGCTACTAACCTAGGGTGACCTAAAAGAACAGGCAAGTTCTTGATGGGAAAAAATAGATAATTTCATGATGGTTGCCGGAGGAGATAAACTGAACTGGAAGTGTTTGTTGGTTTACTGTCTCTAGAGAACTTTTATCCAGTGCTGCAATTGGAATGGGACCTGGAAGTGTGCCAGTGACGTGCAGTCAGGGGAGGCAAGTGAGGCCAGGCCTCACTTGTCATCATGGAAAGAAATAAAATATATAATACCATAATATAAATTGTGATTCACTAAGTCATTCGTAATACGTTTTTTTTATCTAATTTCCAAATTTTTGATCATATTCTCTTTAAAATCGCAGACTTTTCGCAATTTTTCATGTAAATCCTTGTTGGCGCTTGATGGCAAAGCCGGTGAGGCCCCAGCGAGCTTGGCCTCCCCTGGGATTGCGCAATCCCATGTTAACTGCGTTGGCTTCCATTCTGTGAATGCATCTTCCTGTCCCTAGATCATAAATTCAATTGTTCAAACAGTTATGAACTGATTTTCCACAATTTAATGTATGTGGATTATGAATTGTGTTTTGGTCATCAAACTGTGTGCAGGTAACATGTTTTCGTGCGCTGCTGCGCGATCATGAAAGGCAAAGCACTGGTTGTAGGTGAGGCCGACAGTTCCTTGGCCTCTAGACATGGGGCGCTCAAAGGGCACCACTCATGATTCCTTAACTGTAGAGTGACAGCAAGTTATGGATGTATTATTAGCGACTTATGCTAAAGAAGTAAAGCATTAAAAAGACTCTAAACATGCAGCTGGAACAGGACTGATCAAGGAAGGCTTTCCTCCCTGGCAGTGAGCTCCACTGAGACTGAGAGAGTTTTAAGACTGAAGAAGATAAAGAGAACGTTTACCGGACAATTACCGATATTTTTGTGCAGAAAGAGCGTCGCATGGACTTCATTTATAAGTAGAGGTAAGACAGTGATAATTATTCATGTTTTGTTTTTGTAATGTAATGTGCATAATGTGGGTTATACTTTTTAAATGTGTTACAAATGCAGAAATCCATCATAACTCATAACTGTTACCAATCAAATGACAAATAATTGAGTATTTTTTTTCATCAAAGAATCAATATTTTTTCCATGTCTCTTGGTGAATTGATTTGGCTCAATCAGTCTTCTTCAGCACTTTGCAATGAGTCTACTCTGTAGAGTGTATACATTTGTAAATCTGACTCTGATGACGTCAGTGCCTCACCAGCTATGAACCCTACCGCATGTCACTGAAGTGTGCATACAGGTAACTTGATTGACCAGCTCAGGGTTGATGAGGTTATGCTCATCAACCCTGCTCCTCATGTCCACTAAGGCCAGGACATGGTGCTGAGTATTATTGAGGCTGATAATGGATTGTAGGAGAAAACGGGAATTGGATATTTCTGAGAAGGCGCCTCCCTGAGCTACAGGCGGGCTGGATCTTTTGAGTGAATGAGATGGAAAAGTCAGAAATTACCAGAGGCACCACAATCGAAGCACTGTTTACCTCTCATACACCGCTCTCTTTCCTCTGGTGACAGCCAAGATCCCACAATCTGCATGGGTTCTTCTGGCTGTTGGTGTTCTGATAAGGGTGGCAAAGAATTGACAGTCATAACTGGGTTGTGGGAGTGCCTTCGTAATGGGGAGTGGTTGCGACCCCTTTTTTCATTGGTTCTGTCTCTGAGCCAGTTATCAACACTCACTGCCAAATTAATCAGTTCTTCCAGGGTCTTGGGTCCATCACAGATTGCTAATACATCCTTCAATCTCTCACATAGAGCATTAAGGAAGGCTCCTTTAACGTCTGGAGAGTTCATCCCTGATCCCTAAAGTACGGAATTCAATAGTGAGTTCCGCAAAAGATCGACTTCCTGCCTCAGAGTCCATAGGCAGATTGCTCCTCACTTAAAAAGGAAGAGATAGTTTTTTTTAACTGGATTAGAAACTCATCATAAGTGAACCTATCCATATTGGTGTCATCAATAAAGCCTCAGCCCAACTTCAGGCTTTGTCATGGAGGAGACCGATAACATAGGGAATTTTGCTGGCATCTTCCAGGAAGGAAAGAGGAGAACATTGAAATACCAAGAAACATTAGCTGTGTCTCAATTCGCAGGCTGCGTCCTTCGAAGAACGCATTTTAAGGCCAGTGATGTCACAACGATGCGCGGAGGCTGTCCCATTTGGCAAAAATTCTGAGGATGCTTAAATTGCAGCCTTCAAATGCGTCCTACTTTTCCCCGAATTCTGAGGATGCACCGCTACCATCCTTAGTGGCCTCGCCTGCCATAAGAATTCCCGAGGTGCTTTGCTCGCTTTTTTAGTGATAGTGAAAGTAGTGATTTATGTCAGTTATTTACAGGGTTTGTACACATTTAACTATTCAATTCAAATGACTAAAGTTACAAACATATGCTTATATCAAGTCTTACAAATAAATATAACATTTTATATTTACACATATCCGTCAATCTGCTGACAAGCATTTGTTTAATAACTGGTATATTATGATCATTAGCAGGCCCCTGGGTGAAAATATTAGCAGGTAAATGTTACCTCTCCACTGCGCTCTCCCAGCCTGAGAAAAATTTGACGCCGGTTTTGCTGCCGCCGAAGCCGTCTAAACCGACTCTCCTCCTCCAATAACAAGTAAATAAAAAAATAAAAATTTCCATATTCATTTTTTTGTCATCTGGCGCTGTTTTTCCTGGGCTTGGGGTAGACATAATGACATCGTGTCGCAACCAGGAAGTGCTCCAAAGGCTAGACCGTCCCATTTACAAACGGTTGAGGATCCTCTGGAGCATCCTCCGATGGCTGGGTCCTCCTAAGGCTGTGTAGGCTGGGTCCTTTGAAGGACGCAGCCTGCGAATAACCCTTTGATCATACTCAACTCGCTGAAAAAATGTTCTGGGGTGGGGGAAGAAACCTTGGGACAGTGGAGGCAGGGCTGATGCGGTGGCTGGACCGACTGCTGAGGAGAAACAGAAGACGCTTGAGTCACAGTAAGCTGTCCTCTTACTTCCTGAAAGTTGTTAGTTACAGCATTCATTGCTTGCACGAGCTGTGTTTACTGCTGATTCATGGATTGTAACAGAGCTTCATGTTGAGCAGGCCAAACTTGAGCACAGACCTGTGAGTAGGACATCAAACCCTTTTTAAATTTACTTAGGCCTCCTTACCATCACTCTAATCATCAACACACTGCACAGGGATAAATATTGTTATGCATCAGCTGGCTGGATGGATGGATGAAAGATTATATATTTTTCTCAATCAGTTCTGAATTCTGACAAATATACTAATTTGAAAGGAAAAGCAATCAATCGTCAAACTGATTTTGATAAATTACAAAGCTCATAGATGCATGAATATTGATATCATTTAATGCAGGTTTTTTTTTACCATACATATAGAGGTTTATTGGAAATATTCAGTGATTCTAAGGTACTATAATTATTTTACAAATCAGATTTTAGGACTAGATTTTTATTTTACTTATGTATTAATTTATTTTTGCTGAACGTCAACAGGTCCACAGAGTGCTGTGTGTTGAGAAATGGATCTGATCTGCTGTTATATCATACTGTAAATAGTTGAGCCACAAAACCAAACAATTCAGCCAGTAGACTAATCACTGAGGCCGGTAAACCAATCCTCCATGGACATGCACCGCAAGTATAAAAGTGTTTCTGCAGCCCCGATTATTTATTCATTTTGTTTGATTCAGGATGATGTTCCTCCTGTGGATTACATTTTTTTTTCTTTTTTTTTCTATCTGGTGATAGCCCTGGCACTGTGCCCTCTGTTTAAGATATCAAAGATTTGCGGCATCTCATTGCCTCGTGTTGGCTCGCCAGGGGAGTTTCGCTAAACATGAAATGGATAAAGTCTCAGTGATGTTGAAAAAACAAAAGAAGGAGAGAGAGAGAGAGAGAGAGAGCAAAGGCGAAGATGAGGAGAGATTGAAAAATGAAAAGATGTAATGGGGTTCTTCTGTTTCAGAGAGAGAATAGCTGTTGCTGCCTCCGGAAGCGGGTGCCTTTCCTGGGATGCAAGAGCACGGTGGTCTCAGGAGAGCAAGCCGTTGGGAACGATGACTTTAAAATATCACCGCTCAGGCCTGTGTGTTTCTGCAATTCGTGTATATTAGATAGGGTAGATTAATTGATTTCACTCCTCACCATTATGAGGTGCAACACAAGCAGAGCAGCTAAATTTAAGAAAACACATGTCATTAATTATGAACGGCCCTTTTTAGACATTATACTCTTTGTGATTCCACGTCCAAACAAGGGAGGGGCAAGTAGTTTTACTAGTTTATATACACAAACCTTTTTATTTTAGTAATCTTTTCAGAAGTAAAATCTCACCGGTAAATTTGATCAAAGATACCGCCATCAAGTTAATGTATAAACATTGCTTTCTGACCATCTATGAGACGCCATCAGGCTTTAGCAAAGACTATTTTAATGTTGAGATATAAGCAGTCCTTAAAGACATGATTGTGTAGCTCTCAAAGTCAAAGACCTTGTCCACACAAATGGAATTTCCACTGATAAGAGGCAGCCAGACAGTCTGTCTGACCTGCTTTTAACATGACTTATTCCAGAAAAGGTGCATAATATAAAGTGACCATCAGCAATTAAAAAATAAATAAATAAATAAAAGAAATATATATATATATATATATATATATATATATATATATATATATATATATATATACCTGCCTACCTACCTACCAGCAGAAGGGTTAATATATGTGTTTCAAACTTCAACATGTAAAGCGACCTATTAATGTGGTCATCAAGGTGCTCTTGAATGATAAAAGCACTGATTATTCCCACATGAAGAGTTGTTTCCTCCCATATAAAATCTCTGCATAATGGGCCAGGATAACAAGAGGATACACCAGAGCTTATACTAAACTTGGTTTCTGATTTCCTGTCTAAATCAGCATAAAGCATCTTTCCTTCAGATAGATTACCTGTCTGTGCATTTAGTACAACTTAGACCACATCTGAAGCCACTAGAGACACCAGTATGCTCTTCCTGAGGTGCTTAAACCGTGGCCTCTTCAAAACCACAGAGCTATTACATCTGCCTGTTAAAAGCTTTGAGGAAGACTTCAAGTCAAAGTCATGGTGTAGTGGGAGCCTGTACCAAGGTGACTAAACCTCTCTCTGTACAGGTTGCAGTTATGTTGAAGCTCCTACATACATTTCATGTTGTCTTCTTTTTCAGTTTGTCTGTTCTATAAGATGGACGGAAAAGCAAGACAACGTGCTACTCTACATAGGAGGTTTCAAACCAGTGGAAAAGAGAAGCAAATAAGCAGCAGCCAAATTTGATTATTGTCCCAATAATGATGCATTCAACCTTCAGCCTTTACTTTTTTATGCTGTACATTACATTACATGTTGAGAGGGTTTTGCTGGTCATGACAGAAAAGGTTTTCTAAACACTCAAAAGCAGCCTCCATTCTTTTCCAAAAGCAAATAAAATTGCTCCCAGGAAAACGAAAACCACCTAATCGGGTATCAGATCCTGCCCATTTCAGTACAAATCACAGAGACACCTATTCGAATTGGATTAATATTATCATAGGACCTCAGAGTTCAACAAAATATAGTAGGTAATTTGCGGGGGAATTTTTACTTAACAATTTAGTGACATGGCCAATTCACATGGAATCAACACAAAGGCAATATTTAATTTTGATTATTACAAAGTGCATATGGTCCCCAGGTCCCCCATAATTGCTCAAATTAAGCTTCAAGTGTTTTAGAATTAAGGTGCTCGCATTGTTACCAGAACCCCATTATTTCACCCCATCGCCCCAGTCCTGCTGAATCCAAA
This sequence comes from Fundulus heteroclitus, assembly GCF_011125445.2. NCBI lineage: Eukaryota > Metazoa > Chordata > Actinopteri > Cyprinodontiformes > Fundulidae > Fundulus > Fundulus heteroclitus. The sequence continues at coordinate 33,275,992 of NC_046364.1, forward strand.
ATTCTTCTGTACACATTCAAGGCCATCCACAACCTCACTCCCCCTACCCCTCTGATCCACATCTCTACTCCCTCCCAAACCTTTAGATCCTCCTCTTCCATTTACCTTACTGTTCCTCCTTCCCGATTCAGCACTATGGGGAGCAGAGCTTTCTCCCACTCTGCTTACAAACTCTGAAACTCTCTCCCTCCGGACATCCGCAATACTGAAACTTTTTCTAACTTCAAGTCAAAACTCAAAACACGTCAGTTGAACAATGCCTGTCATTGTAATTGCCTGTTCTTTGAAACTTTTTAACATGTCTTCTTTTCATCAGGATTTGATATTATTGTTGAATTTGTAGTGTCCTTGTGTGCTCTGAAAGGCAGTTTCAAATAACGTGGTATTATTATTATTATTGAGTAAAACCAATCCCATCAGAATAGGACCTTAAAGACCTTATTATTTTACCTATGATGGCAGATCATTACACATAATCTTTTTATATTAACAATGTCTCAACGTAAGATAACTTTTCTTTTCTTTGCAAGATTTTTTTAAGCAAATCTGTAAAAGAACAACAAAAAAAGATTTTTTAGTAATGTATGTGTTGTCAATGATTTTGAAGATCTTACCTGAAAGTATTTAGCAGTATGTTTGGTTAAAAGTGATCGTGTGAATGTACTTAAGAAATGTTTTCCCTTTTCTGTTCTTAAAAGCATCCCACCATCATTATACATTAGCCTAGAGATGTGTACATTTAGAAATATGCTTTATGATTCTGGCTCGGGTGTCTGCACTCTCCCTCACTCTCTCCTGCCTCTGCAGTTATTAAGAAGATTCCATACACTTGCAATATCTACCACTGCTTCGCAAATTAACCAGACTGCCTACACCTGTTTCTGTCACGTCTTTATTTAGGCTTCTGACCGACATGGAGAGAAAGTCTGAAGAGGAAAACAGGAGTCCGATAAATGATGTTTATTCTCTCAAACGAGCTAGAATAAATAAGTGAAATTGAGACTTCTGCGTCTTTGTGGGAGATCAGCGGAATCTAAACTGCTGTGGCTCTGAGGGTGATCAGGAGCTCTGGAAACATATGAGATAATGAGACCGGGACAGGATGGAGTAAACAAGACAACAGGCAGCCGTCTTTGTTTGAGGTGAGTTGGTTGTTCACCGGGAGAGGTGAGTGGGTTCCGGAGTTGTGGGTTGAGAGGCCGAGACTTGATATATGCTGGGTGGGCAGGTTGTGCTAACTTCCAGTCATGAGATGAAATAAACCCATGAGAAGAAACTCAACGAGTATGAGGAATTCATACAGAAGTTCAGCTGGATCTCTAGGTGAGATTCTTTGAATGGACCATGTGTTGATAATATTCCAGCAAAGAGTGACTGGTAACCTGCTCCTCTAAGCAGCTCAGGAGATGAGGCTGACGATCAACACCTGTGTTGAAGCACACCTGCAGCTGATACGTCCTGCCAAGCAGCACCCCCCGCCCCAATGGCGGCCACTTGCAGCCCATTTACGCTAGAAGATGGCACTGCATTCTCAAAATCAGTGATCAGACTACAATCTAAGATGTTGTTCTTTTAGATGTTTTTGTTTTAAATATGTCATTGTGTTTTTTTTATTTTTTTTTATTTTTTATTTTTTTGTTGTAGTAGTTGTATTTAGAGATTTGTTGATGTGGTTTGCATTTTAGGGCCACTGCACCTTTCCCCCTATAGTTTTTACAACTGTTTTTTTTTTTTTTTTTTTTTTTTTTACCAAAAGCTTTTGCAACATATTAGTAAGCAGTGGTCCAAAAGAAAAGTGCTTTAAAACTAAGGGAATGGAAAAAGTTAATTATTTTAAAATTAATTTTATTAAATTTTTTAATTGAGTCACTGACTTACGCAGAGGTTTACAGTTCCAGCTCAATTGCAGTAGAAATGTGAGGAAAATGGTTAAAGACTGTTTTGAAATATTGCTTCTCTTAGGAACAGTCTAAGGCTTAATGAATTCAGTCTGCATGATGTGCGTCAGTTTCAACATGGGGAAAACAGCCTCAAAGATGGCAGTTGTATGAATAATGAAGGTAAATGGAATGGTAATTCACACTGAGTGTGAGGAAACAATGTACTTTAACGAAATTGTATATTTCCTCAGAGTACATGACCCTCAAAGAAAAAAAAAAAAAATAATAATATAAATTATTTTATATATATATATATATATATATATATATATATATATATATATATATATATATATATATATCTATGTATCTATGTATGTATTTATGTGTATGTGTGTGTGTGTGTGTGTACACACACACACCTTATGTTTTGAAATTTATTCCGATTCATAATGGCACCTCCAGTAAACATGCCATTATGAACTTGAGCTGCAATGAGAACATTTCTCTCAAATACTCTGAGAATGGAAGTGAAATCTCTATCTAAACCCCATCTGTAATTTCTCATCCATGTCCTTATGGACTTAACGTTGTGTACTGGTACAGAGTCAGGTCAGAACTAAAGGGACCATCTAAACTGTTCCCTGAGTCAGGAGTGTAAAACTCTCTAAATTACTGTTTAATGCTGCAGCATTTAGAATCCCTTTAAATAGAGCTAAGCCCAACTCCTGAAAAACAGTGCTACTCCATAATCCCCTCTAACAATGTTGAAATATATGTTAAATGTAAAATTTTCAAATCAGCATTTATCTCATAACATACTGAAGCCAGTGCAACTGACCTTACAAAACATTAAAATTAGATTTCAAGAATAGTCCTCCTTTGAACTATATTTTTTTCCAGAATATGCAGTGAAAAACGCAACAGCAGAACTTCATATTCAGACCCAAATGAAATTACTCTTTGGAGCATCTTTAGCTTCTTCTTTTTTTCATAAAAAAAAAAAAAAAATCTGGGTAATTGGCAGCTGTGCTGCAGCTCCAGCAGACATGCGTACAAAGCGGGGACAGAGAGAGATGGTCTGTGTTTGTTGACACTGATTGAGTGAAGTGAATTAATGGTGCATACTTTTGAAATGAAAGATGTCTTAAGATTTAGATTTTGGGTCTTTTCAAGCGAACATGTTCAAGTCCAATTCAAGTCTCGAGTCATTGGTGTTAAAGTCCAAGTCAAGTCACAAGTCTCTGAACACTTTTTCAAATCAAGTCTAAAGTCATAGAAACAATGACTTGAGTCTGACTCAAGTCCAAGTCATGTGACTCAAGTCCCCATCTCTGCTAATAACTAAGAATTTGCAATAGCACATATTTGGTAGTAGTACAGTATGAAGAACCAATCCTGCCATGATAAAAAAATAAATACATAAATAAATAATTGGTTAGTAAATAAATAAGCATTCAATTAAATGCAAAGAAAATACAGCAAATGAATAAATGTGGGCAGTAAGTAAATAATTAAAAAAGACATATATATTTATATATATATATTTTTTTTATTTCTTTATTCTTTGTAATAATTACTTTATTAATTATCTGTTATAAATTTCAACTTTATTTATAATTACTATTTTTTCAAATGCATTTATTTATGAGCATGTTTTAAATTTTTTGTCTGTTTTATTCTTACTTTGTATTATTCTGACCCTATTTATGAGTTACTGCCTTCTTTACGTTTCTGTATGCATTTTTGCCTCATTATGCAAATGTGTCTTAATTGGTCAACTTCTGCCTATTGGTTGGTTGCATTAAACTGCATAGCTCGAATCCACATGCTGCTATCAATGGCTGCTGCTACCGGCCACAGTCACAATGGATACTAAGGTTATCAATGAGCTGAGGCATTTAGGAACTTTATTTAAAAACAACTCAGTAATTCCTGACTTTATAATTTATCGTGTGGACGCTCTGACAGGTCGTGTGTTTCAGTTAGTGGCTTACACAGATGTCGAGAGTCAATTGTCATGCCAAAATAGTTATCCCTGACAGAAATTGCATCCTATGCATCGGGAGCATATTATATTACAGCATATTATATATATATATATATATATATATATATATATATATATATATATATATATATATATATATATATATATATTATTTCTTAGCTTATTATTTAATCACGACTAATCCTGTTTTAATTAAATAGCAATACTTAACACAATAAGCATTATTTTAATTTCAGACAATTTTGGTTAATGACTAAATCAAAAAACAGACACAAAATATTTATAATGATGTTATAAAGCAATTTCTACCTAAATGTAATGTAAGCAACAATGTTATGGCTCATCCAGGAGCAGTTACATTCAATATGTCTTATGGCAAGAAAACCAGCAGCTTTACATGTGATACTCTGTCGAATCATGAAATTATGTAAGGGAAAAAAGTTAAATACTCCTTTATTTTTCTTCATGGGGTTTCTGTCAATTCTAAATTCAAACTCTTTTTAGTAACTGCATTTTAGTTGAGATGTGTTTTTCCTAATCCCACACATGACATGAATGTATATTTGTTATTGTCCCAATCCCCAGTCTCAATAAAGAAAATGAATGAAAATACAAAAAAGAAAAGATGCTGGGATGGCAACAGTATCATCTGTTCAGGTGTTGGGATTTGTGGCAGAAATGGGTAGTAGTTACATTTACTCACTGACATTTACTTACTTTTGAAAAACAAGTTATCCTACAAAGAGCTTTAATGCAACCTGTGTTTTACTTTTACTTGAGTAATTATTTTAAATCAAAGCTGTTATTGCTTGAGTACAATGTCTGGCTAATCTACCCACCTAACGTTACTGTCCTAAATGAAAAAAACAACAACTTTCTTGTCATGTCCACATTGCTGTGTGCAGGATTCAAGTCCTCTGCCTCCTCGTTTAAGGAATTTACAGGAGTTATTTTTAGCCAAAATCATAGTTTTAAGTTTAATCTGATGTGAGGGGGGGAAAAAAACATCTTAGACTGCAACTGAATAAATGTGTTGCAATTACATTGTCACCACATGAAAAAATCACATAATAAATCATTACAGTTTTGGTTTAGTATTATATGCTTTCTATTACCTAAATGCTTTGTTTGACCCTTTGTAAAAATGAAATATCAGTGCAAAATACTCTAACAACACAATTTGCTTTCTATTACTACACAGTATTATGTCTGGGTTTTGTTGGTGATTCCAAAAAAGTCAAAAAAGTTGTTTAACTTTTTTGAAATGACCATGACCTGGATGACTGAGAATCTTCACCTGTGTTTTGCTGGTGGTAACTATGTATATTCATAATTATTTGAAGCATGTTTGTGGGATCTATAATTGCAAATTAAAAAGTTATTGGTACGGTTATTTTTTCTTTAATATTTTCATGCATTTTTTAACAGAATGTTTCTTCTTTTTTTTTTTCCAACAGCATACCTCTGTGACTACAGTGAAAGCTTATCATTACCATCTGCAAATGGCCAAGGCAGAAGTAAAGATTAACTAAGCATACATTTAGGGCTGAGGCAAAATGGACATGTCCACAGATTTAGTGGCATTTATTATAGTTATTCTTGTTTTAAGTGCAAAAACGCCTCTAAACTGCATAAATGAATAGGCTGTTGCTCGACTGTGCAGAAGCCATTAGTAGGAGAATTTATGCATTTAACATATTAGAATGGAAAATGAATCCAAAAAGACAATGCAGTACGGAATCACATTATCTCCCCCTGTTGAAAGTTTTCTGGTTCAACATTTGGCAGCCTCGTCAGTAAAATGAAAGAATTATTTCAATGATTTTAGAATACTGAATCATAGTTTATGGGAAAAAAGTGTTGACAGGTCTGCATAGCTATAACACTTCCCCTGCCTCTAACTTCTCTGTCATTTTTAATGAAGAAACCCTTCTACACAACATAAACTTAGAAATATGCAGGGAAAGGGGGTTTTGTTAGATGTCTTTAACTTTTTTGTAACTGAATAGGAATGTTTTATTTTTTTATGAGCACCAAAGGTTAATTGAGACAGCCAGGACTTTGACAGACAAAATTAATCTGTTTCTTACTGTTGAACCTTTTTACTCCATGTAATCTCTTTTATAGTCTCAGTAATTATCTCTGCGATGCTATGCTATAGGGTTCCAAGCTCACACTTGAGTTACTCTTTGCAGAATTTCACTCATCACATGAAAAACTATATTTCTGCTGTACCTGCTAAACAAACACCTAAGGGCAGATGTATCCTCCTTATATTTGTATTAGCTCTCTGCTAGCAACTCTGTCCTTCTGCACATAATGTCCTCTATAAATAGATGGTAAAAGAATAGGCCTTTCTAAGCCAGTGGTTCACATCCTCCACTACACATATCAAATGCTTTATCCCTGCAGCATTTAAGCAAATTAAATACCACCATCATTAGCAAGCCTACACCTAGTGGATCCATACAAAATACCCCCACATCAAGGACACAAAAAAGTCCATATGTCATAAAGGCTAGCATTCATTCAAAGACTAGCTTCTTTCCTTGTACTTGGCCCACTGCTCTAAACACATTGTGAGTATTTGCAGTCGACGTTCCTACTGCACTTCATCAACACAGCAACACCTTGGGGTCAAATGCATGAAAAATACAACCCTAACACTTCATATTTTGGTCATCTGATCTGATGTGTAAAGTGGTGTAATGTCAGTGTGTCATATTACCCCATACTTAGGTCACTTTGGTATCTGGCATAACCACCAGTGGAGCAATTGATTGCATTGCATGTACTAATTGTATATTTTAAGCTATAGTGTTTTTATTTAAATTTTGGATTTTTCATGTTATCTGTGTGTGTTTATTCTGAACTGGTATGGCCAGATCATTTTGGGGGCATTCTGTCATTTAGAGACTGATAATCAATCCCTGTTCTGTCCATATTCTATGTTAAATAATGCTTTTAGGATTTCTCAGGCAAAAAAACATGCTATGTTTGTATCAATGAACTGGATGTATGTTTCCAGGTTCAGACCCACAGTTCTTCACTGTACCATTGGCTCATTTGTCTCCATTCTCACCTTTGACCTGCAGGCAAATGGTGATAAAAGCACCCTTCATTACATTCGACAATAAAAGCAATAGGCAGTTCCTGAGTCAAGCAGCACAGTAAACAAACATAAATAAAAGAGAGTGGGAATCAATGAAAGAGGAAGCATTGTAAAGCAGCATATAAACCTTGAAGCTGATACAGTTAGACATTACTACCAGTACAAAAAAATGCAATGGCTCAAAAACAAAGGTGCCAAAGTCTGTTTACACTGTACAGTGTTAAATTAATGGATTAATAAGACATACAGACATACAATCACAAAGCAATGTGCCAAATCTGAGCATACCTGAAAGTGTGTTTTTTATTTATTTATTCTGAAACTAGATGAAAAGGCACAGCTGCTCCTAGAATAGTGTCACCAAAAAATATTGTCTCTCTGCACCAATGTAGTATGACCACAGTTACATGAGGTATATCGAAAGTGTTTAGTGACAGGGTTTAGTATTTTTATGGTAGGTTAGTATAGAGCAAATATACTTATCTTCGTTTCACCTGGTAGCTAACTATTCTGGCTATAAGGAGCTCATTATGTTCACCAGAGTGACAGCCTGGGGAAAGAAATTGTCTTTGTGGCAACTGTTTTTTTTTTTTTTCAAATTGCACTAACGCTAACCCAAAGGTAAAAGTGTCAGAGTCCCCAAGCCTTTTTGTGACAGGCCACAGCAAAACCAGGAACAAGTCTTCCCGTAGCCATTTTGAGTTATTTACAGATTCTGAAAGAGTTGTCTCTAAGCTTTCCAATGATGTCAAACTTGTGGAAATAAACAAAGAATTGAAGAAGATATGACCATTTGAATGTTGGTACGCTGCAAAGAAGATTAGTGAGAAAACAGGCCTCAAAGTTTGTTTAGAATCAGCCTTCAGCCAAGGGGTATTAACAAAAGCTGTTAATTTGAATTACTTTGCATACCTCACAGCGACACCCCCCCCCCCTTTCAATGCCTGTCAATAGAGTGTCCAGATCAACTCACTGCACTATTTTGTTCATGTAAAGGTAATTTACAGCTCTGCTCTACAATATTTGTGTTAGATCGGTACATTGAACAAAAATCTTTCAATTGTCCAAAAATTACAACACATACAAACAAAAACAAAGTAAAAGTTTTAACAGTTATCATTTACAAGATTGGTAAACGTTAAAAGTTTTTGTGTCTGCAAATTCCAATATGCACAATGGTATTGTTGCTTGTTCGATTTCAATTAAATTGTTAATTAAATTCAATTAAATTCATGATACATGTCATCTCAAGGCACTTTAAAAAGTCCGATTCAATCATATTATATCATCAAAAAATTTCCTATCTAGGAAATCCAGTAGATTGCAACAGATAGATCAGGTAGATTGCAAGTCTTGACAAGCAGCATTCACTCCTCATGAAAGAGGGTAGAGCCACAGGAACAGCCATCTGCTTTGTCCGTGGCTTTGCAGCAATCTCTCAAACTGAGCAAGCATGAGGCAACGATGGAAAGGAAAACTCCCCTTTAAAGGGAAGGAAAATCCTCCAGCGTGAGGTCAGTGTTAACGGTCATCTGCCTCGACCAACTTGGGGTTAGAGAAGACAGAGCAGTGACACAAAAAAGAGACATAAAAAAGCACAGAAGCACACATCCTTTCTACATCATATGGTAATAGTGGATGAGCTGTCTTCCCTGGATGATGTCATAGGTAACTGAACGCCAGACCAGGTGTACCTAGTATGAAGAAATAAAAATGACAGAGAACAGAAAGGTAAAATATAAAATAACAAGCAATTCAAATTCATGTCTTCAAATTCAAGCAATTTGCATCATGTTTGGTTAACCACAACCGGAAACTATGAATGCTCACCAAAGTTATGCAGTCACTTCGTCAGTTCGTTTTGAAATGTAAATACAGCTCGGGGGGATTTTAAGATGAAAACATTAATTTTTAAACACAAAGTTTACCATTTTAAAACCTTTGAAACAGTAATTTAAAGGGTAACACAACTAAATTAATGATTTGCTTGTATTAAATGTTGAATTAACATTGCTTTTAGTTAATTGACATAATTCAGATATAGTAATGTTGGTAGCTCTGCCGCTTTGGGGTATGAAAGCAGCTCAATCTTAAAAAACAATTTGTCCATAGGGAGGACTGTTGCATTCCTCAAACCCTTTAGCGAATTTTTTTTCTTAAAAAAAGCTACTAGATACAAATCTACCAATTTGCTTTGTGTTATTGGCAAATCTCCATGAAAGCAATCAATTGTTCTGCCGTTAGTGTCCTGAGGCAGCCGGGAAGGGGCTAGTGTGAAACCACGGTGAGATTGGTTTTGGGTGGGACATTGGATATTCACGTTCCGCAGCTTCAACAGCCAGCCAACAGACAGAGAGCGGCAGTCTTACATCAGCCTCCCTGACTCGGCTCGAACAGGAGGCAGACACTGCTGAAGCCGGGAAGCACGAATATCCACTGTCCAGACTAGCTGCACCACGGTTGCTGTGAACTTCCCTCTCTAGATTAACCATACTTCGTGCCCACACTACAAATTATCCCCAGATCCCCAGATGCCCGAAGGCATCTGGGGATCTGGTTCCCCTAGCGTCTGCCTCTGTGCTCTGGGGGGCAGGTATTTGGCTCTTCACAACCACTATTGAGCATTTTTCTCATGAATAAACCTTACATACACAAGTGCACTGTCACAAACACCTGCGGGTGCTTGGATCCGGGTACTTACAGACTTACTTCTACACAGAAAACCCCTATTATTATCTTCATGTGTCGCTTTATACATGTTGTATAAAGGAAGTCCGCGTGTACTCGAGGCGGACTCAAGGCGGACTCTGCACATTCAGGTACGTGCAGACTTAAATTTTTACGACAGTGTACTGTATGCAGTGTTACACTATGAAATTTTTGCCGGCAAGAAGTCTTTAAACTGTTTTATATGTGACACTGAGCTTGATACACTGAGCTGCTCCAAGCAGGAGGTCACAAGGCATCACAGTCACTCTCTGTTCTCACTTACATGTGTGAAGTGATAGCCTGCTGGAAAAAATGGCCCTAGGTGCTCAGCTAGCTAATCACACATTTTACCATCTGGCAGAAAGTGTGAGAATTGTAGGAATTTGCCACAAGAAATGTAGGCAACAGTTACCTCGACTATGAAGGGTAAAACGTCCGCGGAGAGTCTGTGAGGAATCTACGCAGCTCACAGTACGTCCAATTATGTGGGAGCATTTAGGCCGCCCGTGTCTGGAGTACACACTTGCAACAATAAACCTAGCAAGTTAATTAAATATAAAAGTTTAATTTATTGTGCCGTTATCTTAAAAACAGGGCAGTGTAGTCCAACTACTCTGTCCTTCCGACACAGACAGATGGCTCTCCCTCTCAGAAGAGAGCTGTGTACGTGAAGGGGCGGAGTGATATTACATACTTGGGGAAAAATATTTAGTGCGCCTTATAATCTGGTACACCTTATGTGTGAACAAAGACACACATCGACACGTTTATTCACAGTGTGCCTTATAATCTGGTGCGCCTCACAGTACCATCTGCATGTACAAAAAAATAACAACACATTTGCTAGAGTCCTGTTCCTCACAACTATCATTAGAGTCCTTTAATTTGAAAATAAACCACTGACTTGCCCACTGAGCTTCCCTTTAAACCCTAGTACCTGCTGGAGCTACTGTTGGGTCAACCTGAAGGGCAGATAAGGTAGGTAAGGTTGAAAATGTTAAAAGGCAGGAGCTTAAAGTCTGCCAGCAGGTAAATGCATACAGCAGTGAACCTGCTACACTAAAAACATGTGCCCTAAATAGGTCTCAATAATTACCTATCATGCAAAAATAAAGCGAAATGTTCAAATTTTCCTGTTTTGTTAAATTCAAATCTAACATTTTGATGTTTTTTCTCAGCCGCTAGCCCATGCATTGTCATTCCAAACTTCAGGATCATGTTGTGTTTTGGGAGACGACAGACGTGTGAGCAGCGAATAAAGAATGGTGCTGAGGACACAACCATGTGCGATGTCAATGTTTGTGATGAAAATGGCTGAAGTACCATTGCCAATTCTGAAAGTCTGGGATCTGCAAGTCTAGAAGTCAGTCACAGAAGTTGGGGTTGAGTCTGATGGTAAGCAGTTTTTGGGTGCATTTGCGAGGGAGTACCATGTCAAAAGCCAAATTGTAGTCAGCAAGAAGCATTCTGATAAACCAGTTTTAGTTTTCCATATATATATATATTACAATTACATACTGAGAAGTAAATTGGTGTGTTAAACAGTTATCTTCTCCTTGATGGTAAAATGAAACCTTAAAGTTTGCTTGCGATGTAGTATTACTGATTTCATCTTCTATTGTAAATTCTATTTTGGGGTTCATAAAACTATTGTAAAAAATGCTTTCTAATTATTTGTGGCTTTAGACATTTATATGTTTGAGAATGAGGTACCTTCAGTATCTTCCTTGAACTAAACACGTGCAACATTCACATTTTTTGAAGCATCCAATTTGTACTGAACATCTTAACAATTTCTGGCACTGAAAATAAAACAATTGAGCCTGACCTTCCTCTTCCATCACTTTCCTTTTTCCTCCGCTCCAAACATCCACCCCATAACGGATTAGCTCAGAGGAAGACCCATTTCCTCTTTGAGGCTGCTAAAATATTAATCAAAACACAGAGGAGTGTGCAGCAGCTCCCAAGATGCATGTCTTCTAATGGTAATACATGGGGAAGGCAGAGAGGGAGGAGTGCGGCCTGTAATAGCATCAGAGAGGGGAGGAGAGGAGGAGGGCCAGAGGTGACAGGGGGCTTTCACAAGGGACAAAGGGAATGAGAGAAAGGGACAGGCAGGAAGAGTGGTAGAGGGAGGACACGGGATGTTTGGAGAATTGACAGACAAAATGAGCTGATATGGGGAACTTCTGAGAGATAGTGGAGATCAAAGGAGTATAATCGCCTCTCACAACTAATTTTATGTGCTTACAAGAGTTCTAGATAGCCTTGTGTGAAACTTCAGGCTATGAATAATAGATTAAAAAAAAAACATAAAAATAGCTAAATTAGCTTAACATTTTTTTTCTTTCTTGTCGACATGGTCAAATGTTTGATTGGGTTATGGTTGGCTGTGTTTGGTTTAAGTGTAAAACAGAAAGAAAAATAAAATGTTCAATACATGCTCTTTTTTTTTTACCTAAAACTCAGTTTGATGTAGGTGGTCTGTTTCTGAGAAAAATCTGGCTTTCTCTTGTGGGCAGAATTCAAACCTGCCTTTGGAACTAAGCTACTGCCACTAGGGAAATCAGGGGAAAATCCACACTAATCATATGACTAAGCTTTCTTGTGGTAAGACTAGACGAATGGTGTTATTTTGGCTCATTTTTCACACTTGTCTCCTAATCTTTCTGTTATTAGATAATTTGAGCACACTGACAGTTGTCATGTTTTTTAAGAACATTTGGCAAGCACATTAGCGTGATGAAAGCTGTGAAATTAGGCGCACACATGTGGCAGACAGCCTCCTAACTGACAGTTTAAGGTTGACAACTATATAAAATACATGGTCTGTAAAGAACAACAAGCTGATTTATGGCTAATGCAAACTGTATATCCTCTTAGGTCATCTCCAGCTAACGTGCAAATAGCTGTGACTGTTCCCCTACCTGGTAATTAGGTAGACGTGAAGCCCCTATGGGTTACACACAAGCAGTGTGCTGCCATACTCCTCCTCCTTCGTACATGAAAAATCCCAGGAGGGAGGGCCATTTTGGGAAAGGTGACACAACTCAAGTGACCGCTGTCTACTTGACCATTTCGATAATGAGATGGAACTGAAGCTTTGTTGTATGCAAATTATGCTGTGCGTGACAACAATGTTGAGGAGAATCGAGCTAAGGTTGGTAGACATTAACTTCTCTCAGAATAATAAACACTAAATATAAAAAGGCAAAGAGGGTGTATGATGGTAAAAATGAAGGAAATAAATTACAATCATTGGTCAACATGTTCTTTGTTTCTCATAGAGACACGCTGGAACACCCCCTAGTGTAAAGCTTTTGTCTCTTGTGTTGCTTTAACTAATGTAAACCAATAAAGCAGAGGGCCCAATCAATGCTTATTTAGAATAATATTGATTAACAGTTCTGATTATTGATTATGTCATTCTGGTCCAGATATTCCAATGGTTCTGATAAGGGCATACCCTGGAACAAATAGCCAACTAACAACTAAGCTAGGGGACACACAAAGCATGGCCCTTTTATTTGAAGCACTCACAAAAGGTTTTAAAACTACCCCTCTACTAATATTATGACGGTTATATGACAAAGGGTTTTTTTTTGTTTGTTTTTTTTGTTTTTTTGTCCTGCCATAACTGATAGACGTTGACATCCCCCAACCCAAGAAGTCTAACATAATACAGCTCTGTCTTTTAGTTTGGGTCCACGTTAAAATGCTATTTTAATGGCCATTCCAATCTCTAAAAGTGAGGTGGATGAAATGGAATAGACTAAAAGAAACATTTTAATCTCTCAAATTCTCAATTTTTTTATCACTTCCAAGCCAGACACAATGTCAAGAAGAATTACCCACATTTTGATTATATGTCTGTTACTCATCCTTTTTTCGAGGCCCTCCTGCTTCCTTTAGACTCCAGACAGTTGATATCAAAACTTGTGGGCTCTCTCACTAATCCAGTTTTCTCTGATTATATTAGGGAAGTTTGAGCCAGGAACTTACTCTGAAATATAAACACAATTTTGGGAGGAGACACTGTCTTTGGTCCATCGTCTGTTAACTGATGTTATCGGCTAATCCTGTGGAAGGTGTTGCACAGATGAGATTGAGATTACTCAAAAACAAAGTTAAATCATATTTTCCATGGTGTACCCTGTAGGTGATAACGGTCACAGTTCTGATGGCTCACTAGCACATCTTTTCTGGTTCTGCCCTAAACTACACAATTTTTTTTTGATTTAACGCAAGGCACACAGGTCACATTGCTCTTATGGATGCTGGTGGCTAAGAAATGTTTTCTTCTGTCTTGGATTTCTACCATCCACCTATGTTTAGCCACTGGTTCAGTGAGAGGTTGGCAGCTATTGAAATGGAAAGACTGCGCATGCACAAAGAGGACCTGGTAACTATTCCTAGCACAGTCTTATTGTGATTAACCCACACATGTTGTGAAACCAACATGTGAGACCATAGGAGCAGGTTTGATGCTGGTATGAAGTTTTTATATGGTGCTTGTTATACTTTTAATTTTACAACTATAAAAATGTAAGTAGAACACATATTTCATCAGAATGTAGATTTGCAATGACAAATAAATGTTTCTTCTTAATATCGTGTATGCAAGTCAAATGGTACAAATCTGTCTGTCATCCTTCTTTTCTCGTTTTTTTTATTTTTTTATTTTTATGTTATTCTCTTGGGTTTTTAAATTATTCAGTTAATATTTGCCACACTACATGTGGCATGTTTTAAAGTTAAAAACTGTAAATAAATTATTAAAAAACAATATAGTTACAGCAACATGTTAAATTACAATTGAAATTGCCCAAATGACATGAGTTTTTTTGTTTTGTTTTTGTTTTTGGTATCTTCTTAAACCATCATTTGATTGCAGTAGATGACTGCTCATCCTGAGCCTGGTTCTGTTGAGGTTTGTTTTTGTTAAAATTCACCATATACTCACTCTGGAGGGGACTCTGGAGGGGAAGTTATGTCTCAATGCAATCAGCTGGGCTATTTGAGATATAAAGCTTCTTTTTAACAATTAGCACAGGGAACTCAGTTTGTTGGTATTGTTTAATAAGTAGCATCCAATTGTATTGTAAATTTAATGTTAATATGCGAGTGGATTTATTTGGCTGTTTATTTCTGTATTTAAATTGGATCTGTTTATCTTGTAAGATGTCTTGAGATGACAATGTACATTTTAATAAACTGAAAATTAAAGCAACAACATCAGACATAAACACAGACTGAAGTGCTTAATAGTTCAGTTTTGTCTGTGCCACAGGAGCAGATGTTATATTGGTTAAAAAAAAGAAAAGAAAGTTGAAGTTGTCATGTGAAACAAGGTGTTCTCTTACTGACCCTATTTAGCTCAGGTCTGGCATCTGCAGACCACAGGAAACTGGTTCAGAATGGAACCAAATCCCAAAGTATTTGAATTGTGGATGAGCAAAGGTTTTGTTTTTTGGACAAAGAGTCAGAAATGGCTGATGGACATTCACTTTTTAATCACCCTAGTGTGGTGAAAATTAATGTGATTAAGATAAAACTGCCATTTATGTCATTAGTCTACCTTTTCTCTGATTTTCTACATGCTTTTCTTGAATTGCATGTCTTTGTTCCATCCTGTTTGTGGATGATGTGAAAACATAAAATGAGGAGAGAGTAGTCAAGATAACCAGAGTTGTTGCTTCTAAACCAACCTTTCAAACTGCAATTAATTAAATATGCTGTCACACAGCTGAATCATCTAACCATTGTTTCGCCATTACTATTTGTGTTAGATAAATTTCAACGGTGTTCCTTCGGTTTAAATTTATAATCAGCAATAATATGTCATGCCTCCGTTAGGTATGATGGGGAAAAGACACTCCAGTGAATCCTTGCTTATTGCTTTTCCAGCATGCTTCACCTGTCATCACTTTGCCTTTCTGTGGGTGGACTATAGAAACTAAAACACCCCTACATTTTGCTGAGACTGATTTCCTGATCACATAGGTATAAATTTAGAAAATAGAAAAGATGGGTAAGCACATTTTAAATGCACCTCAGACGGACTTATATTAACTCCAAGACTGAACATTTTTAAGCAAAATAACTTGCAGCCCGAGTTTGTAAGAAATAAAAACTTCTGTTTTTAAATTACTTTGTACTTAGTTTTGCATATGTAGTTTTCATCTCTAAATATTATACATGTTATGTTACAACTGTATTATTAATTTTTTTCTTACCAGGGGTCCTGCAATCTTTGCAAAACAGAAAGACAATGTTGCTCTCAGTCGTGCGAAATAAAATGCCTCTAGAGGCTTGGTCTAAAAAGCAGGGCTGTGGTCTGATAAGGGAAAGTAAACTTACCAGGGCAACACTGGTAACAAACGCTAAACACTATTGATCAAATGCCCCAACCCTAGCCCTACCCCTAGGCAAGGCAAGGCAAATTTATTTATATAGCACATTTCAGCGCAGACACAATGCAAAGTGCTTTACATGATTAAAATATAGGAAAATAAAACAGAATAAAAGCAAGTAGGGAACAAAATAGACATGGGAGAATAGAAACTAAAAGCAAACATTAAAAACAGTTGGACCACAGTCCAACAGTCGAAGGCAATCCTAAACAAATGTGTTTTTAATCTTGATTTAAAGGAACTCAGGCTTTCCGCACTTTTACAGTTTTCTGGAAGTTTGTTCCGGATAAGTGGAGCATATGAATTAAATGCTGCTTCTCCGTGTTTGGTTCTGGTTCTAGGTATGCAGAGAAGGCTGGAGCCAGACGACCTTAGTGGTCTGGAGGGTTGATACACTGATAACAAGTCTGTGATGTATTTAGGTGCTAGGCCATTTAGGGATTTATAGACTAACAGAATTATTTCAAAGTCTATTCTCTGAGATACAGGGAGCTAGTGTAAGGACTTTAGAACTGAGGTGATGTGCTCTACTTTCTTTCTTTAAACCAATTCAGTGCTGTACCAGAAAGGCCGACCCAGTTTCCAAGGCATTCTAATAGGATGGAGTGATCGACAGTATTGACTGCTGCACTGAGGTCCAATAGTAACAGCACTGTGGTTCTTCCACAGTCTGTATTCATATGGATGTCATTAAACACCTTGATAAAGGCGGTCTCTGTACTGTGGTGAGCACGGAAGCCTGACTGGAAAACGTCAAAGCGGCTGGTCATTGTTAAGAAGGTGTTTAATTGTTGAAACAGCTTTTTCAACAATCTCACCGATAAAGGGGAGGTTATGAGATGGGCCTGGGATGGGTTAGATCCCTAACCCTAACTGAGATGTGTTTTTACCCAGAACCAGGCTATGATGATGAAGCATACCATTAGGAAAATTCAACTACAATAGCCACTGTCCAACCCTAAGAAGACAAATACTGCTAAACTTAACAAATTCACATGAAAACAGAAAAAAACAATTACACAGTAACATTAAAGTAGCATCCACAGGCTCATTTTATATAGTTTATCTGCAAAAAAGTTTATTTTGGGTTTGGTTACACTTTACTGATGTGACTACTTACCCTTTAGAATGTTTGAGCGACATCGTGTCAACTCAATCAGAGTTCGGCAGCTTTTGTTAGTACATAGTTTAAATAACTGACATCCATCCCCTGGTGCTCTACTGTGGATGTTAGTGATTATGTGGTACTTTAACCACTAAGGAGAGGTGTGAGAGGATTATAAATTGCTCAATAGACCTCTGAAAAATGTACCCCCCCCCCCCTCGTACTTCTAGGATGAAGGCTATATCCCTGGTAGAGGCACACTCCTGACCTGCTGCTGTAGCTCTATTAGTTGAGCAAAAATGCATGCCACACTTTTCTGATTTCTGAAAAAGCTTTAAAGGCATGTGCATTATGTTGAATACAAATGTATATTTCTTTAACTTCGTCTGCCACAAAACCCCAACAATAACACATTAAAGTTTGTGTTTGCATTAATAAAAAAAGTGAAAACGTTCAAGGGCCATGAATAATTTTGCAAGATTTGGGATTGGTGAAACCACACAATGTAATGTATCTGCCCTGTCATTCCTGTATTGTAGGAGTTTGATTTGATACTGCCTGAATGCCTGCTCTGTGGCTGAATGCTCTGCTCCCCTCGTTAACCCAAGCAGCAACACCGGCCGCTGCTAATTACAGGGAGTTAGTTGCACCTGGAATTCTGCCTATACATTTATCTGCCTCTCCCTGTGTGTTGCTGCCAGATTCTAGAAAGCCATTGTGTGAGCAAACCATCTAGGCTTCCTTGGCTGCCTACCTGTTTATGACCTTCCCTTAAGTTTTTGGATTTCCCTGTTTGCTTTGCCCTTTTTGGATTCTCCAGTTGGCCTCTGATATCTGGACAACTACATCTTGCTGAACACTGACCAAGCCTCCTGTCCCTCTGGAAAGCTCTGCCTGATCTTATTCATGATTCTGACCCATGTTTGTATTATGGACATTCCTCTTGCTGTGATTACAAGCTGCTTAAAGCAAATCCCTCTGACAGTGCTTGTCTGCAGAAGCATCAATCTATTGAAGACCCTAGACCCACAGACCAGAACCTGTGGAATCTCCTGGCTTATGAGAAGTTTAGTGGCTTTCATTTAGTGTATTCTACTTCTTACTGAGTTGGTCCCGGCGACTGACCTTACTTTCTCCCTCATAGTGGTTCCTGGGTGAGCTCCTTACTATTTCCTGCCATTCTACACCTTTAATTTAAATAAAACCTTTAAAACTACTCCTATGTTAAGGCTGAATTATATGGTTCCGTTCTTGGTTTATTACAGTAGAATCTGGTCAAAAATGGACCCATTGCCTGCACAGGAGTGACGTTATGTTCACGTTTTGTTCATATGTGACGTTAAAGACGCATATGAACAAAATCACTGACCTGCTTCATGGTGTCACAATAGCCCCGGTTAATTAGTTTAAACCTGTACCTGCCTCTAATCCTCCTGTCCCCTCCTCCCCCCAACTACCTGTCCGTGAGCCTTGTCTCATTCCACCTGAGGAATTTAAAGGAGGTGCTTAATAAACTCAGGGTTTCATCATTGCTTCCTCATCACCCTTACGAATGTGCTATTAATCTCCTTCCATGCACTATTTATAGAGGTAGGTTGTATTATCTTGCAGCTCCAGAACATCAGGCAATGAAAAAATATGTTAAGCTGGCATTTTTCGCCCTTCTTCATCACCAGCAAGGGCAGGATTCTTCCCGCCCCTGCTGGTGATGAAGGATGGTTCTCTTCATTCATGCATCGACTACAGAGGTCTCAATGTGATTAGGGTAAAGAACCGCTACTCTCTGTCACTAATGGATTCTGCATTTGATCTCATCCAGGGGGCAAACATCTTGACTAAGCTAGACCATCGGAATGTTTATCATTTGGTCTGCATCAGAAGACGGAATGAATGGAAGACTGCATTCAACATGGTTACTGGCCACAATGAAAATTTGGTGATACCTTTGGGCCTCACCAATGCCCCGGCGGTCTTCCAGGCCCTAGCTAAAGGTGTTTTCAGACATAGTTGGCCAATATGTATATGTCTACCTAGATGACATTGTCATCTTCTCTAAAGATCCAGTCACACAAGTACCTTGTCGGATCCGTACTTCTCTACCTGCTCCAGAACATCCTGTTCGTTAAGGTTACTTTGAGAGGTGCAAGTTGCATCAAACCACCATATCATTCCTAGGGATCATCATTTCACTCAAAGTAACCATGGGTAGCCATGGGCCCCTATAAGATCACAGACATCTGAGATTGACCTACTCCATCAGACTGCAAACAACTTTAGAGATTTGTTGGTTTTCCCGACTTTTATCATAGATCCATCTGCAGCTTCAACCAAATTGCTGCTCCTCCCATGCCATCACTTCTTCCACTTCTACTAGGATATAGTTTTCATGGACCAAACTCAAAAACCTATTTACCTCAGCGCCTGTTCTACATTCCCCTCACACTAAGAAACATTTCATTGTCAAGGTCGATGCCTCTAACACAGGGGTATGTGCTGTGCTTCATCAAAGAGCCTCTGGCTACATCGTAATATTTTTAAAGAAAAAAATGCTATTGCAGTTGAATTGGTAGGAAAAGGTTGGCAATTTTTCAACTGTTTCAACCTAGGGTTGGGAATTGAAAAGATTTTCACGCTTCCGATTCCCTTATCGATTCTGTGAAACGATTCGATTCCCTTTCGATTCTCTTTTCGATTCCAATTTGGGGAAAAAAGGAGAACAAACAGTTTGATGAGGAGCATCAACTTTGTTTACTTAACTACGACACACGACCTTACAAACTAACAAGGTCAAGATGTCCACAGCAAATGTGCAACTGGAGTAACATTTATTTGTTTAAATAAAAAAAGGAATATAAGAACAAACTTAAATACAGTAGATGAGTTGTTTAGAATACAAGAAAGTGTAAGTTTGTTGTGACAGTTGCCTATTAATCTTTCTTTAGATAAATAGGCTATGGAGAAGCCATCCGTTTAATGAAAAAGCATTACTGTACAATTTTGGGAAATAAACTCATCTCCCCCTGATTTAAATAAACGAGCTTCACCTTTCTCTCGCTCCCTGAACTGCGGAGCAACTTCGTAGCATGTTTCATTACATCCACTGCAATGCCTAGAATCCTGTAAGAATTCCAGCTACCAGTAGTTCTTTTTCATAATATTCACTCGGTGTCTCGCTATGGGATGCAGCCTCCTGCAGCCCTGATAGAAGCATTTATCTCAATCTGCCAATCCTGATTGGCCGGTGAAAGTGCTCGTCTTACGCCACGCCCAGTAGCCCCGACTACTAAAGCGTGCGCAGATCACGTCACTTCAATTCAAAACCTCTTCTCACCTCAGAGCTTATCTCACGTCGGAGCCTTTTGCTAGCTTAACTGCCCATAGACGGACCTTGCTAGCTTCCGTCGCCGGACGCTAGCACTGTGCTTTGATTTCTGCCCTGTCCGCTCACTCCAGACCGGACCGGTATCGTTTTCTCTTTTTTTCCGTTCACTCCACGGCGGAATCCCTCTCAGCTCCCCTCCGCGGATGCTCGAGTCGGTCGAGCATTTGGCACACCAGCGAATTTCTCGACCCCACCACGCTAGCACACCAGCTAGCCACGATCCCTTTCCCTACCAGCACTCCAGCTCGTCGGAAAATGGCAACCGTGAAAAACCCTCACACCAGAGGAGAATACCGTCTTTGTGGTTGCGGGAACAAAATTTCGGGGAAGGACACCCACCCGGTGTGCAGTACCTGTCTGGGGGTCGACCACGCCAGGTCAGCCCTCGAAGTTCCCGGGTCCTGTGGGCACTGCAAAGTGTTCACGGTCAAGAGCCTCAGACGAAGACTAGCCCGCCAGGTTAGCATCTCGGACCGTGACCCATTCCTCCCCACCGCCGCCCACGAGGCAGCCGCGGAGGAGGACGAGGACATGGCTGGGGAAGCCCCGGAGACTGGCTACGACTGGAGTGCCCAGTGCGAGCAGCTCCGTGCTCCCCCGTTTCCCGAGGAAGACGTGCTGGATGTTAGCCCCATGGAGGAGGATGACGACGCCTCGTTCCTCATATCAGAGGACGAGGAAGAGGATGACATCTTCATGGCGCCAGTCCAGACTGAAAAGCCGAAGCTGCCGAGCCCTTCCACCAGGGAAGACAGGGGAGCGAGCTCACCAGCTCCCTCCCTCCATGTGGACCTGCTCGACGTGTGCAAACGCGCGGCAGAGAAACTGGAGATCCCATGGCCGATTGCAATAGCGGAGCCCACCCGGTCCCGCTATGAAGGCAAACGGCTTCCCTTGGCGCGAAACGCGATGAAGCAGCTTCTTCCTGTCTTCCCCGAGTTGCTGACTGAGCTCTCCAAAACATGGACTAGCTGCCCGTACAGCAACAGGAGCCCCATTGCGGGCGCGGCATCCCTCGATTGCGAGGCGATGGACGCCCATGGCTTCTTCTCCATGCCTCCGGTGGAAGTCCCGGTAGCTGCGCATCTCTGCCCAGGCAGCGCGAGCCAGCTGTCCGCGGCTTCCACCAGGCGCCCGACGCTGCCAGCTAAGCCCGATCGTTTTCAGTCTGCGCTGACCAAAAGGGCGTACAAAGCAGCTGCCCTCTCGGCCAGAGCCCTCAACGCCCTCTCCATCCTCACCGCCTACCAAGCGGAGTTGTTTGGCGCGTCCGCTGAGGAGCAAGACCCGGATGCGTGGGAGGAAATGGCGGTCATCGCCGATTTGTCTCTCCGCATCCAACGTGTCTCGGTCCAGGCCACGGGAAAAGTGATGGCAACCCTCGTCGTCCAGGAGCGAGCGAGATGGCTCAGTCTCGCTAACCTGACCGACAGGGAGCGGGATGACATCCTGGATATGCCAATCGTCCCTGAAGGCATCTTCGGCTCCGCATTGGCCACAATGCAGCAGAGATGCGAGGCAAAAAAGAAGGACAACGAGGCCCTCAAGCTTTGTCTCCCTCGGAAAGCCCCAGCGCCTTCACCTCCGGTGCAGCGCAAAACCTTTGGGCAAGCTGCCTCCCAGCCGCCGCGTTTTAAAATACCGAGACGGCCACCACCACCTGGCCAGCCCCTCCCGATGAGGAAGGAGCGCGGAGCCGGCTGGCATGGGAAATCCGCCTCCCCGACCGCTGCGCCGCCGCTGCCCACAGCCGCCGCGACCTCGGTCCCCCGGGCGATGAAGAAAAAGAGAGCGGCCTGAGAGAGCCCTGAACAAATTCCTGCGGAAATACAAGTTCAGGATGCTGACACATGCAGCACTGCTGCGTCTAGTAAGACCGAACGACTGGTTTTCGTCCGTGGATCTGAAAGATGCGTATTTCCACATTCCCATTTACCCCCCTCACAGACAATATCTCCGATTTGCCTTTCAAGGGGTGTGTTACGAATACCGTGTTCTACCATTCGGCCTGTCTCTCAGCCCGAGGGTTTTCATACGGTGCACAGAGGCCGCGGTAGCCCCGCTCAGACGCCGTGGGATACGTCTGGCCACGTATTTGGACGACTGGCTCCTGTTAGCGCAGTCAGAACAGGAAGCCAGGGTTCACACACATATTGTCACAGCACACCTGATGGATTTGGGTTTTGTGATAAATATGGAAAAGAGCCACCTATCTCCGACGCAGGAGATATGCTTTCTGGGGTTATCCCTGCGCTCTGTGCCGTTCACAGCTCGCCTATCAGAGGAGAGGGTGACGACTTTCAGAGCTTGCCTTGCACACTTCCGTCGGCACAGATCCGTCCAGAGACACAGCCGCCCGTTCCTCAGTTGGTGCAGCCTGCAGTTCCCCGTTGCGCAGGCCCACCATTTTGGCTTGTTCGTGCGCGCCCCGTGCCACCGCTGCCCGTTCCAGAGCCGGTCCGCGAGGAGAGGGACATCGCCTCGGAGAGTTGCGCTGTTGCGCCCTGAGCAGAATGTCCACAAGCACACACATACACACACGTTCGAAGGTTGAACGGTGTGAAAATAAAAACAATAAATCTGTCACATCCAGGCCACGAGCCGAGGGTGCAGATAATAAAAAAAGCCAAAACAAACAATGCTCTCTCCATAAGCAGGGTGGCCATTCAGCCCCCTGCAGCCCTGCTACCGGGATGGGCGTCGCCGTCCCCGCGGAGCAGAGCAGAGCGCCCCGTCACACCTGCGGTGGTACCCGAGGATCATTTCCCGGCTCTGCCACAGGGGGGCGCGGAGCAAAAGCCGCAGTATGCTCCTGCTCTTTCTCTCAAATGGGAAAGCTGGAAAGCAGCAGCGGCCCCACCGTGGGTATTACGCACAATTTCCCGGGGATACAGGCTTCAATTCGCCACTGTCCCTCCCCGTTTCTCCGGCGTAGTACACTCACATGCACAGGGAGAATCAGCTCGAGTCTTACAGGAGGAGATCCTCTCTCTGATAGACAAACGAGCGGTTTCTGTCGTATCTCCCGAACAGAGTCTGTCAGGGTTTTACTCCAGATACTTCCTCGTCCCCAAACGGGGGGGGAGGGGAATCCGCCCTATTCTGGACCTTAAACACAGGTGCGGACCTGCTGTCCAGGGGCGCGCCAATGTACGGAGAATGGACGCTGCACCCGCAAGTCGTGGAGCAGATATGGGCGCGCTATGGCCGCGCCCAGATAGATCTGTTCGCGTCCAGGGAAAACGCTCGATGCGAGCTGTTCTTCTCTCTGAGGACCCTGAATGCTCCCCTGGGCGTAGACGCACTAGCGCACGCTTGGCCGCACGAGCTGCTCTACGCGTTCCCCCCGCTGGCCCTGATACCCCCTACTCTCGCCAGAGTGAGGGCATCCAATCACAAGCTGATCCTGATAGCTCCACACTGGCCAGCACAACACTGGCTGGCGGAGATATTCCAGATGCTGTGCGCCCAGCCTTGGCAGCTGCCGCTGCGCAGGGACTTGCTCTCGCAGGGGGCGGGGACAGTGTTCCACCCGCACCCGGAGCGACTGCAGCTGTGGGCCTGGCCCGTGAGTGGCTCAATTTGACCACTGCTGGGCTCCCTCAGAGTGTAGTTAATACTATACAAAATGCCAGGGCTCCCTCCACCAGGACTCTATATGGCTCCAAGTGGGGACTGTTTGAGCGGTGGTGTCTTGAACGGGACTACGTTCCTTTTCAGTGTTCTGTACCAGCGATTCTGTCGTTTTTACAGGAACTGATTGATAAAGGAAAAGCCTTTTCCACGGTTAAGGTCTATCTGGCTGCTATAGCGGCGTGCCATATAGGATTTGGGGACAAAACGGCGAGCCAACACCCTTTGGTGTGCCGGTTTATGAAGGGCGCGCGCAGGCTTCTCCCTGTCTCCAAACCTTTGCTGCCCCCGTGGGATTTGATGGTGGTTCTGGAAGGGCTCAAAGGGCCCCCTTTTGAGCCATTGTTGGGGACCAGTCTTAAACATCTGTCTCTTAAGACAGTGCTGTTACTGGCTCTGGCCTCTGCGAAACGAGTCAGCGACATTCATGCGCTCTCTGTGAACCCCGCATGTACTCGGTTCGACCCGGGGTACACGCGTATGGTTCTGAAACCCAACCCAGCTTTTGTTCCTAAAGTAGTTGGTTCTTGTTCACCGATCGAGCTGGCGGCGTTCTCCGCTTCCCCCGGTGAACAGCGAGCGCACATGTTGTGCCCTGTTCGGGCCGTACGCTCTTATATGGACAGGACACAGAACATCAGGAGGAGTGATCAGCTCTTTGTCTCCTGGGCGGAGCCCCGTAAGGGACAGCCGATCACAAAGCAGCGCCTCGCCCACTGGGTGGTAGAGGCTATAGCTTTGGCGTATGAAAGCAGGGGTCTGCAGCCCCCGGCGGGTTTACGTGCACACTCTACCCGCGGGATGGCCGCGTCCTGGGCTTTATTCAGGGGAGTGTCCGTTCAGGACATTTGTTCGGCAGCGAGTTGGTCCTCGCCTCTGACTTTTGTGCGGTTCTACATGCTTGACGTGTCCAGACCGTGCTAGGCCAGTGCGGTCCTGAAGTCATAACGGAACTTATGGACCTTCCCCATACGGCCGGTTCTTGTTCGATAAGCTGTCTGGCAATACGGGAGCTACCATATCCCATAGCGAGACACCGAGTGAATATTATGAAAAAGAACGTTTGGTTATCTAACATAACCCCAGTTCTTAGAATAATATGAGCGAGGTGTCTCGCCAGACAACCCTTCTTGCTGGGCGGTGAGAAGAGGTTTGCTTGTTGAATTGAAGTGATGTGATCTGCGCACGCTTTAGTAGTCGGGGCTACTGGGCGTGGCGTAAGACGAGCACTTTCACCGGCCAATCAGGATTGGCAGATTGAGATAAATGCTTCTATCAGGGCTGCAGGAGGCTGCATCCCATAGCGAGACACCTCGCTCATATTATTCTAAGAACTGGGGTTATGTTAGATAACCAAACGTTCTAATTAAACATGCTACCAATGAAGGGCTGGATTAACGAGAAAGGCACACTCCCTTAATAACCCAAAGAGAGGTAGATTTACTAGGAACCAGCCAGTGATGTAAAACTAGCTACTTACCACCAGAGTTGCCTTCCATGCTGGTCGTAACTTTAGCTTCTGTCCGGTAAGAATCAAAAACACGGCATTCGTTAAATTGTATGCCATGTTGTGTGCGCAAGTGTTTCTGCCTGTTGGATGTATTTCCTCCAGCGGATATAAATGCTACTTTGCAATGATTGCAAAGCGCCTCGTTGCCATCTTTCTCTTCCTTAAAATGAAGCTAAACTTTCCCGTTTACCTGATGGGTAAACATTTTTTTTGTTTTGCTTTAAGCCTGGTCACGTCGTGCGCAAGTTACGCACACATGCTTACTGAACGCCGTGTGCGTAACTTGCGTATAAAACATGACGTAACTTGCGTAAAAAAAAAATGTTGTGCTAACGTTGTGCTGCTAAGAGCCACGGCACAACGGAATCGAAAAGAGAATCGTTTAGCGAGCTGCCAAACGGTGCCACGGAATTGGAAAACACAGAACCGGTTCTGAACAGGAACCAGTTTTCGATTTCCATCCTTATTCAACACCCACATATCCAGTTTGCAAGTTGCTCACTGGTAATGTCATAAAAGCCCATGTTGCACTCCATGTCTTTTTACAAAAACACATGGTTAATTTTTTTAATCACACCATCAATCTTTGCATTCAAGTACAATATACAGGGGTTGGACAATGAAACTGAAACACCTGGTTTTAGACCACAATATTTTATTAGTATGGTGTAGTTCCTCCTTTTGCGGCCAATAGAGTGTCAATTCGTCTTGGGAATGACATATACAAGTCCTGCACAATGGTCAAAGGGATTTTAAGCCATTCTTCTTGCAGGATAGTGGCCAGGTCCCGACGTGATACTGGTGGAGGAAAATGTTTCCTGACTCTCTCCTCCAAAACACCCCAAAGTGGCTCAATAATATTTAGATCTGGTGACTGTGCAGGCAATGGGAGATGTTCAACTTCACTTTCATGTTCATCAAACCAATCTTTCACCAGTCTTGCTGTGTGTATTGGTGCATTGTCAAAATACAATGTTTGAACCATTGGATGCACATGGTCCTCCAGAATGGTTCGGTAGTCCTTGGCAGTGACGCCCCCATCTAGCACAAGTATGGGGCCAAGGGAATGCCATGATATGGCAGCCCAAACCATCACTGATCCACCCCCATGCTTCACTCTGGGCATGCAACAGTCTGGGTGGTACACTTCTTTGGGGCTTCTCCACACCGTAACTCTCCCGGATTTGGGAAAAATAGTAAAGGTAGACTCATTAGAGAACAATACATGTTTCAAATTTTCCACAGCCCAAGATTTGCGCTCCTTGCACCATTGGATCCGACGTTTGGCATTGGCACGAGTGACCAAAGGTTTGGCTATAGTAGTCCGGCCCTGTATATTGACCCTGTGGAGCTCCAGACGGACAGTTTTGGTGGAAACAGGAGAGTTGAGGTGCACATTTAATTCTGCTGTGATTTGGGGAGCCGTGGTTTTATGTTTTTTGGATAGAATCCGGAAAAAAATAAAAATAAATAAATAAATAAAATTAATAAGGGCTGTCAGGTCTCTGTACGACCGGTGTCAGAGTCTGGTCCGCATTGCCGGCAGTAAGTTGGACTCGTTTCCGGTGAGAGTTGGACTCCGCCAAGGTTGCCCTTTGTCACCGATTCTGTTCATAACTTTTATGGACAGAATTTCTAGGCGCAGCCAAGGTGTTGAGGGGATCCGTTTTGGTGGCCTTAGGATTGCGTCTCTGCTATTCGCGGATGACGTGGTCCTATTGGCTTCATCAGGGCGTGATCTACAGCTCTCACTGGAGCGGTTCGCAGCTGAGTGCGAAGCGGCCGGGATGAAAATCAGTGCCTCCAAATCCGAGACCTTGGTCTTGAACCGGAAAAGGGTAGAGTGCCTTCTCCGGGTTGGGGAGAATGTCCTGCCCCTAGTGGAGGAGTTCAAGTATCTTGGGGTCTTGTTCACGAATGAGGGGAGGATGGAGCGGGAGATCGACAGGCGGATTGGTGCAGCGTCTGCTGTGAAGCGGGCGCTGTACCGATCCGTTGTGGTGAAGAGAGAGCTGAGCCAAAAGGCGAAGCTCTCGATTTACCGGTCGATCTACGTTCCTACCCTCATCTATGGTCACGAGCTTTGGGTCGTGACCGAAAGAACGAGATCCCGGATACAAGCGGCTGAAATGAGTTTTCTCCGTAGTGTGTCTGGGCTCTCCCTTAGAGATAGGGTGAGGAGCTCAGTCATCTGGGGAGGACTCAGAGTAGAGCCGCTGCTCCTCCACGTCGAGAAGGGCCAGTTGAGGTGGCTCGGGCATCTGGTCAGGATGCCTCCTGGACGCCTCCCTGGTGAGGTGTTCCGGGCACGTCCCACCGGGAGGAGGCCCAGGGGAAGACCCAGGACACGCTGGAGGGACTATGTCTCCCGGCTGGCCTGGGAACGCCTTGGGATTCCTCCTGAGGAGCTGGCCCAAGTGGCTGGGGAGAGGGACGTCTGGGCCTCCCTACTGAAGCTGCTACCCCCGCGACCCGACCCCGGATAAGCGGAAGAAGACGGACGGACGGACGGACAGAATCCGGGTTAGCACACGAACATCTCTTTCAGACAGCTTCCTCTTGCGTCCACAGTTAATCCAGTTGGATGTGGTTCGTCCTTCTTGGTGGTATGCTGACATTACCCTGGATAACGTGGCTCTTGATACATCACAAAGACTTGCTGTCTTGGTCACAGATGCGCCAGCAAGACGTGCACCAACAATTTGTCCTCTTTTGAATGCTGGTATGTCACCCATAATGTTGTGTGTATTGCAATATTTTGAGCAAAACTGTGCTCTTATCCTGCTAATTGGACCTTCACACTTTGCTCTTATTGGTTCAATGTGCAATTAATGAAGATTGGCCACCAGGCTGGTCCAATTTAGCCATGAAACCTCCCACACTAAAATGAGAGGTGTTTCAGTTTCATTGTCCAACCCCTGTATCTACACATGATGTGAGCATAACAGTCCATCCACATTTTTCAAAGAAAAAAACTAACATAATTTAAGTTGAATGCCAGGTGTTTTTTAAGCACCTGTAAATATAATTTATGTTCACAGGGTTTCCCCCTCTAGGAAACTAATAAACTCTTTGTCATTCTGTGATGTGCTTTTAAAAAAATACTTTTTAAGATATAGAAAAAACAATAATTATCATGACAGCAACAACAACATGAACAGCTTCTCCATGCTTATACAGGACCTTGTCCCCACTGCTTTAATCCTCTTCCTTGTCCTATGCAGCTTCCTCAGATGTGACCCTCTGGCTGTAGTCAGAGGGCCTAGTGGCACAAATGCCATAAGTCACAGCAGCCTCTGGGCAGCTGTGGCTAGTAACATAGCTCACCACTGTCAGGGTTTGAATGTGTGTTTGAATGGGTGAATGGCTGATTGTAATGTAAAGTGCTTTAGGATCATCGGACTAGTTACAGCGCTATACAAATAAGTAATTTAGGATATATTGTTGTATGTATGAAAGGTCTTGTTTTGCACACAGATGTCTTCACTAAAACTGAAATAGGAAGTTACAGCTTCAGCAAGTTTGTTCAAGTCAAGGGCTGAAACTTGAAAATCACTCCAATCTGTACAGTCGAGCCTTGACTCATCAGTCCACTCCTAAAGTCCCAAATACAGACTTTGAAGTTTTTTTTATTATTTTTATTTTATTTCTGCCAGCAGGTTAGAATGAGATTAAACATAAAGAGATTAGAAAGTCCTAAAGTAGCCCTGTTGAGAGAGGGATATGCATATGTTGAAGCTGTGTAACAGTGGTCCATTGTGTTTTTATACCTGGTAAGACATTTAATATGCTGTTTTTACTTCTCCATATCTGTTATCAGCTCAGCAAGTTGTTTTCTTAGCTTCTGATGTAAAGGTTTTTGGTTCAGATGATTGGTTACTCTACAAATAATCTATTTTATAAACTGTGTTCAACATTAAATATAAAACTAACACAGAGAATATATCAAGAATATGTTAAAGGAATATTTTCATACCCAGGAAATGATATCTTGCCTGTATAGCATGTAGTTCTGCATTCTGATAATAAAATCCCTTACAACAGAGTTGCTGTAAAAGTGGGAAAATGACTCCATCAAAATTGTCAATAAGATACAATCCGAGAGGTCTATTTGCTAGTGCTAACATTTCTGCAGTATGTTGAGCAATTCAATTTTTATAGTCTGTATGAAAAGATATAAATAAATATTCAGGGAAATGTGGATATACCATGCTGTAAATAACTTATAAATTCCTAAGTCTGAAGACTTACTCACTTTGAGAAATTCTGGTGCTTAAGTAATATACTAATTATGTGATAATTTAATAATATGCTATAAGATTGAAACCAATCTAATGTATCTACAATTAGGCCTCACTAGGGTGTACTGGTCACTTGTAGTGGGTAATTAAACCCAGTACAAGGATTCCAAAAAAATTTGATACTAAAAAAGGAACACTGAAACAAAAATCTAATTCACATTACAACTCTTTTCAGGTTTTAAAACCTAAGAGATCCAGGTTACATACAAAACCCAAATGCAGAGGGCAGGGATAAGAAGAGAAAATATTTTTTTAACCTATTCTACCTTTAAAATATGTGACCCTTTGTAGAGGAGCCAAGAGGAGGATTACCTCAAAAATAATGTATTTTATGTAGGAATTATGGTTTAAATTGTGGTTTAAATGTGAAATCTCAACTAAGTGTTGAGACTTCCCATTTATTGCATTTTATATTATTCACATTACCCAAGAATGTCAATTTCTAACATTTTCTTCAGAACAGCTCAAAAAGTGTTTGAGTCTTGCCCATAAGAAAACCCGAGGCCAAGACCTTGTACAGATGTTCTCATTAATACAGCTGGTCTGTGTTTTACTTTAGAGAACAAGTCTTTTTATCCAACTCCAAGTAAATCTCAAATTTAAAGGGACAAGTCCAAGTCAAGTCTCTCATCCCTGAAATAAACATTTCACATTTGATGTGTGTCATCCATCTTACCTATCCCTTCATTACTGTTGGTTATGAATTCAAACAATTATGTAATGCTTCTGCTCTGCACACACTGTTGTGTTTTAGGCTGAATCTGAAAATGTCTAATTGGTAAGAACAAAGCAGAAGTGGGACAGTGGATGCCATGATAAGTGCTATCCAAATAGAAGGAAGGAAGAAAAGGAGCCTGTGTGCTTCCTATCATTTATCCTTTAGCATAGGAACCTCGCAATGCCCGTTATCGGCGCTAAGCAGCTATAAGGAATCCGACAATCTTTTATGTGACATTATATATAAGCACATCCCACCTGAAAAAATAAACGAAAATGTCCTTGGAGAAGAGATTGTGCACGTTGCAGTTATTTTTTGCAAGGTTGTAGGCCCAGATTTGACTTGTATCACTTATGTGCATTTCTGTCGTATCAAGACATACGGAATTAAAGAAATATCAAGGTACAAGAGCTAGGAGCTATGATTACAACATTTCGGATTCAGCCTTTGTCCAGCTGGCTGTGTGCTGTTCTCTGCTCCTACGCTCTCCTCCACTAATTAGTAGGAGCAGCGACACCTGCACTGATGCTGAATACCTGATTAATACTCACCTGCACTCCTGCCAATATATTCCTACCTCACACAGCCAGTCTCCACCAGATAATTGAAAGCCATTGTGTGAGTAAACCATCAAGCGTTCTTTGCCTGCCTGCCTGCCTGTCTGTGACCTTGCTTTGTGTTTTGGATTTCCCTGTTTCCCTTGATCCCCGTCGTACTCACTAGTTGGCCTCAGAATTCTAGACATATGTCTGATCTGTCTCCTAACCAAGTCCTTGTGTTACCTCTTCCTGCCTCTGCTTTTGGTTGTGACCCACGCCTGTATATTGGATCACTCTTTGCCTAGCCCTGTATCTGTTCAATGTTAGAAAGATTATCTGTGCTTCCTGCACCATCTATCCCAGCACCCAGTTGGAGCCCCTGGACCCATGGTTCAGTTCCAGCGCAATCTCCCAAACTCTGAAAAGGTTATTGGCTTTTGTTCACTCTCACTGAGTTGTTACCAACCACCAACCTCCCTCTCCTCACAACAGTGGTTCCTGCATGTCCGCCTGGCAGTTTCCTGACTGGGATTGAGATATTTCTCGTTAATAAATTTATCAAAACCACTCCTGTTGTCTGGCTGAATTATTGGGTTCTCAGTTTGGCATTATGGTACAATCTGGTCACAAAACACACGAGTGGTGTCCTGGAATTGAGAAACCTATTTCCGGGTTAGAGACGCAGGTATCTGAGATCATTAAGCTGTGACATGCCGTCACTATTACCCCTGCAGCTCCAGCCAGTGTTTACCCCCCCACACACACACACACTCATCCTGTAATTTAATAGATTCATCCCAGCCATGAGCCTTGTTTGATTCCTCCAGAAGTGTTTGAAGAGGACCCTGACCAGTGCCACTCTTTCCTGACTCAATGTGAAATCCATTTTCCTTTCCCACAGAATGCCCAATGGTAGCGTTTGTGATTTCTCTGCTCCCCTAAGAATAGGGATAGGGCTGAGTGGCAACGTAGGTCACCTGTTTGCGATTTTTATTCTGAGTTTGCCAAAGAACTTGTGGAGGATTTTTACCCCATTCTTCCAGAGAGGAAGGCAGCTAGAGAACTGCTTTCAAGGAGTAGGGTCTGTTACCAACTAAATCATTGAATGTCATACTATTGCAAAAGATAGTTGCTGGAATAAGGACGCTTTAATTGACACATCCATGCATGGTCTGGATGAAGTCATCATGGACAACCTGGCAACTTATGATTATCCCAGTACCTGTCCCAATTCACCCCTGGTACCATTTATCAATGGACTTCATTACCGGTGTGCCCTCTTCCGAAGGCCACATAGTTATTCTCACCATTGGTAAAAGGTTCTCTAAGATGGTCAAACTGGGTTTCTCCCCTGATCCAAGGAACTGGTGTAGATACAAGGAACTGGGGGAGGTCCTGGTCCAAGAGGTGTTCATGCTCTCATCTTGGAGTTTCTGCTAGCCTGTTTTCAGGGTTTCATCCTGACTCTAATGACCAGTCAGATATGCTCAAACAGAAGGTTGAGACGAAACTAAGTATACTTTGTGACCTAGAACATACCAAGTGGTCACACAACTTAGTGGTCACACAACAGCGTGTTCAACCCTGAGTTTAACACGCCATAAACTTCAGTATCATTATTGTGTCACCCTTCTACACTATTACCAGGAAACGGTGTCTACCCCACAGGAAACAGAGGCAAAGTGCCTTCTGCTCATGCAGCCACCCTGAGATGCCACTATGCTGGAAGGAGAGCCAGGGAGACTCTTTTGAAGATGTCACAGTGCTACACAAGTCAGCAAATTGTTGCTGTAGCACTGCTCCTGTGTATAAAGTGGGTGAAAAAGTCTGGTTCTCCACTGGGGACCTGCCCCCTCATTTGGGGAGTCGGAAACTATCTATTCGTTTTGTGGCGAGTTGCTCTCAGAGGTACCTCAGAACTGGGGTAAAAAGGAAGAATACTAGGGGTAAATTAATGAGGTAATTATTGAGAAATTCAGACCAAAGCATTGCAGTTCCACTTTATATAGACCACAACTGGGTGATTTCAGTGTGAAAAGAAATAATTCAAAAGCATGATATGTCCCCTTTAAGGTATAGTAATACCCACTAAAAAATATGAATATGTATTTATGTTTAAAGCAAAACCATTGTAATT
The DNA here is from genome assembly GCF_011125445.2 of Fundulus heteroclitus. NCBI lineage: Eukaryota > Metazoa > Chordata > Actinopteri > Cyprinodontiformes > Fundulidae > Fundulus > Fundulus heteroclitus. The sequence goes on from NC_046364.1 coordinate 33,309,442, forward strand.
GGTTAACATTATTTAACAGTTAATTTCTGAATTAATCAGAAGTTGATTCAGGGAATACATTTTTATTTGTTTGATTTTATTTTATTAAGTTCATTTGTAATGATGCTAGCTTAAGAGTAAGATAGTTAGACATTGGAGGTAAATTATGTTTATTATGTTCTGAAAACAGAAAGAATTTTTTTTTAGTTTGAGAGACATCTGTGTGGTCATTATTATGATGCAACTATGTAATAAAAAATTGGGGTAGATTACTTAAAGTAAACAATGAAAACAGATACAATTGGAAAGTGTTGTCATATCCTTTTGCTGGCATTACGTGTTGACAAACATTTCAGACAAACCAATATGTATTGTGAAAAGTGCTATTATGAAAGACAGTCATTGGTATAAAAATATATTTATAAATCAGAGGGGACAGCTTTAACAATTTTCTCAAATGTTCCATATCTATCTATTTACTTTTGCCCAGGATTCTAAGAGTCATAGGAATTTAGACACTTTGTTTTCGATTTCAGTAATACTGCACTCTGAGTCGAAGACACAAGTCAGCATTCTGTATGTCTGTATCTGTATGCAAGAAACTGATATTCTTTTCTGAAATTTATATCCTGGTGATATCCAAATGTATAATAAAAAAGATTGATTATTAGTCTTATATTTGTGGAACAATTAGTGAAAGAATTCCTTTTTTTCACGTTTTTAAAAACATTGTAACCACTTTATTTTAACTTTATGTCAATCTTTCAAATTTAAATGGTTTTGACTCAGTGTGCTGTGGTGACCTAAAAAGTGCTTGGGCTTGTGCTCATCTTAACTTATCTTGTAGCTACTGCTGACCTGTGCTGATGAAGAAATCCAGACACTGCTACAGCTGTGTTTTTAGGGAACTGTGGAGAGAGCCCCTGTTCTCTTATTCTTCAGTCAGCAGTGCCAGTTTAGGCCCTGTCAGCCAGCCAGTGTTGAGCTCTGCACTTTACATATAGGGGCTCTTCCGTAATGAGCCTCTATGTATGGGTATCATGTGAGATATCTGAGCTAGCGCTTGCTGTTCCATGGCCAAGGTCAAAGCCGGCCCACTCCACCACTGACTCCCCAACCCTATCCATCACCTGAGAACACAGTCTGCAGCTAAGCTCACATTCCAACCCCTCTGGTCATCCTCACACAATTGGGGAGGACTGTGATTATGGTCATCCCAATTTATTAACTCACTATACCCTGAAGATATTACCAAAATAAAAGCCATCACCTTCCATACCAAAATACTGCTGCCATTTTTTCATTTAACAATCACAAGAATAAAACAAAAATTATTTGGTATTAAATAAATTATTATGACTTTTGTTTAGACTAATATTTTAAACCGTAACAAAGTAGCTCCCTGATCTTGTCCTAATTGTGGCCTGTCACTGATGTTTTCCTTTTATTCCAAAAAAATCCCTTGCTACCAACATGTCACAAGTGAATACCTTATTTGTTTCTATATGAAAAAGACATAGGCTTAAGTGGAGAAAAGCCTGGAACAATCTGACTGTGCACCATCATACTAAAACTAAAGTCCCCACAGTAATCAATAAACTGCCCCGTACAAGATTATATATCAATATGTTGCTGAACTCAGGGGTAGAATAAAAAAACATGTACCTAAAGAATTAACGACCTCAGTGCTGTATGCACGTACATGAAAATAAAGCTCACATGTTCTGCAGCCTGCATTTGGAGAGGGCATCCTCTTGTCTGATACAAGAAGGAGTTTATTTATCATGAATGGAAATCAGAACATATTACTGTACATGCCAGATTTTTTTTTTTATTTGCTGAGGTCTGTGTTTTGGGTGTTTATATATATATATATATATATATATATATATATATATATATATATATATATATATATATATATATATATATATATATATATATATATATATATATTTACATTCTTCATGAAATACTGCTAAAAATGCCCCTTTATTATATACTAAAACAATCTTATGGCACAAGATCAAAGTACATAAGCGTTCAAATTGTTTGTCGTTTTAGTGATTTTCTTTATAGGTTGTCTTAGGCAGCAAAGAGAGTTTGCCTGTTCAGTTTTTGCCCTGTTAATGATAAGGTTTTGTTTTTCTAAAAACAAATGCATGCATGAAATGTATGCAGGCTGCATTCACTTAGACTGTAATAATCCATCTTATAACTTATACTGTAAACCAGTTAAGTTTATGTACATGAGAGGTGAAAACTGTGATGTATATATTAGCCAGTAGATTGTAAATAAGCCTCCTTCACATTGTGATTTTTCTGTCAAATAAATAATCTTTGCATTTCTATCATACAAAATCATTATTTTCCATAAATGCACTTTTAATGAGTGAAAACTAAAATATTATTACCTTACTAGACAAAATATTGAAATGAAAATGAGAAATGTTTTCTAATTATATTGTAAAACATAGAAAAAACAGGTAATGTATTTTTTCATTCTGAAAATATGTAGTTCTTTTTCAATCAAAAGCCAAGTGCCAATGGCTTTTGCCTTTTCACTTAAAAGCACCATGAGATGAAGCTATGACTTATGTCTGTACTTCCAATCCGAACAACCTAATGACAAAACAAGTGCCGGGATCGGGTTTTATTCAGACTGCAGTGGCTATAGATATTTGAAAACATGCTCTAAAGTACAGGAAACAGGATTTTTTATATATATATTTCCACGTTGCCAGCTTTAACATTTACCAGGATTTCACAATTTGTTCCAACTTAGTTTTTTGAAAAGCTCCTGTCAACTTAGGTCAGCTATACATTTCTTTATTTTTACACCAGCTAACAGTTTCATCACCACTATTAGGGGATCAGGTGTGAAAAATCTTTGAAATTAGTGCATGCTTAAAAAGAAGGTGAAAAGGAAAGGAGAGATGGATTTGCTGCCATTTGTGATATATGACCAATCTTGCTGCCTATGTTCAGATTTGCTGTTAATGGCTATTGGTCGAGATTTAAGTTCTTTCTTTTGTGTTTTTTTTCTTCACTTTATCAATAAATTGGCAACCGTTTGATTGAATGCCCATCCATTGTGTAAAAACGGGCCTGAGCAGGTTGTGTCTTTTTTGAGCGATGCTGTTGTTTTCATTACATCTTTACAGATGGTTTTCAAAAGAGGACATTTCTGAAAATCCTAAATTATCTGTCATCAAATAATCATCAACAAACAATTACTTTAAGTACAAATATTAAGTTTGACCAGTCCGGCCCTCATTTTCTGTAAACAATAGATACTAAACTTTATGCTCAATGGCTGTCACCTGTGGATTTGATGAAGCCACTGTTCTCTTAAAGGGGCAAACAAAAAAAGATAATTTCTTATAAAATAAAAATGACAAATGCTCATGTATGTTATTTATTTATTGATTGATTTATAATAATGATTTTTGCAGCAGTCAGGATGCCTTGTTTACTGAGTGTGCATCTACACATGCTTGAGTGATTGCAAACCATCTCAAACTGAAAAGAAATGTGAAAACAACAGCCTCACTTTGCGCTCATCAGTATTGCAAATCTACCTTGTGTAAGCTTGAAATTATTCCATTCTTTTAATTTTTTATTCTCAGATAAGACTTGAACAACAAATCACAAACTATTTGTTTCCCAGAAGAGAGCAGAATTCCTTCCATAACTGATATAAAATTAGCTGTCATAAGATTAGATCCAAAGCAATATATTTGTTTTCTGTTCCTCCAACTCCATGCAGGTGAACATCATGCCATCAATGAGATTTTAAGCAACCTGTAGCTGAACCAGTTATTGAACTTTTTTTTCTAGAAAGTCAAATTAAATAAAACATTTTTTCCATTAATAGATCTGTAACTATATGTTAACTTGTGCTGAGCATAAGGAATATTTTTGAATACTTTGACAAATAAGCCCACGGAAACTTTGTGAAAGAGAGAAAAGTTTTGTTTTTAATTCCTGCAGAGAAGAAATGGCTGGGGCTTGATGAAATGGATCATTTTAATCTCCATCACACATAAATTCATTATATTAGGCAACTCAGTTTTAGAGAGAAACAAAAGACTGAGTGTTTAGTCATTGCAGTTGCTGACTGACTGTGGAGAAAACACAACACACAGAGACGGAAGCTCGAGTTAGTATTCAAACAAAACTGTCAGATTCAGTCAGATTTACAGTAGAAAAGAAAAACAACTGCTCTCCTAGATCCCGACATAAACAAAGCATCCTTATAGCTGTAGTTGAACCACAATGCCCTCTATTGGCGCCCGACTGTAATTGTCATCTCTTCCAAGGCCATCACACTAAAAGCACACCGATGTCTTTTCCAGCACACTCAGCAGAAGCATCACATAGAAGTTCAATCACCTGAAACCTCGAAGTCTGTCCTTATTAGCCTTCTAACTACCACAAAGTGCTCTGTTGTTAATTTACTAATGTTATACAGCTAAAGCAGTCATTGATGCCAAGATTGGTGGGGGAGAGGGGGGATTAAAAAACATATTAATTGGAACAATAATGAATAAAACCACAGTAGGTAAGTGCAGGCTCCTTAAAGAGGAAGAGGCTGCAGTAGGGGTCTCAGATAGCTTTCCGACAGAGTGTGTGTGTGTGTGTGTGTGTGTGTGTGTGTGTGTGTGTGTGTGTGTGTGTGTGTGTGTGTGTGTGTGTGTGTGTGTGTGATTGTAAGGCAGGACGGTTTACAGGATCAGAGGGAGTTTTTGACAGGAATGAGCATAGAGCCTTTCGTTTCCCTGTTGCGTTCTCTACTGAACCGGAACAATGTTGTAGACAAACAGGGGCGCCCCAGAGAGCCTGGCAGGCTAAGTGAGTGAGCACGGAGGCTTAATATGACAGCTCAACTTGCGAGTTCAGGGTGAGGAAAATGTCCTACACTGTGGAAGGCTATAAGCAGCATCTTAGCAAATCAAACCACGTCACTTGAATGAAACATATAGCGTTTCATACAGGTGAATTACTTCTAAAATACATTTCTCAGAGAGACCGTATGTGGAAAGAGAAAGGGTCACTTTTCCAGAGCAGCTGATTGAAACATAATCACATAACAGGATAGATCTTAAATAGTTAATTTCTTCACTGTACGTGCAGTTAATCCCTTAATTAATTCTCACCCTTGCTAGACATGAATTTAGAGTTATTTTAATTTATTTAATAAATTTGCATTTGACAGGAAATAAGGAACGCATTTCCGAGAAGATGATAAAACAAAGTAAAGGGAGTATCAATTTTGCCAAAAATATTTATTCTGTTTTTATCTACATTTTTACCAAAAAATTAGATGTTGAAATACTGCCAATACCAATCTCCTTATTGAGTTTGGTATAGACTCTTTGTCAGATTCAGGCCTGTACCAGACTGTTATCTATTTTGTAAGAATAAAGATATTGATCAAATTAAAAGATTACTTTAAATCTCTATCTACCAGTGTTATGGATAATCTTGGGATTAACAGTACATTTTGTGATAATATTATAGATACAGTGACAAGGAAGTGAAACATTTCCTTTGTAAACATTATTTGTAAAACGTAAAAAACGTTTCCAATTATTATGACAACTAGTTCAAGTAACACGTTGCATTTCAAAGATTGTTTTTTTTTTTTGGTAGTGTGACATTATTAAAGTATTTTTTTATTTATATCTTGTCTTTTGAGATTTGCTTCTTCTGCAGCATTACTTTCACATACATGTACAACTATCATAAACAGATGTGTAGGAACAGTACTTTTCAAATATAAGTATTAGATGGAAGTATGATGGTATCAATCTCCGCTGTAAAACTTTGTTTCATGTTTCTTTTATTACGTTTTTTTTTTTCTTTTTTGCCTTCCATGTGTCTCCTGTTTGCATGGATTAAACTGTCATCTTTCGATGTGCTTCCACTATCCTGCCAACCTCTCAGAAGGCCATAAAACACTTGCAGACAAGCTACAAAGGTGGGGGTAGCATTGCAGAACAAAGATAGACAGAGATACATGCTAATAGCTGTTTTGCAGTGATAAATGCTATCATAAGAAGGTTCGAAAGCTGTCGCTTTTTCAAATGGTTAGACAAATGTTAAAATAAATCTTTCAGAAAATAATTGTGTTAAAGGACATCTACTTCAGTATGTGTGTTCATTAATAATTTTCTTATACTTTTTTTCTCAAATTGCAAGGGGGAATTTAAAGAAAGCAACCTTCGGTGTTGTCTCAAAAGCCTTGAAAAGGAAATCATGCAATGCAACTGAAAGGCAGTGTGATCCATACCTGAGCAAAGCTAATAGCCTGAGTCCTCTCCCCATTTTTATTGCAGTTGAAGCCTTCCCTTTGATTCAGAGGCCTCCAGATTGGACAGAATGAACAGTTTCTGAAAGAGGGTGAAAAAGGTGTTATTCTTGAACAGTTGACAAATTTTCCCTGTTGTGGTTTTCAGAGGCACATGTATGCTTAAAAGACTGTACCTGCTATAACAACTGTGAACAAAGCAATACACCAACAGGGAAAGAGAGACAGAAAACAGACAGACACACACACACACACACACACACAGTCAAAATGGAGCTGACAGGCCTGTTTTTCATTCTGAGTCGTACCTCCCCAAATGTGATTAATCAAGAGTCTGAATATGCATATGGAGAGGAAGAAAACAAAACCTCAAACAGCACGAGTTATAGCTGATGTGGAAACCAGCACATAACCAGTGAATGAAACAAAGAAGGAAAAAAAAAAACAGAGGAGAAAAAAATCTCTGCTGTGTGCTGTAATAAAAAAAATGCATTTAAAAGGGAAGAAAGTGCATCCTAAAGAATTCCATGCTTAACAAAGGGGTTATCTGGAGTCTGTGAAATAAGAGCTGAAGTTTAAGTCACTGATTGGACTTTGAAGGTCATATATCGTCATTGCTTACATCAGAAATCAAAAATGCTCTTTCATTGTGCCAGAAATGTATTCATTTTAAAACCACATTTAATTTTAAAGCATGGCTGTGTTGTTGTTTTAATTTTTAATAAAACCTTAATTTTAGCAAACCAGAACAACATCGGACCAAACCTGTAGTTCAACATTGCAGCTATAAAATCTAGAGAAAAGATGTAAATACCTCAAAATATTAAAGTTTTTCTCCTGACTGCTACTTTTCCTCTCCTTGTTTCTATCTCACTGCAGTTTGAGTCAGTTTGTTGCGAAAGGGACCACCCATGGTCCACATGCAGAAATGTACATGTAGTATTACCCAAGTTCATAGTTTCTATACTTTTAAGAGTTAAAACATGATACTCTATAGCCTCCCTACAGTTTTCAAAGAGAAAAGGAGAGGCACAGAAAGTGCTCACAAAATGTACTCAAATGTGCAACACGTCACACTCCAGTTAGCAAAAATTTGGTGATTATTTACTGCTTGAAACAGAAAATATTCAGTTTGAAAAAAGAAAAAAAATTGAAGCCATTTCCTCACTGTGAAAACAAATGAATTTCTTTAACAGTCATTCTCATTTAAACCACGTTAAATGGCATATTTGCTCACCCCAGAAATTTCATGCCTGTTGAGCACTGACAGGTGCAGTCATCTGGAGGCTCTGGCTGTTGATCTTTTCCTCAAGATTCCTCTCAATTCAGTTCAATGAATTTTATTTGTATAGAACCAATTCACAACAAATGTCAACTTAAAGGCACTTTACAAAATCATTCAAATCAAATCATACATACAGATTGGTCAAAACGTTTCCTATCTATTTAAGGAAATCCAGCAGATTGCATTGAGTCTTGACAAGCAGCATTCACTCCTGAAATACTGTAGAGCCACAGAGGACAGTCATCTCCATTGTTGATGGTTTTGCAGCAATCCCTAAGAACACATAAGAAAAGCCCCTTTAAATGGAAGAAACTTCCAGCAGAACCAGGCTAATTGTGAACGGCCATCTGCCACAACCGAATGGAGGTTTAGGACAGAGCGTATGCACAAAAGAGCACAGAAGCATTAATCTAGGAATACTTTCTATGTTAGAAAGGGTAATGGCAGATGACCTGCCCCCCTGGATGACTGTCACACCTAAACAGATCCCCAGGCCAGATGTACCTACAATGCAGAGCAAAAAGAATAGTAGGAGAACTATAGACCCTGATGTCTTCCAGCAGCCTAGGCCTATAGTAACATAACTACAGATATAGCTTAGGATAACCTCAGCCACTCATTTTGTCAAAAAAAGAAAGTTTTAAGCCTAGTGTTAAAAGTAGACAGGGTGTCTGCCTCATGGACCAAAATTGGGAGTTGTTTCCACAGGAGAGGACCTTGATACCTAAAGGATCTGCCTCCCATTCTACTTTTAGAGACTCTAGGAACCACCAGTAGACCTGCCGTCTGAGAGCAAAGTGCTCTATTAGGACCATATGTAGCAATGTGTTACATTTGTAATCAGTTATAGTATATAACTATGGTATGATATGGCATATATCATGGTAAGAAATTTATTTAATATCATGTCTTTAGTACAGGAGCCATAACAGGGGCATGGACCAGTTCTACAGAGGCACTGACCCCTGTTGGCCCCTGTCTAGAACAGTGAGGGAGGGAGCTTTATTAAGGGCTTTATATGTGAGAAGGATAATTTTAAATTCTGAGATGGGCTGTGCTCCATCTCTCAGACTTTTATAGTTCTAAAGATATTTGTCACGTAAAGAGAGGACAAAAGGGCAACAGGAACTGAAAACAACCTATGTTTCTCGTATATGCACACATAGCTGGCAAGGAACGCTGATTCAGATTCTGATTGATTCAGATTTTTTTTGTTGCTATCTTTAAATCAATCTTTAAACTCAATTTAAAGTTTGTGATTATTGTTTAGCCTGGTCTACCTGCAGGAATAGAAGCTACTGTACATGTGTCAGGAATTGTAGCATTTTACCTCTCTCAGTGTTGAAGAAAAAACAATTGATGTTCTCGTCTGCAAACAGTAATGCCCTTAGCATCCTGGATGTTCTCTGACGTGGTTCTAAGCATTGTATCTGCTTTATGCTTGTTTTACATACTTGCTAAATTGCCAATTTATTTTTGAATCATCTTTTTATTTGCATGAGCCACTTAACATCTTGTGTGATTGTCTGTTTTGAATAATATTAATCAATTTAATCTGTTTTCTGTGATTTAGAGAATCTCTAAATGTTTCTTCCCATCCATTCAGCTCTTTTTATGACACAGGCGTGCATATTAAAGGGAAGCAGCCAGCTGTGAAAACAGCTTAATTAGTAGTAATCAGTTCTAATGGAACATGTTTCCACCATTTGCCTCCATTAGGGATGGCTTATTTCTCATCTTCTATCAGCCAACTGCTGCCATTCTAAACCAGGTGAGGCAGGTGAATTAAAAGATGTGTCCCAGAGGCATAACTTTAACTCTAAGTGTGATCTTGACATTAAAAAAAAATTAAAAATGCACAGATGGCTTTAACAAAGAATTACATTACCTTTAAATAACAACATTGCATCCCTGGTATTTCACAGTGGATTAACTTGTTTTAACTATTTCTCTTGAGGAAATGGCTACAGTTTGTGGTTAGTCAGATGACAAGGACCAACAAGAAATCATCCACTTGAGACACATGCATACATTGGAAGAACAGTTTGTAGCAAAGAGCTTTCAACCCTGGATCAACAAGAGCAAGACTGAAAGAATCGAGGAGACTGATTGACAGGGCAAAGGAGAAACGGATAAAAGAAGTCACCATTCTAGCTGACATAATATCAAATTCTTGAAATCTATGTCACTGAAGATTACATTTAATCAACCAACAACTTATTTTAAGCTGAAACTGATGTTTAATTTTATAAGGATTGGGTATTTTACTTAGCAGATTAAAGTTCTTATTGAATTATTTTTCTGAAATAGGCTTTCCATGTAGCAGCCTTTATTTACAATCTTTGCAAGTCATTGTTCATTTATGGTGCATACACATCTTTCTTCCAAGCTTTGTACATTAATACATATCATAGTGTGATTGTGATGACATAATTTAATTGATTTAAGGGGTAAGAACCAATCAGTCTCAGAATTTATTAAAAAAACTTTCCATCAATATGTTTCTACAACACTGAAATGCACAAGATTTCAGAAAATTTCTCAGAAATGTATTAGTGTTGATTTCCATTTTTACATTACCATTTTTTAAACATTTACACCTATACTATGAATAAAATAGTATTTGGATTTGATGTGTGACACCCTCAACTACAATCAGTATTTAAAATTGCAACTAACTATGAATTATGTCAAAGCTTCTCTAGTTTTCCTAATCATGGAAATAAGAATATGGAATTTTTTTAACGTAATCTTTAATTACTATTTGTTAAGAACTTTAACAGGTCCAAATAGTGAACAATCAAACAAAGCCATAGTAAAGTCCATATTTCCCACAGATCTTCAGACCAAAAGAAAAGTAGTTCTTGTAGGTGAAAAGTCAAATTTAGGTGTGTGGATAAAATGTGCACTCATACCGATTTCCAAATACTTTACAAAGAATGCCACATCCATTACTTCAAAAAAATGTTTTGTAAGTTCACAGGACATTTTGCCACTACTCACTTTATTTAACTGTGCTTAACCCTCAGTACTTGAACAGAAATAAACTGCCACTTCTCCCTCTTGGTTGTTAGACAGCAGTACTGTTATGTCCAGACAATATCTGTGCAATGTGCACTGCACACTCCTTTATTGCTTTGTTTTATTATTCTTTTTAAGGCTGCTGCATTGAGCAATTTGTGATAAACACTATATCTATCTGTCTATCTATATAGATAGATAGATAGATAGATAGATAGATAGATAGATAGATAGATAGATAGATAGATAGATAGATAGATAGATAGATAGATAGATAGATAGATAGATAGATAGATAGATAGATAGATAGATAGATAGATAAAAAGTCAGTCTGCAACACTTGTTTGAGCTCATTTGCAGAGAATGTAATGTAAACCTGTATGTGATTCTTGTTAATAGTATCACTGGCAACTCCTGGACATACAGACTGGGACTCCTATCCCACTGCTGCTTGCTTAAACATCCATCCATAAGCATTCAATCAGAGCACATCAACTCGAGCTGAGTATCCACACACACATTCACTGCCACAGCCATAAAAGGCACAGATGCCCAAAGGAAAGGACAACATTCAACTCGATACAGTTAAACATTTCTGCTGAGTGGACATTACTATGCATGGGGGATTAGCACTTGGCTCGGGGAACAGAAGACCAGGTTGACTGGTGTTGTTGGTGTGGGTATCACTGTTTGTTTCTTTGTGTAGAGATAAAGGAAAATGACAGGTTTAAATTCACTTTTTAGATGAGCATATTAACACGGTATCAAAGAGGACTAAAGTTTAAGAGCATGTGATTAAAGCTTATTTTATTATTATTATAAATGTACAATCAGGGAAGGGGACCCTGAACATGCCTTAAACAGTTCACTTCAAGTTCCATTACCATGGTTTGTGTGGTGTTCTCTTTATTTTAGTTTCTGCTATACCCAGCATTTGAATACAACTCAGCCTAAGAGTGCTGCTTAAAATCCAGAAGGGATAGCTTTGAAGAATGTCTTATGTGAAATGGGAGAATAAAAATTACCAGGGCTCATATAATTTAGCCAATTAATTTCATGATAATTCTATTTTCTTTTCCCCCTGTATCTCTTTCATTCTCCTTCTGTCCTTACTGGTTTTCAAAGACCTGCCTTGCGGGCAGTAAGTATATACACCATGAACACATTTAATTTTCCCTGTTAGTCCACAGCACGGCCAGAGGTGAGGTTTAATAAGGATCAATGGCACTTTATCTGAGACAGGACCCACTCCTGTGCATGCAAATCACAACACCAGCAATGGATTCAATTAAAAAAAGAACCTCCAACCACCACCACTGGAAATTCAATTAAAGGATTTATGCAAAGGTTTGCTGGCTTTTTTTTTGTTTGCTTGGTGTTTCTGTTTATGTAATGAGCTTTTCATATCAAGAATCAATACATAATCTGGAGTGGAGCCATACAGAGGGTGGTGGACTGCCTTTACATATGTATACAGGATACATTACAAGAAAAGGCTTTTTAACAGGAAATCTTACTGTGCAATTCTGCCTGATGACCATGAGCTAAATTCTACTCAGCTGGGGCTTTTTTTTTTTTTTTTACGTCATGATCCCTCCACAGTTGGCGTTCACATCATTGACTTGGACTCACTTTAAAGTGCAGGGATTTTCCTTAAAGCCCCTGACTGGACTGCTTCTCCCAGTCAAGATTCAAAAGTAAAAGGCCAAGGTCCCTGGATCAACCCCAGTATGCAGTCTTAGGTGTGTGTTTTAGTCTAATGAAATGGGATCTCAATAGACCATAATCCTTGTTATAGGATTGAACCAGGACACCCATGTCAATATTAGCAAATGGGATTGCTGACTTTTCATGTTTGTGCGCACACACACATGCTGTCAGAATAGTCTCATACCTTTGTGTCCATTTGGTTTCAAAATGCTTTCTTGTTGCTCTTCTGCCCAGGTTTTATGCAGAACTCCAAAATAACACTTTTCAGGCTAAACTTCTAAACTGTGGGTGGAGACTCATAATGCTTTCCCACACCTGCATGATTAGAGGATTTAGGCTCCCCTGAAATTCCTGAGAAGTTTTTGATTAATCTGCTACATATGCACCAAGAGAGATTTTTGTCAAAGATAGAGGTGTAAGAAAAATGATGCTGTGTCAACAGAAAGGAGAAACATAAACTAAAAGCTGTACAATACATATCTGGGCATTTAATGAAAAGGAGCACATACATTAACAGCCACAGTATATACAGAAAAGTGAAAGTCTTGCACATGTCTGCTTATAGTTTAGGTTAGGGAATGTTATGGTGATTTTAAGTATTTATTGTAGCATAACCATCTTCATGGTTTGACAAAACTAAAATAAAATCACATGATCAATGTAAATAAAAGAAAGACTTCTTCTATCGGTTACCACCCTCAGTGATCGCACAGCAGATCCCCTGTCTCCATCTCACCATGTCCTTTACTTTTTCTACTGTTAAACCAACCACCTCCATGCCTTCCATCGCTATGTCCATTAATCTTCTCTGGGGTCCTTTTCTCCTGCACCACATCTTTATCTCCTAAACTTTCTTTACAATGTATGTCTTCTCTTTGCATGTACATATGCAAGAAGAACTGTTGCCATAAAGAAAATAAACCTACCAAAGACAAACGTCCTTACTTTCCATTCTCAGTTTGTAAACAGCGCAGTTTTCTCTGCTTTATTTGGGGTAAATACAGTGAAGGTCAGAAGCTTACATATACTCATCATGGTTTTGAATATCACAGTATTTTAGGTCTTTTAATTAAGAATGTGAAGTTTTCTTTTTATTGAGGTGTAATATTCATTCATAAATTTGTTTCGTTCAGTTTTTAAAACAAGAATTCTGCGCACCCGCTGAATTTATTTTATCACAACTAGGTCAAAATTATATATAGGCTCAAAAAAATACATAGACCCCTATAATTATATGATGTAAATAGGTCCTGAGAAAGCTTAATTTTAATCACATGCTTTTTGCAGCCATCAACAAGCTTGTGGCATAACTCTTGCTTGATACTTCACCACTCTTATTGATTGATTATTTGAAATCGGTTGGTTTTGTGACACGGACCTGGCTTTAAATCATTAGGACTGAGGTCAGAGCCATTCCAGAGGCCTTATGTCAATCGGTTTTATCAATTTCCAAACCGGTTTTAATGTTTGTTTTATTCCCCTGTTATTGTGTCTGAGTCTCAACCATTGGACACAAGCTGTCTGTTTCAGATCAAAGGGAACTGCTTAGTAAGATCAGGAAAAGGGTCTCAAAGGGGTGGCATAGTGGTAAAGCAAGTACCCTAGAGGTTATTAGTCCTTAATGAAGCTGTCTTGGCTTTGATTCATGATCAAAAGCAAAAACAAAAATATAAAAAAAAGATTCCTAGATAATACATTCATTTATAACTTTGATTAGAAATTGTCTACAATATTTAATGTGATAATGACAGGTATTTAATTATATTTCATCATAGGATTTTGTATTATTTTACAAAAAGTTTTTTTTTTTCAAATACAATACTAGAGACATCATAACTAACCCTAAGGAGTTTTTTTTAACACAAAATAACCTTAACCAGAGAGAACAATGCAAGTGTAAACTGCTTTATCCTTCATCCCATCAGCACTCTAAGTGAAGGAGAAGACTGGGATGTAGAGCAAAAGAAGACTAAAATTACCATCTGTATGAAAAGTGAAACTAGACAGGTTATTCACATCCTGACCCAGCTATAAATAGGGTAGCACACACACACACAGCTAATGTGGTGGATTAGTAGCAGGAAGCAGACAGACAGTCATCACAGTCCTTGTTCCCCTTAGCCCACTGGGTCCCGGATCCCAGCAGACGTCATACTATCTACCAAATCAGTATTAGCCGGGGACTTTGTCCATTCACAATAGCTGTTTCCATACAACTCTCAACCCTAGTGTGTTGGCTAAGGGTCCTGTTTCAGAAGTTGATATTCTGTCAGGATGTTCCTCCCCCTTTTCCTGTTCACTGCACCATTTAAAGTAAGTGTGTAACCATATCCACAACTAAGGACCCTTTCTTTATATTTATATCAAGTCTGAAGGCATGAGATCAAGGATTGAGTGCCGGTTTACTCTCAGATTCAATCACTTAATTTCCAGCCATGCCTTGTCTCCTCAATTAGGTCTGATTGATAGACAGCTCTGAATATTTGTTTATATGCCTCCATCTTATGATTTTCTTCATAATGACAAAAACACAGTAGAAATCACATTGGTTCGCCTGAGTAACAAATCTTAAATCAGACAGCTGCTGTGCAAGAAAAACTAAATAATTTGTTGGGATATATATAACGGCAATTCCTAGTTGTCTTTTTAGTCACAGATTATAAAATAAAGTTAGGACAGCAAACAGTGATATATCTGCACATAAAAAAATAGCACTGTTTTGTTTCCCTGAATTAGCAAATGCAGCTGCTTGCTGTTTCATCTTGCTAACATCAGACTGCAAATAGACACTCCCTCACCTTTTCCTCTCTCCTAAACACCAATTAGGACTCCATTAGTCTGGCCTGGCAGCTCATTTGCTCTGGAGGCAGCTGAGGGGGCCTGTAATGTGGGACCTCTGCCTATAGTGTTCCACCCCAGCAGCCACAGCACCACATGGCTGTCATGGTAATGCTGCCTCCATGTCTCCCTGTGCCACAAGTTAACGTCCCCTCCCTTCTCTTTCACCACTTCCTGCCTAACAGTGCTTTGCCAGGGAAATCCTCAGACAAACTGGCCGCCTGCAAGCAAGACTCTGGGATTGAAAGTGAGCAGAGCAACTGGAGGGCAGTCAACATACGTCTGTGGGGCCACTTGTTAGGCACTTCATTAAATGTCTGTCCCTATGGTAAAAAGGTGAGATAGGACCCTTATTAACTGAGCATTGACAAATCCCCCAAGAGCAGGGAGATGTGCTACAGTGCCAGCTGCTGTAGCAGGTCTGTGTGGAACAAGGGAAATAGCTAGTGGTGGAGGAACGGTGCAGGGCTCAGGGTGGAGTTTGATGAGACAGAGAGCAGGCACTGAGTCACATTCAAAGCACTAAACAGCCTCTTTGCAACACAGGGAAATTATCCCTCTGGCATGTAAGTCTATGTCCAAAGCTCTCAGGAACTTGTTAAAGCTGCCGGCATCCTGTGCCCTTCTAAGACACTCTCATGCCTAATATCACACATGAGGGACTTGGCCAAAAGATCAACATGGTCATATAGAAATACAACACACAGTAGGGGCCAAAGGGAGCAAAGACTCAGATCCCAAAGAGACAAGCATCTGTTATATGCCATGTCTAATGGGACAAAGAGAGTATTTCATTTACATAACAACTAGATAACTTGAAATCCCATTCTCACAAAAAAAAAATCACTTTGTTAGTTGTATCCAGATATGTAGTTCACGTTTTCTTTTTTCTTTTTAGATCCTTCGTATTTTAGGTCAGTTAAGATGATCAAAATTTATATAATTTGCTCAATGCCAGAATATTGAGCAAAAACTGCTTTATGAAGAATTATCTACATTTTCCAAGAGCCTAACATTTACATCCATTTCCTTCTTTTTTTATTGCATTTATAATTTAGGTGAAACATTTTAAGCACGTTTCCATTAGGTTTTCATATAATGTTGAAAGCACTTGGACCCATTTCTCCTGACGAGCTGGTTTGTAGGCTGCCTGTTTTTAGCTCTGCCCACCAATTTTTCCATGGGACTGAAATCAGGGCTTTGGGATGGCCATTCCAGAACATTGGAATATTTTTAATTAATTTGATCAAATGGTAAGGGTCATTGTCCATTTCTACAGCCAAAACATGAACTTCATGGATCATGAAGTTTTTCTCACTGCAAAAGACCCACACAACATTTTACTGCCAATTTCACATTTGTGATGGTATCATCTGACTTGCAAGCTTCCCCTTTTACATTTTGACGAAACATTACTTATTATGGCTAGACACTTTTCAGTTTTAGTTTAATAAGACCAAGGGACATTACTGCAAACCTTAATGCCTTTCTCCTTGTGATCTGGCTTTTTACGTTGATTTTAGAGTAATGGCTTCCTGTGTGCAGGCCTTTTTCCCCATTCCAGTACAGGACTTATTTCACTGTGATAAATATCAGCATTTTCACATTGACTTTTTTCTGGGGTTAATAAGCACATTTCACACCAAAACATATTTCTCTCTGGGTCACCCACCTTGTTCCCCTCCCCGAATTGTGTGATGGCTGGACATCCCGATGCTGGACAATATGAACGTGCATATATTTCTTTGAACAGATTAATGCAGCACATTCAGACAGCTTGCTAATTGTAGCCAAGGATGAACTACACAACGTGGATATCAGGTTTATCAGAAGATCACGAAGCTTAGATTTCCCCAAATTATTTAAAAACATAATAGTTTTAGTGTATGTAAACTTCTGAATTTAAACAATTGTTCTGGTATTTAGCAATAGAAATAATGTTAAAAAGTAATATCTGAAAGGGAAACTCTAGTCTGATATGAAGTCAGAGTGAGCAAAAATGTTAACTGTATGTAAATGTAAAAATGAATGCAAATATCTTTCCCAATATATAATTTTTTTATGTTGGATAAGAAGAACTCAACCAAATTCCTTTCCCCAAGCTGATTAATAAGACATATCACAAAAAATACAATGAATACAGTCCCAGATTTTAAGCATCTTTGATATGTACCACAGGTTCTCTCAATGCAATAAGGATATGTAATTGCTTGTGCCAATCTTGTCAAGTGAGTGTGAAACAAATCAAATACAGTACAGTTTGCTTTCTCAAGTTGCTTTTTGTGATCCCATTTCCAATATGCTGGCATCGCAGTCTCTGTAATCTCCATGGATCCCTGGAGTATGTACAAGCAATTAAAACAATAGCATCTTTACGCCCCTGCAACCAATAAACAAGCTAATGTCACTGCTGTGTAAAGACACTTAGTGTCAGAGGCAAAACCCCAGCTGGATTAAAACAGAGCTCTTTGCTTTTAATACCTCACAATAAAGATGGTTTAAAGAAATGTATGCACTTTATTAAAGAGGCTCAGAGGAAATAATATCAAATACATAACCAAGTCAAGAAACTGGAGCTGAAGGATACAATTGCAAGGCATAAACTGAACTTTGTTTACCAATACTTCGTTTTGTTTTTGGGCAAGTTCTTGGAGGTATGTTTCTTCTCAAGGACTCAAAACAGTAGAATATGAACAGGATTTTTTTAATTACCTAAGTAGACATTCAAATGAGCTACACTTTTTGTGTGTCGAAGTTGTCCTATGAGGTCTCATTACTAAAATAACGACATATCATATAGCAGTCAATTATCAGCATATGTGCCAGTTGAGCCTGTTGAGCCTGAAACAAGATAGAATCAGAAACAGCTGCTAAAGTATTGTGATGCTGACAGGGCATACGTAAGGAAATATCCAGATGTAACTCCTGCAAAACGGATATAAAAAAGCATTGGGGTTCCAAGATATTACAGGTACCATCTGTGCTTTAACCGGAGAACTTCACTTTGTTCAAACATACCGCAACCTGAAGGTCAAGGAGGTCAGTTACACAAGTCAGTATATTTTTGCATCGCAATCCTAAACGGAAGAAAAATATATTTATACTATATTGTGTTTAAAATGTAATATATTATGTATTATTAATTGTGGTGAGAAAAACTGAGGAAGGACTGGTGTTGGTGAGAGGAAAGACGCAAGAAGTGTGTGTGTGTGTGTGTGTGGGACTATTTCTCTGCATACTAATACACTGCTTTCATTGGCTTTGTTGCAAAGGTTTAACAGGGCTGTCCGGGGAGTGGTCCAGCACCTTTGGTTTTCCTTTACTCTGGCTGACAGTGGATTAACATACCCTCACCCTTCCGTTTTCACATTTCTTCCTCTTCCGTGTCTTTTCAAAGAGTCTAATGGGACTCACTTTACCCCTGGTAAACAAGCCTTGCAGCTGGGCAAACAGAACTCAAACCCAGCACCAGAGTTGGCATAAAATTGTTTAAGAGGGGGAAGAAAGGGGGATTTATGGAATAAGATGTTGGGGTGTGCAAAAAGTAAAAAAATAAAAAAGCAACATTTTGATTCAAACACTCAGAGTTTCAGTCTCTCCTTTGGACAGTTAACAAGCTCCATGGGTTGCAAGGCCGGGTTATGCAATCATTAGTTTACCTAACAGGAACCCATGGCCAAAATGAGCTGAATATGACAACTGTGAAATCAAACAACTGTTGAGAAAAAAAGTCAAGATGGAAACAAAAGAAAGGTTTAAAGACCTAAAATATTTTTGTGTGAAGGTGGTCTCAGCCTGTTCATTTTTGTAGGGTTTTTCTGTTTCCAATGAAAGTGAGGGATATTAGATTAGATTAGATGATTCAACTTTATTGTCATTACACAGGTAAAGGTACAAGGCAACGAAATACAGTTTAGGTCTAACCAGAAGTGCAATAGCAGCAAGTGCAGGATAAACAATGGTTCCATAAGTACAGGACAGGGTTTTTACTGAATAGACACTGACTACACAGACACAGGTCTCAGAAATGGACCAGAAGTCAGTCCAAGGTGTGCATCCACAACTGATAGCCCTGACGTAACGTCAGTGTACTCGGTCAGTGGTGTTTGAAAGGTGTAGTAAGAGCAAGGGCGGCACAGCGGAGAAAGGGACAATTAAAGAGGAAAGCTCTGACAACAGACAACATACCCAGACAATGATAGTGACCCGCTATACATATTTTTATCTTTAAAAGTGAAATATTAAATACACAAAGCCCACAAGTAAAATGGAATAGGATGAAATATGATATAAATCTGCATTTTTTTAAGAGTAATAGGTCGTTAACTTAGGTGTTCTAGTTTGAGGCATGAAACTCCTGGGCTGAAAATGACTCCCTCTCCGTCCCTAACGACAACACTGTCTACCAAAGCTCCAGCTCTTCTCAAGAGGAAAAACATGTTCAGTTCTCCCATGAATTCACATAAATTTATGTTTATGTTAGTGCTGCTAATTTATTTTTCAAAGCACAATAGTTTTCAGCATTAGCCACTGAAATAGCAGGTAGCAAGAACAAAAAACTTCATTTTGTAAACTTGAATGCTTTTGAAGTGCGATTTCTATTTTTTTTTTCAGTTTGTGGATAAAAAAACTGCTACCAGTTAACAGGTTAACAAAACCTCCTGTGACTGTGGCTTCCGATGTCCACTCTACTTGTGTAGTGGAGTTTGGAGGTCTTTACAAGTCTTTACTGAGAAAATCCAAAAGATTAGAGGGGCAGTGTCATAGTTATGGTTCTGTTTAGCTTGTCTTTACACTTATGAGGACTTTTTCTGTTCATTCGTTCACTATTCAGCCACCAGCAGTTCTTCTTCTTCTTTCCTTTGATTGGCTGGCACCACCAGCAGTTATCCTTCCATCTCAGTCTGTCTCCAGCCACCACCCCACTCTAGATTATCTACACCTGTCCCCACTAATTAGTTACTCAGCTCACCTGTTCACCGGCCTACTTATACCTGCCTCTGCCTACTCATGTCTGCCAGAACTCTCACTCACTTCGTCCTGCTCCTCATTGCTCACGCTCTTCATCAACCTCATCGTGTGGTGTGCCTTTGCTTCACCTTGACCTGCTCATGTGTGCTTTGCCAGCTGGACTCTCCTGCTAAGGTCGCCTTTGTCTGCATGCTGCGGTTCAGCCTGTTTCCCTCTACTGGATCCTGTGTGCCCTGCCAGCTGAGCTCTCCAAGTTGAGGTTGCCTGAGTCTCCATGCTGCAGTGCTACCTGTTCCTCCATAGGTCCCAGCTGCTTGTTTGCCCGTTCTGGTGGCTCTCCGGCCACTGGTTCTGTCACCGCCTACATCTCCTGGTTCTCTGCTCATCCTGGTAAACCAGCACTTTTCTGCCAGGATTCTTTTGCCAAGATTGTAACTGTTTGCCTGCCGGAGTTGTTCAGAAAACTGCAGCTGATCCAGAACGCTGCTGGCTCCATTCTCACTAAGAAAGCAGAGCACATCACTTCAGTTCTAAAGTCCTTATACTTTGTCGCTGAATCTCAGAGAATAGACCATTGAAGTACGTGTTAGCCTATATATCACTGAATAATTTGGCACCAAAATACAGGACAGGCAGTGTATCAACCCTCCAGACCACTCGGGTCTTCTGTTTCAAACCTACTCTGCATACCCAGAACCAAACGCAGAGAAGCAATATTTAGTTATTATGATACACTTATCTAGAACAAACTCCAAAACGACAGTAAAAGTGCTGAAACCCTGAGTTTCTTCAAATTAAGGTTAAAACCCTATTTGTTTAGCGTTGCCTTTGAATGTTATTTTTGATGTTTGTAGTCCAACTTGTCTTAAATCTTGACCTGCCACTATTATTCTACTGCATTGTACTTTTACCTGTAATGCTTCCTGATGGTAAAGAATTGCAATAGGTTAGCCTTAAAGTAACAAATGCATTGACTAGTTTTTCAGCATCACTCATGGACAAAATATTTTTTAATTTTGCCAATATTCCAGAGGTGAAAAAAGTAAACCCTGGAAACCTGTTTAATGTTAGATATTATATGAAACTAGATGTTGATGGAGCTGTTGAAAGCAGTTACTGGGAAAATAACAGATGATTCATAGACATTGCGAATGATAGGAAAGCGGTATACATAGAAATGGACCAAAGGGACAGCATGCTCACATATACAGTATGGGACATCATATTTCAAAAACTATCAGAACACCCAATTGGTGACATATTTTCCACTGATGTCATGTCAGGAAGAGTAAAGCCCATTGTATGGGAGTGCACCTAGATTCTATAAGAAGCTGATACAACCTTTATTCTGGGCTCGCTCTCGCTCTTTTCTTTTCCCCCATGTCGAATCTGTTTAGAGACTCAACTGATCTGCACTGTTTCTCTGGCTTGCTTAGATTAAATCTGTTGAAGTATAGTTTCTGTTTTGAGTCATTTCCTCTCAAAGACTAGTCCTTCAGGGTGAAAAGATTGGGCAAAGTGCAGAGGTGCCTAACTGCAGAAAGTGGGCAGTAATTCATTGACATTAATACAATATTTAAATGACATGTCCTGGTCAAAAATGACACCAAGTTTGTTTTTTCTTTGTTACCAAAGGCCAATTTAATGGCACAAAGATTTTAAATGTGTGTGGAAGCATGTTACGAGCAAACCTGCAGGACCCTGGCCCTTGAGGACTGGAGTTGGAAAACGCTGCCTTACAGGCAGAGAATAGGAAGCAGCATAACTTAAGCTGAGTCAGTGTAAGTGATAGCAGAGTAGATTTTTGTTTTTTAACAGCACATTATGTTTGAGTATACATCAAAGATGCCAAAACGGGCTCTTTGATTGTTCCTGGGAACACTGAATTCTGAAAGGTGTTAAAATAAGTCCCCGGGTAGAAAAGCAGGCACACTGTTTATACGCACACACACACCGTAATGACACATCATGCTCTTGGTAAGTAAGAAGATTGCAGAAGCCTCCCTGAAGATGTTTATGCTGAAGTAAAGTTTGTGAAGGAAGCACAACTGATATGACAAATCTACAATAATCTGATTATTGCAGATATATATAGCACTCTTACTCAATTGCAAAAGACACCTGTTATCAGTTAAAACTGCCTTTAGGGACATGTTGAAAAATGTTTGAGTCAAAATCATTGATAAGTCTTTCAACGTCTTTGCTGTATACAAGTTTATTGCATGAGTAACACTTATCCCTTTAGGCCAGCCTTGCCGATGCAACAATAAAGCCAAAAGAGTTTATCATTGATTTGATGGAAGTACATTACTACGCTGTGCAGAAAAAAACATACCAGATCACACATAGTTGCTACTTCAACAGAGCCTGCTATTACAATTTGTTCCGTTTGATACATCTCATCTCTTAGAGCCTGCTTCCATTAGTTCATCATCTGAGACCACAATCAACTAGATCTCAGACAATCTTCTAATTATCAGTAAGACCACAGTCTAGTGGTCATATGTAATTTCTCCATAAAATGGATTCCCCACCCCCAGTCCTCTGTGTGCGGAAGCTACCAGCTTTAATCTTGTTGCCCCTTACGCTAGAATAACTGTGAGTACTTTCTTGGCAAAGGCGTCTAAAGCTAAGGGGTTACTGCATCGTCGATCCTCTAGCAAGGTCCTTTCCATTCTCATTCAATCAATCTTTATTCCTACTATTGCCAAAATCAATTGCTTTCTGCCTGAGATGCCTGGTTGAAATGTGGGGAGGCACAGAGTCAGCCAGGGTGCTCTGTGGTAAAGCTGGCTAGTAACACTTTTTGAAGGGGTTCCCCCATTCAGTGTACAGCATCATATGTTACATGAGTTAAATCTCTCTGGACAGACATTGTCCTTTTTTTCACCACAGCAAATTGTTCTCTCTATGTTTCTGGTTGTCACTGCCAGATAAAGGTCAAATATGAGGTTGGCAAATATCAGATTTTATATAATTCTCATTATTAAAGCAAGGCAAGGGAAGTCCATTTTATTTGAATAGTACAAGCCAGCAACAATACAATTCAAAGTGATTTACATAATGAAAATGTGATTACGTGTTTTTATAAGAAGGTTTATAGATGTGGAAACAAAATCAATTTCAACTTTCTAGCTTTATACCAAGTAATTTTTTCTGCAGTTTAAATTCTAAAGACTCCCTTAAATATAATATGTAATGTATGTAATATTATTTAATGTAATAAAACAGTTCCAAACAAGTCAGGGTAAAAATCATAAATGAAGGGAAATGATTATTTCCAATTTTCTTTTTTTTCTTTTTTTCTTTTTTACCTTTTCTGCATACTTTTATCCCCTGGTGACATTCAGTGAGGTTCTACTTGAAAGTGAACAGCTGCTCCAAACTGAGAGACTGTCAGGACAAAAGTTTGCTTTTTATGTGGACAAGAGTTCATATCCTCTCCAGGGCAAGAGCTTGTTTATTACTCAGTGGGCTGCTATTTGCATGCTCAAGATTACTATATCTGCCTTTTTGGGGATTTACTCTTTAGCATGTATTCATTCAAAAATAGCTAGATAAGACTAAGGCTTTTCCCTATTTATCAAAACTTACAGTATATATCATGTTGACCTGTGTCTGCACTCCCTTGCTGTTCTTTCAATTCAAGAAACAAACTTGCTCTTGTCAGGGAGTAAGACTAGGTAGGTGGTAGCAGGTACGCCAAAGATAAAGCAAAAGAACAAAGTAGCGGAGTGGTACATTCTTTAATAAGCAAGGCTGCAGGAGTATGTTACGAAATAAGAGTTCCCCACGATCAAATTTTTTTTTACAAGTTTTCGTATAGTCTCCACTATATACTGCTTTCATAGCCTGTGCTTATGGACAGATTTTGTCCAAAACATTTTGTCCAAGGAATTTCCTACTCAGACCATGGTGCACAGGGTGAGTCGGATCGAAACAGCTCAATTTTGAAAAAAATGATGTACTTTAAAAAAAATCCTGCTTGTTATTCTTAAGTATGTTGGAAATAAGGGAAACTTTAAACATTTTTCTGATTGTGGTGAGTCATCAGATTTGTGGGGGTCAAAAAAGTTGGGAAGTGAAAAGATATGTTGGTTCCCCCACTTTCAAAAATAGGGAAGCAGTTGCTTCACTCACACCATTGTTCATGAGACTATGTGTAAAGGTTCTGCACAAAAATGCAGTTTTTGGAAAGGTCCCCTCACAGCAGAAAATTAAGTTTTCAAGTTCTCCGAATGTATTTGCGAATTCTCCTCAGATTCTCAGGGTTTCTAATTCAGTCCAGAAATGTGAATGTTTGAGTTATTGATTGTGCACATAATACACTAAAGACCTAACCAGGGTGTACCCAACTTCTCAAGGATAAGCAGGTAGAAAATAGATAAAAATTTGATTAAAAAAAATATGGATGTGTATAGTACTGGAAACTGGTATTTGCCAAAATAGTCAAACCGCATAATTAAAATGAAAATATTTATAATTAGAATAGTAGAATTCAAGCAAAATCCAAATTGAGCTTTAATGTAGTCCTATAGACATTGCATTGGGTGCCCCTACATGTAACTTTCAAGCCATGATCCCAAGTGGTAAAGGATAGTTCAAAGAAGACGCATCTGGCACACACCCAATATAAACACAGCCTTGAATCCTTAATACACATTTCTATGCCAAAACGAAGTTCTTTGTGGAGGCAGAAAAGCGTGGATGGTAAGGAAGAAAGTAGAGACACTTGATTAGGATACCTTAATAGGACTACCATGTCACATTGCATTGATATCTGGGCCATGGTCCAAAGCATTACTGACACTGCACTAAAGCAACAAGAAAAAGGTGAGGATAAGAGAGCTCCTGCATTAAGACACTTCCCAGAAGTTGGCTCTTTACTTACACTCTGTGCGAGTAACACAGTTAGGCTGAAACAGATATTCTGTAAAACAAATTACAACACTTTTGTTCCAGCAAGTGTGCCAAATTTCCTAAATTCCGTCCAAGGCCTTTGTCACTTATTGGATTTTGCTGAACCATGTACCATCACCACCTTTTTCAAAAATAATAAGTCTTTAAAAACATGTACTATGTGTAAATCATGGCATAAATACAAATGGCACAAAAGACACACTGAAATCTCAAGCATGTTAATTAAAGTCATTCTACCACGTGATCAAACAATTACTGTTATTTTAAGTCTGGGCATGTATATGGTTAATTTGGTTGCTGATTTTCCTTTTCCTGAGTTTAAATGCAGACCGACCAGCTTCATTGCAAAGATGAAATGCATAAAAATTGGGCAGCCTAGGTTCACTGACAGTTAGGAATGATGATGACTAGGGTGTGGCAGATTGTTTGGGCTAGGAAGTATGGTCCATTAAACTTTGGGACACAAGATCAACAACGGAAAAAGGAAAGGTTTGAGATACAATGGCGGTATTGTTTGTTGTTTGTTGTGTTGGATAATTTTTGATTCTCTGTTGTATCACATATTCACATATGGCGAATATGTGATACCATAGATCTATTTTTTATTAAAATATGGAGAAATATGTCCTGAGTGAAAAATAACCACATGTATGTACACACTCTTGACGGTTGGGATTGTTTTGACTTGTATCCAGGAAAAGACACCCTGTAAAATACTATATTATTATTGGTTAAAGTCTTTAAAACAGTGCACACTTTAATTTGTTTATTTAAATAATGTTTCAAATGAGTTAAAAGATTTTAATAATGTATTTGAATGTGCCTGTAAAAAAAAATACCTTTTATAGTTCTTGCCGTATTCTGTTATTTTGCCATTTGGGTTTTGCCTTATCAGTCATTTTCTCGTTGCTTTTACCTATTAGTCTATTTTTAGGTGTGTGTATTTCTATACTCATAGCTTTCTAGAGAATTATGTATTAAGTTTTACTTGCCATTGTATTATTTTCTTGTTTAGATCATATCTAGCTCTGTTTATTTCTAATTATGTTTTTGCTGCACTGTCAACCACCAAGTTTATTAGTAGATCCCAGTGACCTGTGTCTCTCCATTTAGTCTATGCCCTGCACCTGCTCTCTCATCTGTTTAACCCTTCAGTTTGTCTTCACTGGGTTGTTGTGTGTGTT
This sequence comes from Fundulus heteroclitus, assembly GCF_011125445.2. Lineage (NCBI taxonomy): Eukaryota > Metazoa > Chordata > Actinopteri > Cyprinodontiformes > Fundulidae > Fundulus > Fundulus heteroclitus. The sequence continues at coordinate 33,335,663 of NC_046364.1, forward strand.
TCAGTTGCCGTTCCCATTTCTGCTTTATAAATTCAACATCATTCCTTGATTAAATATTTCAAATCACCATGCTGCTTCCAAGCCTATGTCTGTATTTTGGTCCAGAATACCATTTCATGGCATATTCAACATCAGTAGTGGTGTTAACATTTTGTGTTTGGAAATAAAAATAAATGATTTAAAGTTGCCTGAACATGAAATGTAGATAATTTTAACTAGAAAATGTTTGACATTAAAAGGCAAGACACATCAAGCACAGTCCCATCACAAAACTCCACCCTTCATTCACTGTCCATCCAAAACGTAGTACCTTCCTATCAGGGCTATTTTCTGGGGTAGATTTTTATTCACAAAATCGGATAGGGCCCTACTTCCTGAAATAGAAATAACAGGGGTATTACCTTCATTACCGAGACAGAGACTATTGTCATCTCTAACTGCATGATTTATTTTACCCTCCGTCAAACTTCCTTGAAACAATTTCATTGGTGGTGGAAGTGTGCCACACATCTGTAACACAAAGGGTTAACTCCTTTGACCGTTTAAAAAGTATTTGGAACATGCAACATGTTCTCCCCGTCAAGTAAACTGCTGTCTCTGGTTTCAAATACTTGAAATGACCAATACAATTGTATCCGCATACAGATGATATGACACTTTGTTATAGTGTTTTAGGATGTCCCCTAAAGGATATACATAAATAGATTAAAACAACGGCTTTAAAAAAAACAAAAACAGAAGCAGAGCACAGAGCCAGAAAAACGAATCCTTTATCGGTTTTACAACACTCGAGGCAATACAAATATCTTTATGAAAAAGCCAATGTAGATATAACGTATCTGATATGCAAATGCTATAACAGCTAAGATATGTGTGCATACTTATCTGAGTTGCTTGCTCTAATTGCATTCACTCAAATACAGTTCCCCCATTGCGGGATGAATAAAGTATTATCTTGGGCCCATCCACACAAAGTGTCCCATCCTGATGAACTGGCCACGGGACTGCCAACATTTGAAACCTGCTCCTAGAGTGGGAAAGTTTGAAGCCAGCCCCTACAATGGCTTTGTCTGAACACCCCTATCTGTAGAACTGGCTACTAGGCTGACAAGATCTGAAAAAAACAAAACAAATGTGGGACAACAAGGACGCTTATAGCCCTATTATGGTGGGATTATTCAATAAAATGAATTAAATTATAAAATTCTATTTCATTTATAGAAAGCCAATTCACAACACATGTCATCTCAAGGCACTTTACAAAGTCAATTCAATAAAACCATCCAGACAGATAAGATAAGATAAAATAGGCTTTATTGATCTCACAATGGAGACAATCTCAGATTGGTCAAAAATGTCCTATCTAAGGAAACCCTCCAGATTGCATCAAGTCTTTAGCAGCATTCACTCCACCGGAAAGAGCTTAGCCACAGCGGGCAGTCGTCTGCATTATCATTGGCTTTGTAGCAATCCCTGATATTGAGCATGCATGAATCGACAGTGGAGAGGGAAAAAATCTGATCTGTGTTGTTCAGACTGTCATAAAAAGATCAGATACAGGTCGCATATGGGCAAAAAAATCGGAATTGGGTCACTTCAGGCTGCACTGTGAACGTAGCCTCTGTCACATTTTTCTCCTTTCAAACCTAGAGGTATGGTCCGGAACTACCACCGTTCAGAATGTAGCCCGTGTTTACTTCCTGGTTCCTGAGCCAATCTATGGAAGTTCCCAGGGTTCCCAAAACAGAGGCAGCATTTGGTATTTTATCTTGGCAAAAGAGCATCAGCCTGCAAATATGGAAAGCAGTAAGAGAAGCTGACCAGAAATAGAACAGAATACAACAACATCATATACCTGTCTTGTGGAAGTAAAAATTCAGTGGGTCTTAACGGCAGCAACAGAACTGTTTAGAAACAGCAGGCTGTGTGTATGTGTTATTCTAATTTTAAACGCTAGGTGACCTTATTACTTATTGTTCCTTTAACAAAGTCTTTGAAGAGAGATACTTTTTTTATTTTTTGGTTCAAGTTGAGTCATATTCATTTTTATAAGATTTTTATAATTTACAATTTTGGATTAGTTTTTAATCTATTCGGCCCCATCTACGGATGGATGGGCCTGTGGGTCGTCTGGGCTGGGATCGGGGTGGGGGATTAGGACCAGAGTATGGACCGGGTAGATCAGGTTAAGGTGGTCCCAACATTGGGGTTCACCTCCCGGGTCTGGGGGCTGGATACCCCTCTGGCGTGTCGGTGCCTGGACCTGAGAGAGTATAGGATGTGTGTCGTGATTGTGAGTGTGTGTACTGTGTCACGTTTTTTCTTTTATGGGTAAGAGTGTTTGCATGTTGAATCACTAGGGTGGGAATGTGTGAATGTGACTGTGTATGTGGTTTTCTGTTTGTCTTTTTGTCAGGTTGGGTTTGGGCTGTCCCCTCTCCAGGGATATCTCAGGTCTCCAATAAATGTATATAGGTACCTTTTGGGCAACTTTGCTCTGGGGGTCCCTTCGGGCATCTGGGGATCTGGTTCCCCTGGCGTCTACCTCAGTGCTCTGGGGAGGAGGGGAGGTCTTTGACTCTTCACAACTACAATTGAACATTTTCTTATGGCTAAACCTTACATACACAAGCGCACTCTAACAAACACCTACAGGTGCTTGGATTCAGATTCAGATTCACTTCAATACAGAAAACCCCTATTATTATATTTAGCTGTTACTTTATACGTTTTGTATTAAATCATACTGTATATTCTTCAGTTACGGTATCAAGGTTTTGGTTGTTTGTACCTGTAATACTTTAACAGTTGTTTTTGATGTTCTTTTCATATCTCTCTTTGCAGGTGTAGAAGCAGACTCCGAGGATATTATCTTGTTCTCTCCCTTTCCTCTACTCTTTTTCTTTCACCTGTTCTCTCTTTTAACATTTTGCCTCATCTGTTTCTCATCTTAAGCCCAAAAACCAAGACTCACAAAATTTACAAGCGATTTTAAAAACTTTATATTCAGGAGATGTTTGTAAATTTCAGCAAAATCTCAGGTTATCCCTAGACATCGGGCAATTTATTTAGGGTCCACGCTTATGAGGGACAATATGGGATACATTACTAACACTATGATAATGTCAGACATTTTGATTTAACACAGATCACACATTACATTAAAATTACATTATAATCAATATCTGCTTTGCCTGTTAGTGTATGACTATGAAATATTATTAGTTTAAAAATGCATCATTTACCTTTCTCAAGTTTAAAAAATGTTTAAACTTTTAAAGCTGAATACAATTGTTTTAAGTTTATCTAAAAAAAATACATGCAGGTTTAAGATTTGTTTGTGGAAATGAGGTTAAAAATGCAATCCAGCAATAGATTTTTCATTTTAACGTTTTTCATTTAGGACTGAAGTTGTCTACAGCGACAAACAGTAAAGAACAGCCACACAGTAAGACTAAGCTGTTAGTAAGGAGTAAAGGTTACTTATGCATGGAACAACCATCCAATGTGCTGTGGAAAATCAGGCCCCATGATGACAAAATAATCACAGTATGACAAAATAATAATAGGCAGGAGTAATCATCATGCGTAAACCATAAACCCCCCTAAATTTACTCCATCATATCTTTTAACATTTACCCAGTGCTCTAAGCAGAAGGGGCTATTTCCACTCTGTCTAGGTTTCCATGGGGATTAAGACTCATCTGTCAGCTCTGAATCTACTGTGAAGTGTTGTATAACAAACTGCAGTAATTACTAGCTACCTTCTTAGGCTAACCTCTTTTATTTTGTGACATCCAGAGCTGCCCCTCCTCAGGAGTAAAGACTTCTTCAAATGGCTTTAGTCGGCAGAACTTTATAATGTAAAACCATTGTCTTATGGGACATCTCGCAGCTTTGACCACAGTGCAAATATGAGTAATTTGTACACATGTCTTCCGGGAGCCACAACAGCCTCAATGGGAGGAATTACTTGAAATAATTACTCAAGAAAATATCACGGCGAAGCACTTGCAATGTTATGAAGAAGAAGAACAGAGTGACACATGGAAAAAGACATTGAGAAAGAAATGATGTTTTATATCCCTGTAGTGGTTTGAGTGCTCTGTGGTGAAGCTATGAGGCAAACACAGAGGCTCTTTAAATGCACCAAGCAAATTTACTCGCATGGAAAATTAAGCAGAGATGGCATTCTGTCCCCCCTAAAGACTTTAAGATCTATGGCTGCTTTTGTAATTATCATGGGTCAGCTCCTAAATTGAGATGTGCTCATATACCAGTGATTCCAGTGTAAATCTTTCCCCGTGTGTGATGATTCTTTCAACAGCCTAGTTCCGTGTGTGTCCTGCTTTTCCTTTTTTTGTGCACAGTGCTATCTTTGTGCAAGAATAAATGTCTGCGCATGTTTGCGCATGTGTGTGTGCATCTGTGTGGTGCATGGAGTGGGTGATATATGAGTTGCGATAGGATTGCGAGAGCCTTGTCGACAGCTGCTGGCTGCCATTCACACCTGAGAGGACCCATGTCCTTATGAGAATTAATGTACTCTGACATCCTCTGGGACTTTGGCAGCCCCCAGAGGGACTAATGAAGAAATACAACCTTGCCAAGAGAGAGTGGGGCATTTTAAAGGGCTCCCTCAGGCCCCAGGAGAGGGCATTCAGAGAGGGCATGGATAGTTAGAGGAGACAGGGACCAAGGGTATTTAGAGTTAGAGCAGAAACAATAGGATTTTTCTTGAACTTTGCTGCACCGTTGTTTGATTTGGTGTAATGCAAACTGAGCCTCAGATGTTCATCAATATGTTGATCTATGTTTTTAACTATGCAAGCAGAAGGTGTCACCAAAAAATGTTAGAAATTCCTCTCATGCTCATTAAAAACCTAATAATCAATCATTTGTATCAGTACATGTAGAAGTCTAATGAAGCAGTCTGAAGAATTCAATGTTTTCTGATCTACGAGCAAGTCCACATAGGGTCCCGAAGGTCTGGAGAGTTAAAAGGCTAATCTCTTTGGCTTATTTGTGCCTCAGAGAAGGTCAAATTTGGCTTGCGCAAAAACGAGCTGCACCTGGGATTAAAGTACTAGTCATTATGCAAAATCTATTTGGGTCTCAGTGATGCCAATTAAGCACCAATTAAAATTGCTTCCTTTAAATTCAAGATGACCTCATCTTCAAATGGACAGATGGTAAGGCACAGTAACTTGTCCAGACAGGTCTGCCCAGCTGTCTGAGATTTACAAAGTTGAGCCATGAAGTACTGTGTGAAAACAAATAAGTATTTCAGTTCTCAAACCTTGGTTCTTGTTCTGTTTAAATTCCTTTTTTGCCCATCACTTTCTCTCCCACACATCCTTTCCCAAATCTGTATCTCTACACCAAAAAGCACCACTCACACACTCTTGGCAAACTGAGAGACTTGCACAAGTGAAGCATGCAGAGAAGAATGTGAAAATAGAACTCAGTATGAAAATCTAACCACTGGTGGGTGTTTTAAAAGATCTATTTTTTTTTTTCAAAATGCCTAGATTTGCTTGAATGAAACCCAGAATTCTGGCTTCACGACAGCAGTGCTCTTAGCGACTACATTTGAGGTCCTTTGAGTTTGTGGACTGCACTGTGAATCCTGTCAGTATTTCCACAGGCATCTGGATCTCCTCACCATGTTTACTAATCATCCAAAAACCACTAGGAAATCATGGTACAAGCTGACCCAGACAGAATAGCCAGCATAAAACCATGTGACGTCAGTACGACCAACATCTATCATTAGCACATCTACAAACTTTATGTTCACAGTCTCTTGCCCATTAAAGCAAAGCAGGCTGGTTTGTTGTGATGAAGCACTTGTGAAAAAGTCAAGGTGGATATCTTTTTGTAATGATATAACAGATAATTTAGAGTTCAGTGAAGCTTTTTTTTTCATGACGTCTTCTCAATAGTCCTTTAGGGACATTTTTGCGGAGTATACTACTGTCTGAATTCTGCTTTGCCACTAATCCCTGTAAATTACAGTGTAACTGCATCCACGGAAAGTCAGTTCAGTCACACCAGCCACTCCTGTTCAATCAAAATGAAAACCCCTGGAATAGCATCTATATTTATTGTCCCAATGCCAAAAAAAAAAAAAATCTTATAAAATTACAGAGACATGTCTCCTGATTCAGTTGTGTACGTTACTTCAATAATAGGACTATAATTAAAAGTGAAATGATATGTCTTCACGTTTTTATGTATCAACTTTATTTGCCAAAAGTTTAAAGTCTGTTTAAGGGGACGGAAAAAGCCTAACATTCACTCTCACACTGCTCAGTTCAGACAGAAATTGCCCTTTTATGCTATATTACATTTCCTACTCACTCCTGTCAAAATAATCAACTTAAAATATCTATCAAATGTATATTCAGGTGTGAAAAACTTTGATCCCGAAGTCAACACTAATTCTAATAAAACAAACAGATCAAGACTAAAAAGGCTATAATAAATTATATATGTTTGCAACAGTGTTTGTGAGGCGAAAGAGATCGGCAAGGCCCATTTTGTTATATTTACAATATTACTTGATGGTGGAAGAAGTGATAGCTTCTGTCATAGCTCCGAGTAGCTATGACAGATTGTACCCTGTCGAACCTATTTTTATGTTAATGCTATTGTTCGATTTAATTTTAGATACATTTAAATCTAATCAATTCAATACATTTGAATCTTAACATTTACATTTTGTATTGCTCATTTGAGTTATTGGATGTTTCTTTTAATGTTTTTCCTTTCCTCGTGGTTGTATTGTATCTTAGCTAGTTGTGACTAATTGTGATTGATGAACTCTTCTGCATGGATTGGGAAAGTGGGGAAATGGTCAATGGAGTTATTTTATTTTTTATTCAACGAACCTTAATCACTGTTTGGCCTTAATTGGTTTAAGTGCAAGTTTATGAAATAGTCAATTATCCTCTAGACACCAGTTTGATGTCTTCATATTGGAGCAGCAGGTCACACGGCCTCTAACCCCACATCCTCACATGATTAATGATTACAGTGAAATTAGACCTTAGCCCTCGCTTTATATTAACGTGCTCATATTGGTCACAGTGGCCATGCATAATGTATGCTGTTACCAAAAAGCCTCTCCTTTAAATGCAATGTGTTTGGCAGTGGGCTTTTTTGAATCTGTGTTCCTTGGAAATAACACTGGTGGGGACTTCTGAAGCAAAGACTGAATAACACGTTCCGTACACGATTATTTGAAGACACATACTGATTTCCAATATAAAAACATTGCTTGCCATATGTCATTAATTATTCTGCATAACCTCAGGAAATTCCACTGTCTATTGTAGTTCTGTCAGTTTTGAGATCAAAATGTTAAGAGTTATTTTTTGGTGCAGGAAGACAGGGTCTGACAATAATGACAGATTTGGACTCTGAATGAGATTCTTCAGTGTGCTTGCTTGAGTGGGTGTTGGAGAGTTATGGCTTTAGCTGCCCCATAGTTTATGTGCGCTCTGGGTAAAATACAGAGCACTTTGAGAACATTTATCATAAAACACAGGGAAGGGACTCTAGTGTAAAATGGCTGCTCTGTTCTGCCTTAGTGTCTACAATCTCATGTAAACTCCACATTAATAATGTATGACTGCGTTGTTGATAAAATGTCAGAGCACCTTTTATTTCTTGCTTTGGAAATTATAATGCACCACTCTTTGTTCTCCTTTTTTATTTAAGACTGTTTCTCTTCTGGTTGTAATGCACCTTTATTAACTATCACCATAGAAATTAAAGTAAAAATAGAGTAATTTGATTAAATAAAGTAGTTTCAGTAGTGGCTGTCGAATGAAGAATTTAAACCCAGGATAGATTTGTAGATAAACAGTTCAGAAAATAAATAGATTCTTAAAACATACCAGCAGATATTTGATTTTCATTTTACAGTAAAAACAAACAGAACCCTCATAATTTACACTTATGGATCATTTCCACTATTTTCATTCACTCTTAAAAAAGTTCTGTTTTGTCTAACCCTGATTTCCCTAACTGAGAAATGAAATCCCTAACTACATCCTTTTGCTTTGTGAATTCAACTTAGAAATAAATCAGCTAAATGCCAAAAGACCCCATTGGTTCTCTTATTTTCGCCCTTTTGTGTATTTTCCCGAATACATAAATAAAACCTACAGCTACTCTGTCCAAAGGACACAGGCAGTGGGGGACTCCAAGCACATTGGCAGCATTTAGCAGGTGACAAATGGAGTTTCTCAGGCTGAACCAGCCTAGAAGGCTCACTCAGATGGGTTGATGAATGCAGAAGTAAGGTAAGAAAGGCAGGTTTATTTTTATTACGTCTGTCAGAGCACCTTTGCTCTGTCTCCAAAGCAAGTCTACGTTCACACTATGTGGTACTTCAAGTAGGGAGTAGTCTTGAATCTCAATGAAGGATTTGCAAAGTTCTACTTTAGCTCTTTGTTGCCTTTAATGTAGCATGGGGTAAAGTCAAATTCTTAAAACGTGAAATCAAATCAGTGAAATCAACTTTTACAACTGTTTCCCCTTGTTTGGTAAGATTTTATGAGTTAGGATAACAAGAGACTGAGGGAAACGGAAAAAGAAACATGAGCATCATATCCAAGCTTCAAACAGAGCATCCCACAGCGAGAGTAAAGTGTGGACACCGGGTGACAGAACTACTAATTAAATCTAAAAACAAAACAATGAAGGGCAAACTTACAAGAAGTGGCAAAACACCCATCATAAATTCACTACATTTCTTCCCCAACGAGAAAACACATGACGGCAGTGAAAAACACTGTTTCTGTATTTGGCTGCACACAGAGTACTTTATCTACTTGACAGAGGATGTGAAATCACAGAAAAGGTGTGCAGAGAAGTGAAAGAATATTCTTTTTAAGAGGATGATTCATGGGCTCCTGGCTGCGCAATTCATGAGTCAACAATGTACTGTGGGTGTCTTTGGGGGTGTGTTCAGGGAGGGGTGTGTATCAATAGGTAATAAATCTCAAGCCATTCCCAGGATGAGGACAGACTCACAGGTGTCTCACTGTAAACAGAGCAGCTTCAGCAGTACACACAGGTCATAGAGATTCTGTGACTCTGCACACTGGCAGTTAAGAGCGGAATAGCACTGTGTGCCGAACTGGGGAGCATCAAGGTAAAAATGATTATAAAAGCATTCACACATTTGTAAATAGCAATGCAAAACAGAAAGGATGCACGGAAGCTTACAAATGAGATTCTGATGAAATTTGAACCAGGTGGAAGGATTTAAATATCACTCAAAAGCTGGTTCTCTAACTGAGCTGTGTAGTAGCTCCTTTTTATTTATTTATTTTTTGTTTTGTTTTGCGCATGAGTACAAAAAAATCTGTCAGTTTCCAAATCAATGGTTCCTTCATCCTGTTCACTTAACCAGGCGATTTTAGTCCCAGTCTATGCTGTGGAACTGGAAATGCAAATGGTTGAAATTAATCTCTGGACCGACTTTTTACCTTCTGAGCCTTGATTCCCCTCCTCTGCTTATGTCCAGCCCATGATGAGCTCAAAATTCAAACAAGGAGGCCCACTAGATGAGTTCTGCAAGTTAGTTTCACGTGTCAAACTTCAGAAAAGGGCTCAATTGAATTAAGAGCAGCCTTAAAAACACCTTGTTTGTTATTAAAACAAGGAGAGGACCATGACCTGTTTAATAGTGAGATGATTATCTTAAATAGAAATATCCATCACACAGATTTAATTCTGTGGCACAACGCAGAATATGAACTCATCCAAAAGCACGAAGAGGAGAAGCTATTATAAGGTCAAAGCCCCCTACCACCTGATGGGATGGCTGAATAATAGACATATTTTTTTAATATCACAATAGTTTAAAAAAGAAAGTGGCACAACATGTGGGAGCATTATGTTAGTGGAATACATGTGTTCTGTGATCCACTAAAGTTTAAAGGAGCTATAAATAAGCTATTTACTATAACATCAACCTAAATCATTCTCATTTATCAGCTGGGATCGAACTAACATTCCCTATAAACAACCTCCATCAACAATGACTTAGTCATAATTTTCTCCTTTCAAATCTTGAGGTATGGTGCAGAACAACTTCGGTTCAGAGCACTGACTTAGAAAGCTTCGCATCATCTGTGCTTTCTTATATTCACTTATGCACTGACGCTGTCCAACCCACAAAAACAATCTGGTTAGGAGTGTTTCCTAACCAGAAACCATGGGTGGACAGATCGGTGCGGACCCTGCTGAAGGCCTGGGATGCAGCATTCAGATCTGGAGACAGACTGGCCTACAGCAGGGCTAGAAGTGAACTTAACGAAGGCATCGAGAAGGCAAAGCACAGATTCAAGCAGTGCATCGAAGACCCCTTCAGCAGCAGCAATCCACACGACATGTGGAGAGGCATCAAAAACATCACAGACTACAAGCGCAGTGACCAGTGGCTGAGCAATGACCCAGCTCTCCCTGGCGCCTTAAAAAGCTTCTTTGCACGCTTTGACTCTCCAAGCAGCAGGGAGCCTGAACATCTTACCCAGCCAGAGAGGCACCATCAGCCTCTCGTCCTGCAGCTCCACCAAGTGACCTCTTCCCTGAAAAAGGTCAACACCAACAAGGCTTCAGGTCCAGACACGGTGTCAGCCTCAGACGCTTAAATCATATGCTGACCAGCTAGCAGGGGTCTTTCTGGACATCTTAAACCTCTCCCTGCAGCTGTCCACGGTTCATGCCTGTCTGAAATAATATGTTATCGTGCCTGTCCCCAAGAAACCAATCATCACCTGCCTCAGTGATTATCGTCCTGTTGCTCCGTCATCATGAAGTGCTTCGAGAGGACATCCTCCTAAAGTACATCAAGGACGCCATCCCTTTCAGGATGGGAATCCAGCTCAGAACACTCTTCCAAGTCTGTATGCAAGTTGCAATGAGTTGCTGTCTCAACCCCTGAATAAGGGAGTAGCTGAAAGAACTCACACACTGTCTCTTCTTCAATAAAAGCTTACCATTGAACCATTTCTTTCTCTAGCTGAATCCAAAAGGCATTCTGAAATCAAATAATTACAAAATCTGAACCTTCCTGGACATGACATTCTCTTCTGATAGGTCGTCTCTGCTCCTTTCAGTCAAAGAGATTCCTCGTCTCTAGTTCATCCGGAGTTCAAATGGAGACTCAGGGGTTGTTCACCCTGTCTGTGTCTGTGAGGTGTCTTTTAAGTAGCTGCCACAGAGGAATCCTTTCAATTAGAATGATTTATGGGAGACCTTATTGTGCTTATTACGCATGGGCTAAGGCTGGGAGTTTTCTGCGCTATACGGGGGTCATTTACGTGTTGATAACATGAAGAAAAATTGGAAGCATTGGAACAGCATCAAATCTCATCCTGACTCTCATCAATCTGCAATAACTTGCGCTCCATTAGTTTTAATGAAGTCTGACTAACCAACAATGTTCTCCTCATTTTCAACCATATGACACAAACAACAGAAGCAGACCAAAACAGCTTTTTTTTTTTCAATGGCAGTCTAATATTTTCGCACGATAGCAAAGGTGGATATTATTAAGCTTTCTCCTCTACAGTTAGATTTGCAAATAATGCATATTTTAGCAGTTTCACACACTACCTGCTGTCTCCCAGGATAGTCTAATGGCAGCCCTAATAATGTTATTTTACTGTGTGTCTGCCATGCAAAAAAAGCTTTTAAATCTCAAACAATTATGCCGGGTCTCATTATGCAATTCAGCAAAGATATTTAACTGGAACAGTTCAACTTTGTAAAGATGAAAAAATACATCTTTAGGCAGAGATAAAAGGTATAAACACATGTTATTTTTCCCATGTCTAACACAAACCACAGTTTGGGAAAAGTTGGACATTAACGGTAATTTTGAAAGTCAGCAGAAAAATACTTTTAACACGAGTTCAAACAACATTGTGGCTTTGCTGAAGAGAAGATTGTCTTAAAACTCATCTTTTGACAATGATATGTGCTCATGTCAATTAAAAAAATTGCCTTTATAGAATTATAAAGGCAATTTAATCACATTATTATAATCACAGTAGATTACCTTTATAGATATCCTATGCAATAATATTATTGATATAATTATTGAAGTGTATCTAATTTGTGCAGAGTTTAAAAAATTTAATAAGTTCCATCATTAGGTGTGAAGGAAGACACGGATGTGTTTTCAGGAGCTCAGCTCAAACCCAGTCATTACCATACTGCTATCCGGTATTGCCCGAGTGGATGTTATTAAAATTGCATTGCAACAATAGCCAAATGTGTGTGTCGGCAGCGTTCCAAAACAGATAAGGCATGCAAAATCATTAGAAATAAAATAATGTTTATCTGACAGCTTTCACTGAAGTTGTTATTTAGCTCCTCAATCTATTGTTGTTCTTTCATTACAAACAAAGGTTAATTTCCTGTCTATATGGAGGAGCTGCCCAATTTTACGCCTGCCTTTGAAGGTAATTTAATGTTGATCGGGCTTCTCTGATTTCAACTTTGTAGGAATTATTTACAGAGAAAAAAAAAGGGCAGGATAGGGATATCAAAATACTCTTTGCCCCAGGTGATTATCCAGAAGTCTTAAGCTGGACCCATTGATGAAATTGGCTTATAGTTATGCACGCTAGGGGATTACACTTTCAAACAGTCAGACCACCATTCCTCTTCCTCAATCTATAATTATAAGCGGATTAGTCTGCATTTGAAATGCAAACAGACTCCTTACTTGGAACCATATCCTGTCCCAAATATTATTCCTAGATGAATGCATGTCCTCATCTTATCACATTAGGAAATAAACGGTAAGGTGTGTAAATAAGAAAAAGACTGACATGGTGAGACAATGCTTTTCGTTTCAAATCCACAACGCTTCAAAAGTTAAAGTCATATTGGGCTGCAGGCAATGAGAACAAATACATTGACCCTCTGATTTCACTGGTCCCCTTGCCTGTCTGCCAGCTACACGATCACCAGCATTGCTAATTAAGAAATACCAGCAGCCTGCAGATCCTGTCCTTTTTCTTCTGCCATCAGACGATTCTCTGAACTAAAGGTTAAAAACTGAGTATTCTCAGATTTCACAATGTGACAATTCATCTTGCACAGCTTCAAATAAAAATTGAAATTTTAACAGTGTAAAGATTTAATAATCTTTTTTCTCGTTATGTAACCATGATGAAATATTAGTGAACAACCAGTTCAGAATTCACACATAACCCAAAAACACTAATAACACATAACGTTCAAATAGTTGAATGCACTGACAACACTTCCCGAGAAGCTAAAAGCAAATAGTCCTTACCATCTGAGGAGATTGAAATGTTCAAGGCAAAAAAGACAGATACCAGATACAGACGATGTAAATTACTGTGCAATCGCTTCAGTGTACCAGCCAAAACAGTCCCTGAGAGGTGAGGAGAAAAGTGCGCAAATAGTCACTAGCGAAATTTTTCAATTTAATTGATGCTCAAGTCAAAAACACTAGTAGCAGTCATTTCAGAGGATGATGTAAAAATACTGTGTAATTGCATGAATGTATTCACAGGGCATTAAAGTGTGCAAATAGTCATAAGCAGGCCAGCTGACAGCTTTGCTAGGGCCCGGGACAACAAAGTGTTTTTGCCCGCCCCCTCTACACCTGCCGCCACAACACACACACACACAAAAAAAAAAAGCCCACTGCTCCCCTAGGAGATGGGTTAAAGCAGAGAAACCACATTTTGTTGCTCTGTACTTGTGACAATGCAATGACAATAAAGTTGAATTATATTCTAAATATTTTCTGAAAAATTACTTCTGCCTGTATTTTGGTCAGAGTGTCAGTTTTGCCCCCCCCCCCCCCCCCCCCCCCTTTGTCCTTGGCCTGGGACAATTGATCCGTTTGCCCCCCCCCCCCCCTCCTTTCAGCGGGCGTGGTCATAAGCAAACATTTGAGTCTTCAGGTTGAAGAACCGTGGAGGACAGACTACAGAGGAGCCAACTGTCATAAAGCCATAACTTACATAGAGAGTAACTGAAGCAAAGTCTTTAGCCAGAGATCCATAATGCAATCTATTCATTACAGAAGAGGATTTCACATCTTATCAGAATCAACTGACTGTCATCAATGGTGGGGCAGCTTTTGGTTGAATTGCATAGTTTACAATCAGTAATTATAATTTCACAAATTACTTTCTTGCTTCTTGACTATTGACTGGGAACACAAATCAGATGGTTGATTGGCATGCAGGTGCTCACTGAAAACAAGCTCTGGGTGTAATTATAGAACAGGTGCATCTCGATAATGTAGATCATAGTTGAAAAGTTAATTTAATTGAGCAATCAGTTCAAAAAGATCATTCATATTATTTAGAGACATTACACACTGAGTAATATATGAGTGTTTGCCTCTGTCAGTCTGGATGATTATGACTTACAGCTAAAGAAAACCGAAAGTTAAATTTCTCAGATATTTAGAATTCTTTGTAAGAGCAATTAAAAAGGGATTCTACATTATGACCTATACAATCATGGAGAAGACTGCTGGCTTCACATCAACACGTTGCATAAGTCTAATACTGAGTCTTTGTCCAACTTTTCATTAATGTCTAAGCATATTGATGGAAAGTTTAGTGCAAAGAAGAAAAAAGAAGTACCTCTGTGGTATATGTGGTTTAAGACCATGACTTTAATTCAGGAGACCCAGCTTCGAATCCCGGTATTGTCCAGGGTTCTCATTTATTAAACTTTATGAGAAATCCATATTAAAAGTGTACATACGCCAAGTAAAAGAAAACGGCGTGCACAATTTTCCTTCCTTTATAACTGGAAATGTGCGTACCAGGTTCCTCCTCAGGTCCTGCTCTCTAGACGCCCATATTTATCCATAAATGCTCAATGCAAAGCACCTCATGAATGTTAATCTGTATTAAAAATGGGTCAGCTGATTTTTGTTTTTTTCATCATGTTGACATGACAACCACGGAGAAAAGGTAAAGAAACTGTGAGAAAAATGCAAAGAGAAGTTGATTAAATGTGAAAAATCACTGGTAAAAGCACATAAAGAAATCGGTAATAAGTTGTTAATAGGCTGTTAAAATAAGTTGTTAAAAAGTAAATGAGGCTGTGCTCTGTGTTGACATTCCCATGTGGCTGTGCGTTCAGGTCGACATTTAAAGAATGAAGGGAAACCAGAAGGAGGAAGAGAGCAGGAGGAGATATTTCCCCTGCAATTACCTAGCCTCGTGAGACCATCCTGATCTCGCGAGGTTTCAAGGTTTCACTCGCAGATCAGTCTGGATACCCTCCGTTGAAGAAAATTTGGAGCCGTTCACCAAACGAACGTCCAATCAGCGTTGGCTTTGAGGCGGGTTGAGGTGTGACGCAACGGGAAGCGTGACAGTTCAGTCTAAAGAACATGGCGGCTTCAGCCGATGAAACTAGCGTTAGCGTGGCTATCGAGCAAGTTTTATCGGAATTACAGAGTATTTCTCTGCTGAGCTAACGAGCCTTTACTTGCAGCAGCAAGAGTAGCTTGGCTTGTGGTTGTGTTTTCGTCGTCGCTCTGTTACGAGCGACGACGAATCTGATTGGTTTATTTGGCCCGTCTATCACCAACATAGGCCAATCAGCTGACCAGTATTTTCGCCCCTTCCCAAAATTACTTCAACGGAAGGTTTCCAGATGGATATGCGGAGCAAATCTATCTGGCGGAGTCAGGTAAGCAATTACCCCCCCCCCCAAAAAAAAAGAAAAACGAAAAAGAAAAAAAAAACAGCAAAAAGCATTTCAGGAAGGTGATGGGCACTCAGCGCTGCCTGGGTGTGCTCTGTGGGTAAGAGACCTGCCTTTAAGCACATGGGTGGTAGGTTTAGCTACTTTCCCCCTGTAGGTAACAGAACACAATGTTCGGAGTCTAAAGCAGCATATTGGCCAGTCATCATTATTGACCAGGAAAGATTTGATCCCTTAAACCGCGTTTCCTCAATTCTCCCACCTGCAAGGTCTACCAACACTGCAAATGCATTCACCGACTGGCATTACTCATGAATGTGTTTGACTGTTTACAGCAGTTAAATGTAAATAGCCACGTTATATGCTTATAAAAACGACCAACAACTGTTTGATCATGATAAAATAAAGTTATATACACCAAGCCTCCATCCTGATATTGTTTTGATGGTTCTTTCTGTGGATAAAAATAGGCCAAGCACCAGGCGCAATCACCAAATATAAACAGACGTGCCACCATCTACCAGCAGTATTGCAGAGCTATCATAATGCTAGTTTGCTTAATTAATAAAACTGTATTAAATAATGCCAGACCGAGCCTGACCCTCTGCAATGCTCTGCGGTAAAGCGGCGGCTCGGCAGGATCGAAGACCGACCGTTATTATTAGATACACCCATCTGCAGCATTGGGCCATTCACACTGCCATGAAAAAGACAGATATGAGTATGTTGCTGTCTTTTTCTTGTGAACTTAGCTTAAGTTGAGGCATTGGATGTCTTTTTGACACTCAAACCGCTCGGTCTGAACGCAGCATTATTTAGTCAAATTTAATAAATTATTTAAAAGCACATTTGGGTGCGTCCAATAAGTATTTCAAATAAAAGTCAATTGATATACATGGTCCTATTTACTTTATGATGAAAGAGAAAGCAATAGCATGGTTATTACGAGAAGAAAACTTTGTATTGTACTATCATACTATTAGCTAATCCATGATTGGAATGGGTTGAAGCAGGTATTTTAGAAGTGTTATAGAAGTGCTTACATAAAACCAAGAAAAGGTTTGTATGACTGCACAGTGGAATACAAAGACACTGAGTTGTGCCTGCTGGTGTAAAAACTATCTGACGGGGTCCCTAGTATGCTATGGCATATTGTTAGATTTAAAAATAATTGAACTTGGTAAAGATCAGATCATTACTTTGTAAGGTTCCTTGAATTAAATGAGGTTGTACTTTGTCAACTATATGTATATCACTCTTATTTGTATCATATTTCATGTATATTTTTCTTTTAAAACTCCAACACCAATACCAATCCTGATGGTTGATCCATCTAGACATTTTCAACAAACTTAGGTCACTTGAATGTTGCTCAAAGCCACGTTTTCCAAGTTTTATAAGCCAACAGTGTTTGCGTGGTTCTGCTCCCTTTAATCAGTAAAATGTCCCACTGCACAATGCAGTACAGCTTGCAGGCGAGCATTATTACAGCTAAGGGAGCCTCCTGGCACGATAAAGAGGTGAAAGTTGAAAGAGTTGATCCTAGTCATTCGTCCAATATGGAGGAGTAACATCAGAGACAGAAACAATAACTGCTCTTCCTCAGCAATGGTGCCCTCATGCACCCAAATGCAGAAAAATGACAGGAGGTGACGTTCCCGGCTGCATTACTTTTGAGTTATGGAGGCGATTTGCAATTCAAAGAGTCTGAGGAGTGCTGACCACAACACTAACGCCTCCATAGGCCCACTGAGGCAAATAAGACCGGGGGCAATTTGCAGCACTTTTTTGCTTGGAAACACTTTTAGGCCAAGTCATGTAAAATAAAAATATGATAAATACCAAAACTAATGAGGCCAAATTTTGTTTTCTGAGATAAAAATAGGGGTGGCATTGGGACTTTGCTTAATGTCAAGGATACCTGCTCTTGGCTAAACTTTGTTGGCCTTGAACATGTTGCAAAGCAGCTTACATGTTCCAGGGATAAATGAATGCTTTGCATATCTGCTTAGCTAGTGACGGAGTGCTCTATTACAAAATGTAAACATTTGAGAACAATGCATTTGAATTAAGACAAAAAACACAATCTTATGTGAGGATTTCCTCTTATTGCCACATCCTCAAACATCCTTACCTGAAATAATAATCAAAGTTGACATCAAGAAATCAGAAATGATGGTACAATATTTCACAAAGCATCTCTTCCTGTCAAATGCTAAATAATTCAGACACGTGTGTTTAGTGATGAAGGCTCAGACCACCAACGCTTACATAGGATCAATGAGGAAGGACCACTTCTGCCAACACAACTTCACGATCTTAGAATGAAAAAAAAAAGGTCTGTATTTTATTAAAGAAAACTGATCTTAAGGCTCCTCAGTAAAAATGTCAGAGGATTATAGAGTTAGTGTCAGTCTGTGTTGAGTTTGCATGTTCTCTTTATCCTTGCACAAGTTTACTCGAGAGCCTCTAGTTTACTTTTTATACTAGTCTTAGGTCAGTATGTGCAGGTTTGCTCATCTGTCTTGGGTGTCTCTTTGGTGGCCCTGTCATGAATTTGCAACTTGTCAAGGAATAACGGTCTTGTTGACTACTAGGTTTCAGTTCCACCCTACAAACCTGAACAGAAGCGAGAAAGAGTCAGAGTGGCCTGAAACCTTTTTTCACTTTTAAAGTCACAGAACTGATTAAAAACAACAAACTGATTAAAAACAACAAACAATAAAGCATCTTATGTGATGCAATTTTATAAATAAAAGATGTTCATTACCTTTTACTTTAAAATAGGATAAAGGTCACAAGACACGGTTGTTCAAAGCAATAGCAAACTATAATTGCACCTAATGAAAACCTAACACTATATACTTTTGGGAAAGGGGGAAGTTATACCTGTAAAGATGAACATGACATTACACTTTTTTTGTAATAAGGCAACAGTACAGTCATCATAAGGTATGTTTTTGTAACATAATTATGTGTGTGTTTAATGTACAGGAAAGGAAATACTATTTTAGGGCAAAATATGCTTTTCAGATTTACCTGGCACCTTAAAACCATCAAGTGAACCTCAGAAGTGTAAATTGTTATCACAACATTTAAGACATAGCAACTCAACATTCATTAAAATCTTCCACAAATTTTGTTCAAACTCACTTTGATTGTGTGAGTCTTTTTGGTCCAAAGTCTATCTGAGTTTGCCTTTAAATCAACCAACCACCTCAGCGCATGCACTCTAAACTTATACGGATCTCAAATGTAATTTAAGACAATTTTTTGAGGAGCCTCTGAAATGTACTGCAATTCAATTAAAACTTGCATTCTGTCTCAGCAAACTGGACATTTTCCAAAAGTGCATTTCATAAAACATAAATATCACAAAATCATTAAAACACTGAACCTAAAAGGCGTACTACCAAGCCCTTTAGATTCCTAAGAGTGTATCCATATCAAAGTCTCCAGAAAATAACAAGCTGTTTTGCATTTGAAAGAAACGAAGCACTAAAATCATCAGAATTATGGTTTTACTTTTACCTCAAACTGTTTCCTTGTGTCTTTGTAAACTTCACACTGAAGTTTACAAATCAGAACAGCAAATATAGGTATATAGGAATACTGCTATATCTGAATAAATAAGAATATCTTGAAAAGTTAATTTACTTTTTTTAATAATATGAATTAACTTTTTTATAATGTAAAGTCATCACACACAGAGTAAAATAGGTGCTATTTCTGTTCATTTTGAGGATATAAGGTTAAATCTAATAAGAACCTAAAAAAATCTGAAATATTTAATATGGAGATATGTAATATATAATAATATTTACCTATTGAAATGTATGTCCATGCACTGTACAGTACACGTTTTCAATACTTCTAGACCCTTTTGCATAAATTACTGCATCAGTGGGACAGAGCATAGGAGCCCATGGCTCTGCTAAGGTTTGAAAAGAGTCTAGCTTGCTTTAATAGTGGCCTTCTCCCAAGTCTCTCAAGTTTCTATTGTCAATACCACATAGATCTTCTGTAAAATTTAGGTCAGACAAGCTTGCTGGAGACTTTGACAGTGATAGCATGATTATCAAATAATCGATCAGAATCACCTTTATTTGCCAGGTATGTGAACGCATCCAAGGAAATTGACTCTGGATCAGTGCTTTAGGCAGTGTGGACAGGTGTCAAGCACTGCTGGAAAATGAAATAAGCTTCTCCATAAAGCTTGTCAGCAGAGGGAAGCATGGAAGCTCTCAAATTTCCTGGACTTCGGACTTGATAAAACAAAGCATACCACCGGATGATTGACATACAGTACCTCCCCCAAATCATCACTAACAAGGGAAACTTCACGCTGGACCTCAGGTTACTTTGATTCTGTGTCTCTCCAAACTTAGCTAAATCTCGTGGAATTTAACATTTAAATCAAGTGAAAAATTTACTTTTATTTGAAAAGTGGTTTTTGTACCACTTTAAAATAGCCACGTCCGTTTCCTCCCTAGCACATGTAAGTTGTCACTAATGTTGTCTCCATGATAAGGTGGCTTCCAACAAGTTATTTTATATTTGTGGATTTGTCTGTGGGATGGCTCTTGAAACACTGTCTCCAGCTGCAGTCCGCTTATTATCACCTCTGCTTGCTGACCTTTTCTACTACACTTTTTCCTTGCATTGAACTTTCCATTAATATGCTTGGATACAATACTATGTAAACAGCCAGATCTAACTTTGCTGGAAATCTGTCCATTTAACAGTCTTCCTCATAATTGTATTGGTAATAACATGACAGGGTTTTTTTTCATTAGTATTTTGTGATATTAAAATTTACTTAGAAAATAAGCTTCCTTTTTTAATGAAATACTGAAATCAATCAGGTCTTTAAAGATATTTTGATTTTGTTATACATCCCTGTATATAACATTAAATTATGCAAAAAAAAAAATTAAAGGAATTCAACATAAAACACAAAAATGGGCAACATCGTACACATGTTTCTTCAGTATTAAATATGTTTCTTTGGGTCCAGCTGTAAAACTTGATCTCAGAATGCAAACACGGGATCCCTGTTCAGGTTTAAAATAAATATGTTCAATAAAGAAATAAATATGAAATTGTTGTGACAAAAGGGAGAAGAACTGCAAAAAAAAATTCCAAAAAGAGGACCCAGACTGAGTACAACATGTTCACAATCATGGAACATCTACAAGGTCCCATGAGACATAACCTCAGGAAAGTTACTGAAAACAAACTGTTACCAAGTCCCCAATCCTCAAACAATCAGCATCTACATCAGAGCTGATTTATGGTAAAACCAATGTATGGTAGCAGCTTGTGAAAAGCTATCAAAAGACTGAGTTATATGATTGTATATCACAATACAATAACGAATTGTATTAAAGTTAACACTAAGGGCAGAGTTTCCTTTCAGAACTTGGGACCTGTTTTATTATCCTTTTTTTCTAATCCTGTGAGACACTAAACAACATAAATGATTCTAAGACGATTATGTTCTATTAAAATATGTATACTGTATGTTTATGTATATGCAAAGAAGAAGTGAGACAGAGTGGGGAGACAGGAAAGGAGCAAAATGAAGGAGAAAACGGCGGTACCTGCTACATGTATGTCAAGAATAAACAGAAGGAATTATCAAATCTAATTCCTCTTTATCCATAGTTAAGTGTTGGGTTGTGTTTATTTATTCAACTTCTGGAACATTCCTCAGAAAGGCTAACAAACAAAATAACAATCAATGTTTCAGTATTAATCTTTTGAAATCTAGGTGCTCCTTTTCTCGGTTTTACTAAATGGCTTAAAAAAACACCTGCAAATGAAGTAACAAACCAAACTTTAGCTGTTAAATAAAAGTCATTTATCATTAACACTCATCTCGCTTTGCTTTTCCCATGTTTGCCTTGGCCTGAAACTGACTTTTGCCCACAAGGTTATGAGACTCAGTGGTAGGATCTAGATCTGCTGACATCCACAAATACAGGGCAGCCGTCATATTTACACAAAATGACACAGGGTGAGGAAAACCCTTTTATGGCGGGGTCCTAAAAAAGATGAATTAAAAGAGGACAGGCACAATTTTGCCTGTCACTTTGCATTAGAAAAGAAACCCTTCGAGTTAAATCTGCACCAACAAACTTCTAAACTGGCCTTCCTTCTAATGAACTGCTGCTCGGTGATAAACGGTCCTGTGCTTCCAAAGGACCACCTACCTGACAAGAAAATCAGGTCATCCACCTGGAAATGGTCTGAGCCACAGAAACTAACAAACAGCATGTGATTAAGGTTGGCTATTACTCGGGACTTTGGCCCACACAGAGCTAGACAGAAGTGTAAATGGGAAGAAGTTTAAATTCAAGTTACAAGCCAGCATTGTGCTGCATCTGATTTCTCTAAAACCGGACTCACAAAATAAAACTAAACATTGGGAGTGAAATATACATTAGCACTGCATGATTATATAAAAATGCATAGTTGTTTTTAAATGTGAAGACAAGAAGCTAATCACAGTGTACACTTTGATTGATAACATCACACTAAATAGATTATTTGTGAGATTACAACACAGACTCAGAATCTTTTTTTTTTAGGATGTAAAACCTTTTTCCAAAGAAATATAAAGACAACAATGAAGTTTAGAAAAGGTGAGAGTTTGATTTGCAAAGGATTCAGCCTTCCTTGTTCAAGCCAGTGTTTGACAATCATAGTCAAACCATTGTTGATAAAGTTAGAGTAGAAATTGCTAAATGTCTATTGAAATTGCTATTCAAATTTTTTCATTCAGTTGGTTTCTGTACATTTATAAAGCACATGTTCTACCCATATGGCCGCAACTAGTTTTCTAACATGCTTGCAATTTGTGTTCATACGGGTATAGTTTATCTGAAAAATTCAATTCAATTCAATTCAAGTTTATTTATATAGCGCCAAATCATGAAACATGTCATCTCAAGGCACTTTACAAAGTCAAGTTCAATCATATTATACAGATTGGGTCAGATTATACAGATTGGTCAAAAATGTCCTATATAAGGAAACCAGTTGATTGCATCAAAGTCCCGACAAGCAGCATTAACTCCTGGGGAACCGTAGAGCCACAGGGAGAGTCATCTGCATTGTACATGGCTTTGCTGCAATCCCTCATACTGAGCAAGCATGAAGCGACAGTGGGAAGAAAAACCACCCATTAACGGGAAAAAAAACCTCCGGCAGAACCGGGCTCAGTATGAACGGTCATCTGCCTCGACCGACTGGGGTTACAGAAGACAGAACAGAGACACAACAAGAGAAACAAAAAAGCACAGAAGCACACATTGATCTAGTAATCTGTTCTACATTAGATGGTAGTAGCAGGTGAGCCGTCTTCTCTGGATGATGTCACAGTTAACAGAACGCCAGACCAGGTGTACCTACTATGAAGAGAAAAGAGAGAGAACAGAAAGTTAAAGCAGAAATGACAACACATAATGCATAATTGAAGAACAGTAGAACTCAATATAGTGAGAAAATTAGATCCTGATATACTCCAGTAACCTAAGCCTATAGCAGTAAAACTATAAAGGTAGCTGAGAGTAACATGAGTCACTAGTTATAATTTTTGTCAAAAAGAAAAGTTTTAAGCCTAGTCTTAAAAGTAGACAGGGTGTCTGCCTCACGGACCAAAACTGGGAGTTGGTTCCACAGGAGAGGAGCCTGATAGCTAAAGGATCTGCCTCCCATTCTACTTTTAGAGACTCTAGGAACCACCAGCAGACCTGCAGTCTGAGAGCGAAGTGCTCTGTTAGGAACATACGGGGTAATCAGAGCTCTGATATATGATGGAGCTTGATTATTAAGGGCTTTATACGTTAGAAGAAGAATTTTAAATTCTATTCTTGATTTAACAGGAAGCCAATGAAGGGAAGCTAAAATTGGAGAAATATGATCCCTCTTGTTGATTTTCATCAGAACTCTTGCCGCAG
Source organism: Fundulus heteroclitus (assembly GCF_011125445.2). Taxonomy (NCBI): domain Eukaryota; kingdom Metazoa; phylum Chordata; class Actinopteri; order Cyprinodontiformes; family Fundulidae; genus Fundulus; species Fundulus heteroclitus. The sequence goes on from NC_046364.1 coordinate 33,359,368, forward strand.
CATTTTGGATCAGCTGAAGGCTTTGAACTGCATTTTGTGGGCTTCCTGATAGTAAAGAATTACAATAGTCCAGCCTTGAAGTAACAAATGCATGGAGCAGTTTTTCAGCATCACTCCTGGACAGAATGTTTCTAATTTTGGCGATATTCCGGAGGTGAAAAAAGGAAACTCTGGAAACCTGTTTAATATGGGATTTAAATGACATGTCTTGGTCAAAAATAACACCAAGATTTTTTACTTTATTACCAGAGGCCAGGTTAATGCCACCCAGATTAAGTGATTGGTTAAGAAGTTTATTTTTTGAGGACTCTGGCCCAAAGATTAAAACTTCGGTCTTGTCAGAATTTAGATGCAGGAAATTTAAAGTCATCCAGCTTTTGATGTCATCAAGACATGACTGCAGTCGAAGTAATTGATTGGATTCATCAGGATTTATGGATAAATATAGCTGAGTATCATCAGCATAACAGTGGAAATTAATCCCATGCTGTCTGATAATTTTGCCAATCGGAAGCATATATATAGTAAATAGAATTGGTCCAAGGACTGAACCCTGTGGTACTCCACAAGTGACCCTAGAGTTTGAGGAAGATTTATTATTAACATGAACAAACTGGAATCTGTCCGACAGATAAGATTTAAACCAGCCTAATGCTTTTCCCTTAATCCCTACAGTATGCTCAAGTCTTTGTAGGAGAATATTGTGATCAACTGTATCAAACGCAGCACTGAGATCTAACAGGACAAGTATAGACACAAGTCCATTATCTGAGGCCATGAGAATATCATTAGTGACCTTCACCAGAGCTGTTTCAGTGCTATGATGAGCTCTGAAGCCTGACTGAAACTCCTCAAGTAGGTCATTACTTTGTAAATGTTCACAAAGTTGATTAGCAACTACTTTCTCAAGAATTTTAGATAAGAAAAGAAGATTAGATATAGGTCTGTAATTTACTAACTCATCTTGATCAAGAGAAGGTTTCTTAAGTAAAGGTTTAATAACAGCTACTTTCAAAACCTGTGGTACATATCCACTTACTAAGGATAGATTAATCATGTCTAAAATAGTGCCACTGATCAAAGGGAATATGTCCTTAAACAACTTGGTTGGGATTGGGTCTAACATACAGGTAGAAGGTTTAGATGAAGCTAAAATTTTAGATAGCTCAGAAAGCTCTACTGCTTCTAAACAGTTCAAACACTGCACAGATTCTAAAGATTCCTCCAATGCTGCCTCACTTACTGAGGACGAGGTAATCATGTTTGGGAGGATGCCAATTATTTTATTTTTAATGGCATCAATTTTATTTATGAAGAATCCCATAAAATCATTACTACTAAGAGCTAAGGGAATGGATGGATCAACAGAGCTGTGGCTCTGGGTAAGTTTGGCAACTGTACTAAAGAGAAATCTAGGATTATTTTTATTCTCTTCAATTAATGATGAAAAATATGCTACTCTAACTCTGCGGAGGGTCTTGTTATACAACAATAGTCTGTCCCTCCAGATTAAGTAGGATTCCTCTTGGTGTGTAGAGCGCCATTTTCTCTCCAATTTCCTAACATTGTGCTTCAAGGAACGCAGCTCTGAATTAAACCAAGGAGCCAGCTTCCTGTGAATAATCACCTTCTATTTCAAGGGAGCTACATTGTCTAATGCAGAACGCAATGAGGAAGTCACATTGTTAGCAAAGGTATCGATTTGTGAATGGGAAGAAACAGCAATGCTGCCATCTACAGGGCATTTCTGCAATACTGAGGATATTAAGAAGGGGACAGACTCTTTAAGTTTTGATACAGCATTATCCGATAAAAATCTACTATAATGGAACCCTCTTTTGGGGGTGGAGAATTCAGTTAGATTAAACTCAAATGTTATTAAAAAATGATCAGACAGGACAGGGTTGTGAGAGAATACTGTTAATTCTTCACAATCAATGCCATATGTCAGAACAAGGTCTAAAGTATGGAGCCGAGAGTGTGTCGGTTTATGCACATTTTGAACAAAACCAATTGAATCTAGGATAGTTTTAAAGGCTACACTAAGGTTATCACATTCAGTGTCAACATGGATGTTAAAATCACCCACTATAATAACCTTATCAGTATTTAACACCAAATCAGATAAGAAATCTGACAACTCATCCAAAAACTGAGTGTAAGGGCCTGGTGGACGATACAAAACAACAAACAGAAGAGGTTTTATTGCTTTGCAGTTTGGATGAGGGAAACTGAGGGTTAAATGTTCAAAAGAACTGTAGTTATTAATTGGCCTGGGACTAATTAATAAATCAGACTGAAAGATAGTTGCCACTCCTCCTCCTCTTCCCACAGATCTGGGAATGTGGAAATTTGAATAACTGGAGGGGGTTGACTCATTTATACTAACGTAGTCCTCTTGTAGCCAGGTTTCTGTGAGACAAAACAAATCAATCTGATTATCAGAAATCAATTCATTAACTAACAAAGTCTTTGGAGGGAGAGACCTTATATTTAATAGACCACATTTTATTATTTTATTTTTAGGTTCAAAGTGAACCATAAAAAGCTTCTTTAAATCTAGTTGGCAAATTCACATACCTCTTCACTGCCTGGAATGAAAGCAATGGGAAAGCAGTAGTTCTGAAGCAGGAATGGGTTAGCCGTTTGTATAACTTGGCTCAAAACTATTGTATTTAGATCATATTCTTGTACGCAGATCTTCAATAACTGAATCTGGCCATACCATTATTCCCTGGTTCCATTTCACAAACCACTTTCATGAGTTTCTAATTCTGAAATTACACTGATTTCCTGAAGCACTAATGAGTGCCTGGATGGAAAGAGAGTTTATTTTTCGGCAGCCAAACAGTTGTTTTCTCTATAAATCACATAACGTCCTCCGACAAGCTGGCCATCTACCTCCTGCTGTGACACATTAATTTGAACTTTCTGTATACAGTCTATCCCAAGCCATGAATACATAATGCTCAAAAATGAGTCATACTCACAGAGCAGACATGAAGCTCTGAGTAATTACAACCAATCTATCAAACACTGTCCAGATATTGATGAAGGCCAAAAAATGCGGGCAAAATGTTGCTCTTATCAATGGGAAAATTTAAATGATTACACGTTATGCTATTGAAGCTCAATTTTATAGCTAATAGCTGTAACCCAGCTTTGTCAACGAAGACCAGATAAAAATGACAGACTAAGCAAAGAAAACCTGTCAAAATCAGTGCAGGGAACAAGTAAATACGCTTTAAATTCTGTCTTCAAGTCTTTTTTTGTGTGTGTTAACGTCGATAATAACTTCAGTGATCCTTCTCCCAAAACCCGACACTGTCTTTCCTTAGGAAGATGAAAAATGCAGCAGAAACTGGCAGGTCATTCATCTCTGTTGCCCCGGTGGGTGGTGCTGGCTACAGGTTGACTAATGGTCCTGCTGAAATGCTTCAGATGTCTGAATAATGACAAGCTATAAAAGCTAAGCTGACTATAAAGTCAACTGGCTGTTTTGTAGCGTTGAAGGCTGTAAAAGTTTTAAAATAAAGAAATCACACAGGGTAAGATGATGTTGGGTCCAAGCATTTCTGCAGTAATTTACAAACAGAAATGTACCCCAGGTAAACGGACAAAAACTGCACAGAGGTTACAATAGTTCCTCTTGGTCTTCTTAGTCTGGAAGTGAAAAGCATTCTAACTATTAGAACACTGAATGAAAATGTAATTATATAAGTAAGTATATATGAAATGCAACAGGATTAACAGGAGACTGACAGAGAGGGTCAGAGATCCCAACCTTGAAAAGTCTGATAATTTATGGAAAAAAATTATTTGAGTTTGGAAAAACTTTTGATTTGACTTTTTTCACACTTTCCATTTTCTAAAGGGCATGCATCTAATAATTTATACTATATTCAAGTGGAATTTTTTATCTTAGGTTTTTCAAAAAACACAAACTGTAACATTTAATGAGTATTTTGTGATACTGTGATACATGTGACCATTTCCTTTTGTAAATTGACAACTTCAGATTTAGGTTGATTTGGAGCTGTTGTCATTAAACTGGCTGTGGTAGAAATGCCTGACTACATACTAAAAGTGTTATTGTTTATTTTAGCAACAAAATTAAGGCACCAAATTGTGCTTTAAACGGAAGCCATTGAACTGCTTTGTGAAACCTATATATCAGACTATTATTTAAGCAGTTCAAAGGTGAATATATTGCACTCATACACCTATAATGTTATTAAAATAGCAGAGCAATCTTTAAAAATCAAGTCTAAAAGTATAGTATTTTAAAATAAGAAATGTGTGGGAACCATCAAGGGTCCAAGAAAGGCAGTCCTAAAGGAAGGAGAGGTAAATTCAGTCTGGAGCTTTCCCTAATCTGAGCTGTTCCTGCTAATACCCCTACCCGCCTCCAGCCGTACCCCCCTCTTCTGTTATTGCTCCTTCTGCTCCTCATGTCTGTTAAGTCAGCATGACATTTTATGATGCCTGGATATTAAAACGCAGTTTCTATTATGTGTGAGAGGGAAGTGGAAACAGCCATGCTCATGCTCGGTAATTAGGGGAAGCAGGCCGAGGGTGTATTTATGAATGCAGGGAAAAGCTAGAGGGGGACCAGGGGAATTGGTGTGTAATGTCCTGCTGTCAGAAACAGTTTTCTCTTTAACTCTATACAGAGCACTGTTAAGGGTGGAAATCATTTTGAATCTCATTTATGATCCATGATTCCTCTGAATCATTTGGTTCATTTGTCCTCTGTGATCAGTCCCACCGAATAATGCTTGTTGGAGCGCTGATGAAAGTAGCGCTAAACTGTTTTAGAAAATAGGGCCATGGCAGGAGAGATTTGATTATACCTGATGAGATGAACACAGAGGGATAACAGTTAGTTTAGTTTGTAACACAGTCTGTTTAGTGCTGTCAACAAGGCCATTACATTTCTGAATTATTTTTCCTTATGTAAAATAAATTGCAATACAATCCAGTACAGAATGTGTCTTGCAGCTGTTACTGTCTCCGGGTGTTTTGATTTTCTTTTATGTTTGTGTTTTCACTATTTCCTTGCTATTTATATTCAGCTAGGTCTTGCCATTAGTTACATTAGTCCATGCATTTCTGTTCAGTTTCTTAATTTATTCTTGCATTCTTTGCCTTTAATATTTAGTATTATTTCTGTTACATCTCTGTTTATCATTTCTCCTTGGTTGATAGTTTATTTGTGTCTCAAGCCCAATCCACATGGAGAGCAGATTAGGTGGATCGGCAAAGGTATTTTGCCATTTAGGCTGTGTGTCCACATGGCTCAGGCGTTTTGGGAAACATTTTTTGAAACCAGGTCCCAGAGTGGATATTTTTCAAAATGTAGGCAGTTTTTTTCCGTGTGTACGTATGAGACACATTTTTTTTTAAATGATGTCTTAGCTTCGCCTCTTTCTGTAATCCGCATGCACCTCACTCTCTCAAATAATAAAGATGGCGTTGTCTGATATGCCGTTCATGGTGTTGTCTGCACATGCCCAGTGGTTTTTACATACACTTTATGTCTGTCAGAGCTGCTCTACATCTCCTCTGATTGATCCACTGGGTTGCTTGTACTTTCTCCACCACAACCTCTGTATTAACGTCAACTGTGTTCCTAGCTCTTTGCTGGATTATTCCTTTGACTGCCTGTTCCATAACGGTTTCATTTCCTGTTCATGACCAACATGTGAGTTTTCTTACTGTTTTCATTATTAGAAACTTCATTTTTGTCACAGTCACTCTCTGCACGTGGGTCCTTTACCAGCAAAGCAACTGAAAATAATGCACAAACTGATCTTTGTCATGGTTTTTCGGGTGTTTGGCCCACATGCAGAACACAGTCGGGAAGCAGAGAGCAGTTTTAAGATGTTTAAGACACACAGGCGAACAGAGGAGAATGAGGGGACAAATCACGAAGTGGCAGCGCCAATGAGAGACGCGGGGCCAGGACTCGCTCGATCTAAGGATGAGAGGAGAGTGATTAGATACTTCAAGCGTTGGGGAGATGCGCAATGAGGGGGGGGAGCTTACCACGGAGCGCGTGAACCGGGCCAAGAAGAGTGGAGCAGAAGGTGGGACAAAGCAGGACTCTCTTTGATGTGGGGACCAGGTGACTGAGCGACAGGAGAGCTGGCAGGTGGAACCAAGGCGGGGAGCCTGAGCAGCACCACGGCGGAGGTAGGCACGAGGAGCAGCTGAAGGAAGCAGAGTGAACCCAGGAAGGGGGTCTCTTGTCCAGCTTGGTACCACCAAGTGGGCTCGAGGGGAACGCCAGAGCAAAATCTGAGCAGCAGGGATTCAGGAAACGGTCTTCAGCGCACTAAGACAAAATGGCTGAGTAATTCCAGAGCATGACGAACTGAGGGAGACAGGAGACAAAGTTAGAGCTTGGAATCAGGAACATCAAAACTCAGAGGAGTAGAGAACTGTCAACAGGATAATGGCCTAGGTGTACCACAACGGGCTAACACTCCAGCGTCCTTCAGCTGATTGAACGCTCCTTTTAAGCTCAAGCCAGAGCAGCCACAACGAGCCCGAGGTCTGGGCCACGCCCACCTGTCAACTGCAATCACCTGTCACAGAGGGAGAGAAGAGAGGGCAGGAAGCGCTGGCAGAGAGCTGCACAGCACTGCCTGCTGAATCCTGACAATCTTTAGGTGGGAAATATTTTTTGCACCAAATAAGCATCATTGAGGATTTGCTTATAAAAACAGACCAACATGACGACCAGCACAGATGCATTCTCAGAATATTTTGCATGTGCATTGCATTTGTGTATTTTGCAAACTGTGCAGGACTCTGCACCTGGGAAATAGAAAAATAGAGACTTGTAAGATGAAGTAAACATGTTCTAGTGAAACAGAATTGATTTCTGTTACCTGGACTTGTCTACTTCTTATTTAATTGTTGGCTTTATGTTTTTATTTGAAATTTAGAATTAACTCTTAAGCCTTCACAATACTGTTGATCAATCAAAGTAGACTGGATGTTTTGGCAGGGGTCTAAATCTTTAAAGTCATTGAAAGTTTTTAATAGAAATAAAAAAAAATGTACTGGGCACAAATAGCATTCTACTAGACATATAACAGTGATGTTATAGCTCCAGCAGGTGCCTGATCCTAACTCTATACATACAATTGTCTAAATTTAAACATTTATTTAAAATCCTAGACTGTATAATTGCTTAAACCTAACCAAAATGTGAACCAAAAAGTGTCATGAGTTTAGTGTTTGTTGATGGATCAAAGTGCAGACAAAAGCTTGGGAGAAGCATGGTGAAGTGAAGGATATTTTAATAAAGAACAAAATGACAAACTTAGAGAACTAGAAAACAAACAAGGAGCAGATTTGACAAAGGGTGAGGGGAAACTGGCAGGTTAATTAAGAGAAGAAACACAGGGAAAGGCAGGTGATAGTAATTAGCACAGGTGAATGACATGACAGTAATGAGCTGAAGGAGAGTGAGTGCAAAAGGATGGCAGGAAATGGAGGCAAATATAACCCAACAAGAATACAAAACCACCATCAATAAACAGGCAGCAGAAACAAGAATAAACTAACTAAATCTATGAGCAGAATACTAAATGGCATGAAACAAGAAGGAAAGAACAGCATTTACAGACCAATAAACAATAATAAAAAGGTGAAAAACTGGCAGAATGCACAATCACCACAAAGCTAAAACTTAAAAATAATCAAACACCTGGGGATTGTGATGAAAAGTGCAGTGGTCTGGAATATAATAACCCATATGCTGGTTGGCAGGTATGGAGAGCTAGTTAAACTATTAAATAGTGAATCAAACTATATAAATATACCCTTTTTTAAAAGATACACTGTACTTTTTGGGTCAGTTTTACCTAATTCTAACACACTATTCTTTTCTCTCTGTAAGGGTGACCCTCATGTACACAAAAACAATAATGTGAATCAAAAGCATTGTGTGATTGATTTAAAATTATTTTATACTCAATGTCTTTGAATTAAGGGCCAAGACTGAACAAGACAAGTTTATTTTATTTATCAAGTTTTAAAAGAGGAAAATATTAAAATAATTAGGCCTGACTCTGTAAAACATTTTTAATCAGCATGGACCTGCTCTGCAGAACATGAAATACAAACATAGATAATAATGTCAATGTATACAGAACAACATTGTCAAACACAGTGTCCAAGAGATAACAGTTATGGGACTTCTTAAAAAGTGTGAGTGTGGGATAGTCTTTTTGTGCTCTGGAATGTTATTCCAGGATTTAAAACAGTGTACCAAATTTGTTTACTCTTATAGTTACTGACCGAATACCGCGGTACTACTGAGTAAATATTTGCGTAAAATCAAATGGTGCCATGTTTTAGTACCTAAACACATCATTGTGACACCGAGGGATTGGAAGAGTGCCCGATTTTCCATGCCGAACATGAACACATCTTTGCATGCGTAAGAGGGTATTGACGTCAGTAGCTGCTGGTCCAGTCAACAAAGCAAGCATGGCTGATAGAAAGCGCTGGAAAAGTATTGGCTCCACATTCCAAAACGCGATGCAGGTTACGCTCACTGCAATATTTGTGATGTGAGTGCAAGGTCAGCAAAGGGAATACTTCTAATCTGAAGATGCACCTGGTTACTGCTGCCAATCTATATCAGTTTTGTCTCTACATTTTTAAAAAGTGACTATCGTTCTGCAGTTAATGTCTTGAAGCAGCAGTGAGTCCTGGTATGAGCATCTTCCCACTTCTCCAAGCCATGTCTCACAGGCAGCTGTAGCTACATCATCCTGAAACCCCCGCCTGCAGTCAGAGCAATGAAAGCACAGAGAAGATCCTCTCCTTTTCCACATTGCACCGTGCTGTACAGCTGTGGTTTAGTTATTGAGGAAGGTGTTCAGCTTGGTCCATCTTCACCAGCCACAAAAACTCAGTTTCTAAACAATGTTGTGCAGTCATGTGTTTTCTTCATGTATGCAGCTTATTGGCCGATGCACATAACTAAGGTCTGCGCGAAGCCAAACTAAGGCGGAATACAAATGAGGTGTTGGGTTTCTTCTCCTATATGTGCAGGTGCTGGTCAGCTGGATTTTAAGATGAAAACAGGCCAAGTTCAAACACAAAATTTTTACCATTTTAAAAACTTCCGAAACAGTCATTCAAAGCATTGAGGGGTTTCTTCATAACTTCAATTAGCATATTTTGCAATCAGTAGTTCCTCAGAAATTGAAAGTTTTTCTTTTTTACTGTCATTTGTGCTCTGCTGAGTTGTTCCTGGTTTTCCCGGGGTGCGTTGTTGTTGCACCTCCTTATAGTGCTGGGCTGTTGCCTCAGAGAGAGAATGTTTTAGAATTTAAATCCTTTGGTGGGGAGTTTACATATTTGTGATCTGTGTTAGAAACCATGTCGGTTTGATTGTTTAGCTCAGTTATGAAATAGGTGAAGAAATGGATGGATGGATGGATGGATGGATGGATGGATGGATGGATGGATGGATGGATGGATGGATGGCTTCTGACTGACATGTCTTTTCAAAATGTTTCTCTGATTTAATGTTTTTCAAATCATCTATTTTTTTCATACACTGCTAAACTGAATCCGTTTGAAAGATTTACATTTTTTTTACATTTTTTGACCTTAAAATAAATGGGTATGTTTTTGGCATTTTTTATTAAATCATTTTCCAGCAAGCTTCCAAAACAGCTTCCAAATCAAGTTTTAATAAGTACAACATAAATCTTGTTATAAAAGTAACATTTTTTTATTTGAAATAAGAATTTTTAAAATTGTTTTATTTCATTTTCCTCTTCATTCAGAAGATTTTATTAGTTGGCATGGCATCACTTGCAACAAGCTTCCCTGTGTTCACTATGATGATGTGGTCAGCATATTTGCTTCTGGTACTTGCTGATAAAAAAGTGCTAATATTTCTTCAACTCTAAAAAATCATTCCCCAGCATGAGGTGACTTAGGCTTTTATGGTTTGATCAAGGGTTATAGTTGGTTGGTTATAAAAATGGCAATGTGTGAGTATGAAACGGGCAAAGGGACTGGCGAAGAGGAAAAGGGGTGAGCTGACATGGAGCCCCACTAAGCAGAGACATTAAGAGAGAAAATGGTATGATTAAAGATAAATGGATGTCTGTTAAGTAATTAGTCACCAGTTTTCCTCAGAATGTCTTACATTTTAACTTTCATAATCTGGGATTTGACTTCAGCTCTGTGATGCTGTAGTTTGCCTTTCCCTGCACCTGAACATTAAATAATATTTTCAGTAAGACCCACCAGGCCCCCAGCTCAATAACAGTTTGAGGCTTGAGAGAAAAGAGTGGAGGTGGTTCAGACACCTCTGAGCCTGCAGGGCTGCCACGGGCTCTCCCAGGAACCACAAAGCTGCACAGGTCACTCTCAGGTTTGTTGCTTTTCGTTTTCTCCACAGCTCAGGGACAAAATGAAGCCTTAACCTTGTAATCCAACCAATGTGTCCCCTGGTAGCACTTCTGGATTTAAAGCTGGGAAATTACACTTCAGGCCTAAAAGGTAAGGTGGGAGAAATGTGATTTTGAGCCAAAGAGAAAACGGCAATTTAGATCACAAAACCAAGAGACCTGGGGTAAACACTGACTGTTGTTTGATCATACGTTCAAGTGCAATATTGTTTCTGACATAGGCACTGAAGTGAGTTGTTACTTATTTAAACAAAGAAAGTATAACAGCTGTGTTTTATTTTTGAACTGATTTTATCTTTGATGGTTTTAGTTGGAAAGGTGGGGCTGGCTGAAAAGTGACAGCAGTCATTCTGCCACCTGTCACACTGCGGTTTTGAGGGAAAACATACCAGCATTTTTTCTCCTCAGAGCCAGCTCAGACCCTTCAGCCCAGTCTGTCTGCAGCACAATCAGCCCTCTGTTCGAGACTCTGGGTGGGTCCTTCTCCTTCCACCAACACTTCTGTGAAAACAACTCGATCTCAAACACAGACACTCCCTCTCTTGCTATTCCCTGTGTAAATACATACTGCTGAACCCACTTCTAAACCCATTGCCCACCACAGAGCAGGAGGACCTATGGGGAACCTGACTCCATTCCTGCCACTTACCATTATATTCATGCCCCTCGACTTAATTGAGAACATATGCATGTGTGTATTTAACGCAAAGATGCTTGTAAATGTAGGTCTGCCAAGGCTACTCTGCAGCAATGTTGGCTGTGACTGTACACACAGATTTAAAGAACTTGCAAATGTTGGCAGGAAACATGATTTAGGCCATGTCATGTCCTCACTTGTAGACTTGGTCTTTACCTGCTATTCAAGCATATTTCCATAAACAGCTATTTTGAAAAATCTAACCATGCCATTGTCTAAAACCAGATTAAATGAATGCAACAATTACACATGTGAGCTTACTTTGGACCCGCAATTTGTTGCATAAACAACTCAGCCCAGGTAAATGTCTGAACATACAGTTGTATCATACTTGAGCATCATGATTATCTTCTATTGGAATAGGGAATTCTTTTGTAAATCAGTATATTTCACATCTCAGACTAATCACAGGGCTGCAGACACACAGGTGCGTAACAGGAGAGTTTTGGCAAAAATGGGTTTTTTTATTTCATTAGTACTAGCACATACACAGGCTAAGATTATTTCTGCATTTATACATTTTTACATATATCACTAAAAATGTGTATGTGACATTATTTGAAAGTGAAGACATTATATCCTGTTTGCAAATGGTTACTTTTGCTTTGTGTGTTAAGCATTCACAATGGAAACAAAAAAACACACAAATGATTTTAGTGTTTGTACAGTCTTTTCCTCTTCCCGACACCGGTCTCTCCTTATAGAACTTGGTTGTGTGCTGTAGACAGTAATTATTGAAGGAAAGTGATAACATACTGTATGACAAATTAAAAAGTATTAGCTGTTTTTCTTCCTTGGAACTGCCACATACTGGCCTGGCCTTGAGCAGTGTGGCACTGTTGCACTGAGTCTGCAGGCTCTCTCTGTGCATGCATGGGTTCTCGCCGGGAAATCCGGCTTCCTCCCTAATGTTAAGTTATGGTAATTGTTGTTTTTTTTAAACAGAAGTCGGTGAGCACATGCCTGATTTCATATTTCTGTAATGCACCAGACTACAGAGAACCCGATAGTCAAGCCAGACATGGTGTTGCGCTTAAAAAGTTTATTGAAAAATAAAACAAATAAACAAAACCTTGGTACAGATTGGCAACAGTCCAGAATAGAGCAGGAGACTGGCAATGCAGACAGCAGACTGCTCACAGCAGGAGATGGGGTCAGAGAAGGCTGTAGGCAGAGATCCATGAAATGGGCTTGGGTCAAACATGGAGCATGCAGGCAGAAGAAGGCAGATATTAATCCAGCAAGGAGCAAATTAAAAAAATTGAGTTTTTACAGCAGGGGAGACAGGTTGGAAACATGAGTGTGAAAAAGAAGGCAACAGGTGGACTGAATAAACTTGACCTTGGTGGCCATGGTTAAAGGTGAAAGAATGAAAAAAAAAAAACTGAATTAAGCTGAGCACAGATACAAGGACATAGGCTCCATCCAAGATGTTCTAATTGGCATTGCATCACATCACAGAGCTGCACACTTCACCGCAGGACCAGACAAGGATGTCCACTCTCTCCCTTTTTATTCACCATCTTCGCCTCTGTCAGTCTGCCCCAGGGCAGCTGTAACTACTAACATAGCTCACCACCGTCAGGGTGTGAATGTGTGTGTGAATGGGTGAATGACTAAAACTGTAGTGTAAAGCGCTTTAGAGGTCATCAAGACTAGTTAAAGCGCTATACAAGTACAAGCCATTTACCATCTTCATAGAACCACCTGCAGCAGCAATCAGACAAAACAATAACATCAAATGAATTTTAGATATCACAAAATTATTATGTTTGCGTGATCCTTATAATTCACAACAAAAAACATTCAGCATTATTAATGAATATTCCAAAATCTAAAATTACACTATAAAGTGGCATAAATCAACAATTTTACCTCTCTTTGAAAACACTTGGGATTCCGCAGCCCAAAATAACTCCCTCCTACTACACACAAGTAATATTCCTAAAATATTTAGTAATTAATATCTTCCACAGCCTGTCAGAGCTGTTTAATCTTAACTACATTCCACTGTTGTAGAAAATAGTACACAATCTTTAACGCCGGACAAACCTTCCGCTATCACTTATTAGCCAAATATGAACAATTGAAATTAAAAGACTACCCCAAATTGACTACCTGCACTCAACTATCCCAATAATAGCAACAACTGGTTTAAATCATTACATATATCAATATCAATCTTTACACAATGCTACTGGAAAAACAAACCCGAAATCTTACTAGCAACACTACAGCAACAGAAATCATTAAGCGGATTATAAGCACCCAACTTTAATACCTATTATTTAGAAAATCAACTTCAATATTTAGTCAAACGGACCCAAAAAGATAATCACAACAATCCATGGATTGACATGGAACAAAATCATTGCAACAATACTTCACTTTTGGATCTACCCCTTTTACCTGTTTTAATAAAGAAAACAAACTACTCCAAAACTATTACTGACAGCCTGGTAGAAAGTTAATAAAATCAATAAATCCTCTTTAGCACCTTGTAGATACATACCAGTCTAGCACAACCCAGATTTCCAACTTCAGAACAACCTCATCCACTTCCCTATATGGCAGCAAAAAAAACTACTTCACTTTCATTTACTTCAAAATAACCAGTTTACCTCATTCCCAATGCTGATTCAGAAGTGCTGAGTTAGGGAGGATCCGTTTTCACAAGGAGCTGGCCAAAGTGGCCGGGGAGAGGGACGTCTGGGCCTTCCTACTGAAGCTGCTACCCCCGCGGCCCGACCCCGGATAAGCGGAAGAAGACGGACGGACGGACGGAATCAAATCAAACCTTCTGAATTAATAGAAGAAACATTCAAAATGACAAACCCTTAAAAAGTAATATCTAAATTATATAAACTAATTTCCAGATCAGACACTACTTCAACCATTCCAATAACCAAATAGGAGAATGATCTCAACTTCTGGAATAATACAATAAAATAAAATGTGTTCTTTCTGGTAAATTTTAGTCTGGCATAAATATTTCCTACATTTACTGTAGCCTATGTCTTGGAAGACATACTTTCTTTTTGCATATAGCTTACATTAGTGGTTTCCCAAAACCACTAATCTAACTGACCCTCACAAAATAGAAAGAAGACATAAGTTAGATAGAAGGAGGTGGCAAACAGGTCTGTGGTTTGTAGATATTTCAAGGTTAACAGAGGACAATAAAGAAACAGACTGTGCTGTGCTAAGCTGTGAATAGGAGAAAAAATTTGACTTTTAACACAAAAATTAGATAAAGTATTTAAAGACTAAACATCACACAGAATTTATAGCGTTTGCTGCAGCATGACTAAGTTTACTGCTGCAAGACCAAGCAAACTAAAGTACTCATATATGTACTTGGCCTTGAAAGAAAATGGTATTAGGACAACCCTAGCTTACATAAAGGTTTACCTCGACATGCACTTTCATGCAAACCGTAATCAGGGATCAAGAATCTTTATTGTTATTAAGTTTTATCATAATAAAATGACACCGGTTCAGAATTCAGATACATCCAGGCACAAGACATGATATTTTCACACTTTCACAGGTAACAAGAGCTTGATGAGACTGTAGGCCTTTTGAAGACTTTTGAGACCAAGACCTGAACATGTTGACAGTTGTTCAGCTAGCTTTTGATTTTACTATGACCTTCCGTCTCACTTTCACAATCAGAAACATGTGCATCTGATATAAGATGTAACTTTTAGGTGAAAACAAATGTGGATGTGCCCTACTTTAATTGTCAATAGAATTAATATTTCTATAAAATTGTACAGCTTTTTTCCTGAAGTTTTTTATTTGTTCTTTTTATTTATATGATTTAATATTTGCAGTAGTCTTTCTATTGTTCTTTTCCCTTTTCCCTTTCAGTAGTTGCCACAGTGAGTCATCTGTCTCCATCTGATTCTCTGTATCTTCTTCTCTCACACTAACTACCTTGATGTCCTCTTTCCAGGCATTCGTAGATGTCCTCTTTGGTCTTCCTCTAGGTCTCCTGCTGGGCAGTTCCAGCCTCAGCAACCTTTTGCCGATCTACTCACTATCCCTGTTCTGTACATGTCCAAACCATCTCAGTCGGGCCTCTCGGACTCTATCACGAAAACATCTAACATGAACTGTTCCTCTGATGTACTCATTCCTGATCCTATCCATCCTCGCCATTCCTAAAGAGAACCTCAACATCTTGATCGATGCTAACTCCAACTCTAGCCTCTGTTTCTTCCTTAGTGCCACTGTGTTTAAACCATACAACATCACTGGTCACACCACCATCATGTACACATTTAGTTGTATTCTTACTAATACCCCTCTTTACCACAACACAAGTTTTTATCACATGTACTTAAGTACTTAAAATCCTCCAGTTTCTATATCTCTTATCCTTCTCCCTATAACCTCACAGCTCCACTTGGGATTCTGGTATTCTGTCTTACTATGGCTAACCTTCATCCCTCTCCTTTCAAGAGCAAACCTCCATCTCTCTAGATTTTCCCTGCTCCTACTGTAGATCACAATATCATCTGATTTCAATGGACTATAACACCATAGTCCATGGAAATTCCTGTCTAACCTCATCTGTCAACCTGTCCATCACCACAGCAAACAAGAAGGAATTCAGAGCAGATCCTTGCTGCAGTCCTACCTCCACAATTTTCTTGGCATAAAACCATACTGCTGCTCACAGATGCTTACTTCTGACCTCAGTCTAGCTTCCACTACTTTTTCCCATAACTTCATTGAATGATTCATCAACATTATTCCTCTGTAGTAGCCACAACTCTGTACATATATCGTATTCTAGAAAATTGTTACCAGTGCACTTTTTCTTGGTCTCTAAGATCTCATTGAACAACCTAGTGAAACATTTTACTGCTGTCTCTAGCAAACACTTCCATGGCTCCACAATTATATTAACCTGGCCAGCCAGATTGATAATGTGTAGTACTCTACGTTATGCACATTATCAGTCTGGGACAATCCGTTGGGGAAAGGAGGGACATTCAGCAGCACTCTCCGAGCCGATTGGGCGAAGCGACATCTAGTGGCCGCCTACCAAAGGTTGGTTTTAGCCAATCACATTATCAAATTAAAACGTAAGCAGCAGGTGCTATAAGATGTATGTATATGTGTATATAGTTTGTAAGCTCAAAATCTGGCCCTAACTCTGGAATAGTAAGTAGAAGTAATGCCCCTTTAAGTTGGTCGCCAATCATCGTTAAAAAATTAAAGAAGAAGGTAAGGTGGTCAAAGCACTTCTTGTCAAAGAAAAAAAATGTGGATTTTGACAAAACAGATGTAATGGATTCTCGTGTGTGTTTGTGAACGTACAAATACTGTGAGAATTCAGCTTGTAAGCAAGGTTACTAATATATCAGGACCTACAGCTTTTTCACTCTGCTTTTCAATGCATTTCTTACTTCTTTGTTATTTTTTGCTACTTCCTGATTCATGATGGTCACTTCTTTTGCTCTTTGTTTTTGCTAATTTTTCTCAATCATCAACTCTCCAAAATCCTCCTTCCATCTCCCAATCACAATTGTTGCACCACCTATCAGTAAATTTCTATCTCAATCTTTATCAGTCTAACCTGCTGAACATCCTTCCCATCTCTGTCTCTCTGACTCTCCAATCTGTACAAATCCTCCATTCCCTCCTTACTGTTCAACCTATCAAACCAATCATTGTATGCTCTTTGTTTCACTTTAGCTACCTTTACATTCACACTATGGTGTGACCATTGGTATCATTCTACACACCACCATTCTATGTTGTCTGGCAACACTCTCTATAACCACTACCTTTCAGTCAATGAGGACCTTCATCTTACGTCATCTACACAAGATGTAATCGACCTGTGTGCTCCGACCTCTGCTCTTGTAGGTCACCCTTTGTGTCAGTCTCTTCTGGAACAAAGTATTTACTACAGCCATTTTCATCCTCTTTTTAAAGTCAAACACCATCTGTCCTTCTGCATTCTTGTTCTGGATACCAACCTGCCCACCTCCTCCTCATCACACTTCCTAGCTCAAACTTGTCCATAGAAATCTGCACCAATCACTACCACACCACCAATCTCTCATCTCTGGGGATATTCTGGATCACTTAATCTTTTCACTCTCTCCAGAGTCCTCTGACTCACACCTGTGGGGCATAACCACTAAAAATATTGAATATGACACCTTCAATTTATAGCTTCAGACTATCTGACACTCTTTTTACCTCCAGAACATTCCTGGCTAAATCCTCTTTTAAGATAATGTATCTTCCCATCTACACAATGTTAGATAAGCTTGAACCTTGCCTCTAGGTTTTTAGCCTTGCTTCCTTTCCACCTGGTCTCCTGAACACACAATACATTCACCTTCCTCCTCGCCGTCATGTCAGCCAACTCTTTAGCTTTTCTTGTCATGGTCCCAACATTCAAAGTCCCTACTTTTAGTCCTAGGCTCTTGCTTTTCATCTTTCTTCTCTGCCTACTGAAACAGCCTTCTGCTTTTCTTTAATTTCCTATTTGCTGACCAACAGTACCCGATTTCCACCAGAACCCTGTCAGTCATCATCACCAGTGGCAGTCATTGTTAACCTGGCTTTTAGCTGATCCAGTATGGAGATTCTGTTATTTGCTCACAGGGTAAATCTGGCAAACGTTTTACACCGTTTATCGAGAGTTAGGGCAGTCGAAATCAGACACAGCACACTGTGCCCTGTTTGAGGATACGTTGAAATTTTCAGTAGGCAATTTATTAAAATTAATCATAGGCATTGTTTTATCCAAACATGTTAGAAAAAAAAATATTTTTCACTGAGCATCCTACTTTTTGTCATACAGCAACTCTGTTGATTCAAATAATCCACTGGGGCCCTGTTATTTTATGTACTTATTTTGTTGTTTGTTTTTAAGAGAGTTTAAAAAGCCATTTTTTTTTTGGGGGGGGGGGGGTTGTTGGTCCTACATTTATGTCTGAAAAGGACCGTGAGTAGAGAAGGACTGTTCTCTCAAGTAGTCACATGATTCATTGTCCTGCTTTGTAGCATCTTAACAATTCAAGTACGATATTTGACAGTAGGAACAAATCATCCTATGTGAACACCCCCTGTACAATCATTATGGGTTATGACACCAGGAAAGTTCTTAATGTATAATGATGAAAATGTGCCACTTTGACAAAAAAAAAAAAGTATTTGGCTCACTGAGAGAAACACATGAGCCGACATATGGTTCAGTGTATTGCAGTCGACATTGACATATTGTAAGTTGAGCTGCAGAGGGGCTTACATGGAGAGGAGGCTCGTCCAAACGCCCAACTCCATAGATCATCAGAGACAGAGAGCTCTCCCTCAGCCTGTTCATGTTCCTAAAGCGAGCTCATTCAGTCTGAAATGAAAACAGAGAGAAACCCATTTACGTTTGTGGAGTACAACTGCATTTGTGTGTGGTATGAAACTCAGACAGGCACAGCAAGACAAGCCAGTTTTCTTTACTCAGACCACACATGCAACATGCCTAATTGCACACATTTGACCATGAGAACAACCAAATAACATAACATTCAAGCACAAGCCAAGAAAAACTAGACTGCTCTTTCACAACATCCACCTCCTGTAACAAAAAGCTCAAACAGGCTTTAATTTTTTTTTCTCTTGGTTGGATCTAGTAGTTAAACACTCTCAGGAGTGATGCATCTTTGATTAACTTTGTTAAATGATACAATAATTGCAAGTGTGATTGTTTGCCAGAATACTTGCATATATAGCCTCACCAGCTCAATGCCCTGGAGGGAAAAGTCAGCCAAATAAACAGATCCAGTTTCTAATAGCTGAGACATGTAATGAGGAGTCATGCCAGATCAAACTACTACCCATTACACTCATTCGTCCGCTAAAATGTTCCTCAAGTTGACATTCCCCGTTCACAACGGTGATCGTGCTGTTGCTGGAGGCAGGAGTCTTGTTTATACTGCCTTTTAGTGAGCCTGTCTCTATTTTGAGAACACACTGGAGGATTTTCTGTCACCAGAACATATTCAGCACACAAAAATAGACAGAGAAGGGTAAAATATACAGTAGATAAGCTCTCACTGACAGGCACACACAGACAATAGTCCAATTGATTGCTTCTGGCACCAATGCATCACACAACCCATAACTCACAATTAAACTATAATCGTTAAAGGCAGTGATACACTGTCTTCATTTCATGACAACATTGAAGAAGCGCAATTTTGTCCAAAACAAAACCCCTCTAACCTATGTTTTTTTTTTTTATTACAGTTTTTCTTTACCTTGAAGGCCACTTTATTGACAACTACTTTGTCCCAGAAGACAACACATACGTTCACAGAGAGCAATGCCTGTTATCATTAGATCCTAAACTGAGATATTTGGTTTTACCCTTGCTATTTCCACAATATTTCAAGAACAAACATCACACCAGCCATGATTACAGGAAATAATTATTTAAAGAGGTTGTGGAGGTGATAACTGAGCCCACATTGCATACATAAACTTCAATGTTGTCTAATTTTAAATACAGACTGCAGGCGAACATAAATATATCCGAATATCATTAAGAAGTATGTTTATTTTAGTTTTTCAATACAAAAACTGAAACGCTTACTATAAAGATTAATTACACACAGTGACTTATAGAATAACAGTCTGTAAGTTGAAGTGATTACAACTCACAGCTAATGAAAACTCAAAATAAAAATTTTCTGCAAATTTGATTATTGCATACAATCAATAAAGAGGGATTTTTTTTTCTTCTTTTTTTTCCTGAAAGAAAAAAATAAAGAGGCATTTTTGATTCAGAAATTTGCCTTATCTGCATTGTTAGGTCTCATGTCTCATCTTCCCCTTGACATCATTCCATATAAAATACCAAAACATGCCAACAATATTTCTTCATTTCAACTTTTTTTTATTTGTCTACTCGTTCGTCTACTCGTCTTTACTCATATTTAGAATAAACAAAAACTAGTAGAAATAATCACTTAGAATAACTGACTCTCTAAGAACTGAATCTTTACATAATACAAGTTTACATTTTTCATTTGATTTGTATTCTGCTTCATTTATATAGAGAAAATATAGTTTATACTTTGATTCAAATAGAAGACAGTCTGTCATACCTTTATGACCTATAATGTACAAAAAGGAAAAGAGACTGCAATCATCAACCCTTATTCAACAATCTTTGTTATTTTATACCACTGTGATTTTGATAAAACTGTATACATGTTTATAGACTCTGAGGCTAAAGTATCTGTGCATCAAAACCCATATAAATATCTATAGTTTTGTTGATAAAATTCAATATTGACATATTCAAATAATCCTCCTTCCTCTTGTCTTTTGCCTTCTTTTGTGCCATCCTTTTTTTCACTCTGATAATAAGTACTGAATACATAAAAGATGTTGCTAGAGTCCTCCCTGTTTATATTAATGTTTTATTTAGTGTTTTGTATTATCATAATCAAAGTTCCAATAAAAATAACAAAGTGGAATAAAATATACATATCAAGTGACAGCCTAGTTCTGTAACCTGTCCCGCATAGAATTTTGATGTTATGTTAACAAACAAATTAGCATTTAAATGAGTCCTGCATTTTATCCTTCAAGGTTATGTTGTTATGGATATTAAATTAGAGAGTGTGGAATTGCCTATGCGTGCATGTGTGTAGCTGTGTGTGGTCCACAAGCTTGCCAACCAGCAAGTCCCCCTGAGAGGTGTTCAAGCGGGTTTGTTTAGGGTTGCTTGGGATGGAGCACGTTCCAATGTATGTGGTTTTCGGCCTGCAGACGTTTGAGTAGAAGCCTTCCAGACATTTTCATTTTCAAAGTGGTGGAAATGGACAACAGTTGCACATGAACATTTCCTTAAAGCCATTGTGTGTGTGGTTTCTTTGGGTTTGGAAATAAAGTCTGTACACAACGCTTGGATAGAATAGTTTGTCCATGTGCTGGCTTGGTTTGGTTTCAGCATTGGCAGGGGGCCTAAGGTAGCACTAACAGCAGTAAGTGTTTCAACTGTTATTGCAGTGCCGCTACGTTGTTTAAACAGCAAACAGTGCTTAGAGTGAAACAGCAGCTGCCAGAAGGCTCAACTGTGAGTTTATGTTGTAAATTCTGAAACAGAAACTTTCAGTGATGAGAAAGTGTTTTCAAGCTTACTACAGTGATTGAGCTCATGATTTTATTTCAAGTATATGTAAAGATTAAAAACTTGATTTTCATACCCAGTTGTAGCATCTTCTCATAACTGCTGGCAATTAAGATTTCAAAAACATTTTTCGCACATTATGGCAAATGAAGAAGAACCTAAAGAATAAGTATTTTAAAGAATTACACTTTTTGCTTTTAAAGTTGTAAGATATATTTTATAGTGAGGATAACTATTATCCACTCACTTCTTCACTGTAGAAAATACATAAATAAAACAAAACTGCTAGTTCCATTCTATCTTTGAAACATACATTTAAGCCCCAAATTATTCCTACCTCCAACAAATTAAGCAGACAACTAGAAACAGCAATGCATTTTGTTGGGATTTTAGGTTACAGACTCACACATAGTAAGGAGCACAAAATCAATAGCTGGAAAGAAAATGATTTAGAAAAATTACTTTCAATTATTTTTATGAATATAGATCTTGAAAATGTAGAATGCATTACCAGTCACTCAGTTTACTCAGATACCACTAAATTAAATTTCCAAGTCACCTAATTAGCAAACAGGGTCTAATAATGAGTAATTCGATTAGAGAAAAAGGAAGGGAAAGAAGTCAAAATTGCATTGCATGTATTCTTGTCGATTGTCAGTAAAATGAAATATACTTTGTGAGATCAGATCAGCAAGTGTTAGTGAAGCATCTAATCAACCACACATAAGAAACAGAACTTACACAGTGATATAAAGCATAAATATTGAGTCTGTCTTATGTTGCAAACATTAAATCTACAACTAATATTGTGTTGATTTCACACTTAATCTCTATGGCAAACTAATCTCCTATATAGATGATTCATGAACCTTCTCAAAAACAACTTTTTAATCTACCCCTCGCCGGCTCAGCAGCTACAATAAAATTTGGATTAACTTGTAAGATGGGTGATATGTGGATTTTTATATCTGATTCTTATACCAGAGAAGCTTCATCTGTCTGCAACAGTAAATATGTATGCTAATACAGTAACTCATAAAGTCTTTAAAAACACCTTCCCATGATATTATGGGCTGGAAAAGCATTTTCAAACACACACACTTTTTGTATACCTATACAACAAAAACAACTTGCATGCTGCAGCAAGTATGCTAACTCTGCACACAGAAAACAGATATTTAACAAAAATAGCTATGTGTTAACTTGTTAAAAAAATACATAAACATTTGAAACTGCAAAATTATTTTAGACAAAAACCTAACAGAGGATATTTTGGAAACTGATCATTTTTGTAGGCTTCTATTTAGAAGATTTTAAAGAAAGTGCTATGAACACTTAAATTGGCCACAACCTTTTCAGACGGCCTTGGAAATATTTTTGTTTGTACAATTTTTGTGGTCTACCCACACCCCATTAATCAATAGGTGGTGGCCAGTGATTTGATACACCTTGCACAGAGTTCCTTTGATTAAAGCCATGTGGGCATGGTTACAGTTGGGACGACAGTTGCCTATTAATTCATCTGAAACTGTTGCTGCACGTTAAGATCGTTATTCAGACATTCCAAAGAAACACTGATCCGTCATAGAGATGTAAGCCTGGAAGCACTCAGAACCCTCCAGCAAATTATTTCCTGGAGCCACCCTCAAACTATTATCCCAGCCATACATTTATTTATTTAGCATCCCTGTCCTGAGGAGTTTAGGTTATTGATAAAGCCTACTCATTCTAAATCTTAGATTTACTAAATACAGGTCAAATTCTAAGAGGATGCAGGGCTCTAGGAAGGGGCTTTTTGGTCCCCTACTAGCACAAGTGTTTTCTAGGTTTGATAGTTATGTCCTTATCAGCATCAATGTTTTTAGGCCTTATCCGAATAGCAAAAAAATTTCAAAACACTGTTTGAATTTGCCTTTTTTTTAAAAAAATTCAGTTTCATTGTTAGACATCCCGAGTTTTCTCCATAGCTGTGCTGCTATAGGCGTGCGCTGCTGGAGGATGCATTGACCAATTTCCCTACTCTCCATTTTTTTAGCATTATTTTCTATTATTTCAACTTTAACTTTATGTTCTTGCTTTAATGGGTTTTTTTCTCTCTCTTAATAGTGGCACCTACATATGACTGGGAGTTGTGTTTGACTTTGACACCGTCCTGGAGGGGGGCATCGGCTGAGCTTCTGCTACCAATAACAGCATATTCTCCTTCTATAGATGATAAGTGTGGCCCTGTCTTTCAGGGTTTAACCATGTTTCTCTCCAAGACATATGGCTGTGCCTTTACTGCGACTAGATGTACTATTTTTCATCCTTCAGACCAGTGGTTTTAGGTGTTTCCTTTCCTCCACACAGCTGTCTTAAATAACTTAGTGTTGAGGAAGTGATCCACTCCTTTGATTCAAGTACGCTGGAGAAGAGACACATCTGAAAAATGTAGGACAGTGGGTCGTGAGGACTGGAATGGAAAACTATTGCTCTAGACTTGAAAACTGACTCAAATGGCTTAGCTAGACCACATATGACCGCATTGAGCTAGTCAAAATTTATTGAACCAATAATTACCTGTGTTACGGCCAGTGGCCTTTTTGTCTGTTTTGTTTTTCTTTTTAATATGTTGCAGGTGTAGTTGCATCTTCCTGCCAGCTGGTGCCACTGTGGAAACTTGCAAACCTACTGAAGTATCCTCCTCGTTTAACTTCAGCCACTTCCTTCTGCCATCATCCTCATTCTGGATTGGACACTAGCCTGATTGCCTCACCAATCCATGGAGAGCCCTCCTTATTTTAACTCAGCTCTCCCATGCAATCAGGGCAGCTGTGTTCTAGAGCAGCTTGCCACACTGCCGGTTGTGTTTTGTTTGTTGTGATGTGTTTTTGTTTTACTGTAACACTCGTTTAACCTGACTATTGGAGGCTGTGTCACTCGTTAGGCAATTTGCTGTGGCACTCTGGTTAAACCTTTCAGTTGCTGGTTGTGTTACTCGTTTTCTGTTTTCTGACACTTTGTTAACCTGACTATTGGAGGCTGTGTCACTCATTAGGCAATTTGCCGTGACACTCTGGTTAAGCCTTTGAGTTGCTGGTTGTGTCACTAGTTGGATGTTCTGTCTTGTGGTTTATTTTAGTGTTGATGCTGTCAACACATTATTTCTTGTGGCCTTAAGTCATCTTTGGGTTTCTTTTGTTATTAGAACACGTCCTGTCCTTTTCGGTAGTATACTTATTGTTTCCATTATTTTTGTTTCTATAGCCAATTTATCAATAAATTGTTACATTTTTCTCATACTCTTTTGTGTTGGCTTTTTATGTTACCTCCCCTGTACCCCTAGACCTTTGGGGTCGTAACATAAGTGGGGGCTTGTCCGGGAGCGCTGAATTATCCAAGTTGTTTGTGGTTTGAGGTACACTGGTAAAGTTTGCGCTATTGGCTGACATGCTTCCTGCAGCAATATCCTCGCCTGGCCCCTCTCATACGTTTGCTAGAGAACCACAGTGGAAGACACTAGAGGTTGATCATGAGATGGTTGGTGGGTTTAAGATTCCTGTCACACCTTCCCGGTTCGAATCAGTGTCAACTGAAACTGCTAGTTCAAAGCTTGATGCTTGTCTGGTTTGTTTGGCCCATGTACAATTGGAGGCTGAGGAGAACGCCCAGCTCAAACACTTCTGACTTGAAGTGAAAAGGGTGGAAGCAGAGAAGGTTGTGAGGCTTCATCAGTTGGATCTCGAATCACTAAGGTTCCAGGTACCTCCCAACACTCGAATAGTGCAAGCTTTTCAGTGGCCATTTGATGTTTTGTCCCAATTTGTGCAGTGTAAAATGGCTCTGTCGACGCCGCTCACCAAGAGCTTGTTTGAATAACATGCTGTACTGTGTTGTATCCAAACCTTTTGGTTTGAATTTTAGGAGGGGAGGTGTTATGGCCAGTGGCCTTTTTGTCTGTTTTGTTTTTCTTTCTAATATGTTGCAGGTGTAGTTGCATCTTCCTGCCAGCTGGTGCCACTGTGGAAACTTGCAAACCTACTGAAGTATCCTCCTCGTTTAACTTCAGCCACTTCCTTCTGCCATCATCCTCATTCTGGATTGGACACTCGCCTGATTGCCTCACCAATCCATGGAGAGCCCTCCTTATTTTAACTCAGCTCTCCCATGCAATCAGGGCAGCTGTGTTCTAGAGCAGCTTGAACCACTCTGGTAGATGTGGGAAGATCTCTGACCGGCAACGAGGAAAACTCTGACAGACAGACGTGGGAAATTATCTGACTGGCAAGCATGAGATGATTGACGACGATCCGGCGGGGAAGAACAGACTGAGGGAGGCTTTTATAGAGAGGCTGGCAGGTGGAAAGAGTCCAGGCTGATTAGGAACTGACAGGTGTAGATGATTAGGCAGAGTGGAGTCAGAGCTGGGCAGGAGGAGGAAGGTGCAGGGATGTTCCTGATAGGCAGGCAAAAACTGCAACATGACGGTTGTAACACATTAAATCAGTGAAATAAATACTGTGTCATAGCAATTTATAAATATATTCCATGCCATTTGAATGCATAAAATATTTAAAGTGTAACTAACCCTGATGCAAAAGCATACACCTACACCAGACACATTTTTAAACATTCCACCAAAGTGGGTTGTGCAAAGGGACTCTGAGGGGCACAGCCAAGTGTGGGTATGAGTGGATGGGGATTATTAAGTGGTGGTGTGGGAGAGTGACCTAATGAAACATTGAGATCGACCTGAGTGACACTGGTGGTTTGGCCAAAGATTAGTCTTTTGAGATAGAGGATTTTTCGCACCCCTCTTAACCGGAGGTTGAGGGAGGTTTTGTGGAGCCCAGAAGGTCCGAGCCTTATCATCAGTTAAAGCTGTTGGCTCAAGGCGTTGACTACCTTTAGCCAGCACTGACTTGCCAGTGCCCTTGGAGGGCGCTGACAGAAAGGATGCAGACTCTGAGGGGTAAAGTGATGTTAGCACCATCATTGGTAACACCGGCTGACCTTCAAAGCATAAACAAATGCTAAATGCTATTGATTAATACTGACATATTCAACTCCTGACTCGACATGGGAGCATGTGTCTGAGTGAGATTGTTTTATACCCGAACACGAGGCTGTGACGAAGTCATGTACCAAGCTGTACCATTTTAACAAATAGGAAAATTTTACTTCAGTACTGTTATGGAAATATATAATCAGTATTTGCATTAATCATGTATTTTTACCTAAGTTCTAATTACTATTGTAAACTTTGTGGCCTGGAGTCTACATAGGATGGGGATCTGCAGGCTCACTCAAAGCTATAAATTCACCCAACCGTCTTGTGGGATACTAGGCAAAGTGAGAGTCCCATGATGTTTTTTTGGGGGGTTCCCGTCAAGAAGTTTATGGTAAAAGCTTTTTTATTGTTCTTAATGTTATCTTGGTAGAATCCTAGAAACACCTGGTCAATGAATTAAAAGATAACTCCTTGGTTGACACTGGAATGTGGATCTGTTTTGCTTGTGAGAACACAAGCACAGATAGAATGAGGGTGGACTCAGCACCTCCCAACATCAATCAGTCCTGTACACAGTAAGGGCTCTGGCTAATTGTTGTGCGCCCCTGGCCTGGGTCTTCAGACACACACCTGCAGCCAACACGGGAGGGTGGACTCCGTGCTTTACTTAAAATGGGATTGTAGGATAAAGGTGTAAGTGTGTGTCTCCCCCTGGGATTCCAATTGTAATAAATATATGTATACTCCGAGTGTTTTGTCTCTGATAAATGTTTTCTTCCTTTGCTGCCAAATCTATGAACCGGGTGAGGCGGGCCGCAGTGAATGAGATAGGAAGAACTAGAGGCTGCCTCGTCAGTACCCACATTTCAGCCCATCAGAATTGAGATGGTTTCAGGCCAAAATTGCAGAATTAAACAAGTTTAAAGGAAAATGTCAAGATTTGCACAGTAACATAAATATAGTAAATGCAGGTTATCTGCAAAAAAAAAAATTTGGGTTTTAGGTACTCTTTCAGCTTGCATTGGTAATAGTGTTTAAACTGTGCACAACAATAGACTAGGAACTAAATTCTAACTTCAAATGTGAGAGAAACTCAGCATCACTAACATTTGATACATGTTTGCATTTCAGATTAATCAAAACCATAAGCTTTTTTATCTGTTCGAATATGCACTTTTTTACCCTTAACCCAATACAGCTTGAGCTGCCTAAGAAAGAATTTATGCTGCTCAACCCATTTAACAATCCACACAAACACAAAGCATGACTAACACATGAGGGTCTTCTAGGGGCCTGCGTGGACAATTATGACTGGAGAAATGACATATTACAATTTTCCAGACATAATGATTATGTGTGGCAACAGTGATGACAGATGTTTCCCCCAAAAAAGGTGATGTCAAATAAAGAACAGACAAAGAAGACAGAGTTAAACCATAGGCATGGGAAATAACTAACAAGTATGCTTGTTTTGAAGGAATAATTTGCGAGATTTGTTACTTTCCATATCTGAATCTAGAAGTGGTATGCATTTATGGATGCAGTGAACAAGAAGAAAGTGAAAAAAGTATTATTTTTGTCTCTCTGGCACACATTCTCATTCTCTCTCTCTCTCTCTCTCTCTCTCTCTCTCTCTCTCTCTCTCTCTCTCTCTCTCTCTCTCTCTCTCTCTCTCTCTCCCTCTCTCTCGCTCTCTCTCTCTCTCTCACACACACACACACACACACACACACACACACACGTGCACACACACAAACACACACACACACAGATGTCCATGTACGAGGGACTTGAAAGACCAGTTTAAAGTGTTTGAACTCATCATTACAAGTTCCAGCCTGGGGATCTGCTCAACCTGACAGCCTTGTTGATAGATTGTAATTGTATGGTCGCAATTGATTGACTGAATCTGGCTCAATGTAATATGCATTTGTTAGAGGTTGTAGGGAAAGGGAGTAATGACTTCCCTTATTGTCCTTTGGTAAATGACTCTGTGCAAACGCTGATGGACACCTTTCCAGGCAGACACAAGGAAAGATACTTTTTTATTTCACTGGAGATATTCTGCTTACAAGTAAAAATAAGTATCTTCTCTTCCTTTTAATCAAAACTAAATTATTTCAGTCAAGAAGAGGAAACTTTCCAGTTTTACGGCAGACTTGTGTGTTCTCTAAAACACTATTTTCTTCAAGCACCTGCAGGTAATTAATCACCCGTACATGTTTTTAAACATCAGTGACTTTCCTCCGCTGTTCTCTTACTCAGTACTTTGCTTCTGTTGTACCAGGGCGTGAGTGATTACCACCAAGCTAAATATATTTCATATTCCAAAGTGCGGAAAAAACACATATGGTATGTTCTTTGAAGCTGTGTTTTAATTTGAGCATAAGTGAGAGGGGGGGGGAAGCTTCAGAGAAAAAAAAGGAAGGTTCAGAGAGTGGCTTCCAATGTGCACGAGAGGTTCAGCATTTCCACTTTATGAGACTGAAATGAGCTCAAAATATGTGAGCTCTGCATTATAAGCCATGAATTACATATAAGTAACTAATCCATTTTAATATTACATATAATGTTTATATTATGTCTAGATGTTATTACATTTATCCTACTAAACATACAGCATCTACATCTT
Organism: Fundulus heteroclitus; assembly: GCF_011125445.2. NCBI lineage: Eukaryota > Metazoa > Chordata > Actinopteri > Cyprinodontiformes > Fundulidae > Fundulus > Fundulus heteroclitus. Next base: position 33,388,303 of record NC_046364.1, read on the forward strand.
AAAGGAAGTAGATGAAGATTGCAACACATAAGGGTTGAGTGCAATATGTTGCAAGACACAGACAAGATGCGGCTACAGCTAAGCTAAATCTACAGCTTCTATGACAGAGATTCCCAAAGTGTGGCGCGCCGCTGGGGGTGCGGTGTTTTTCCCCCCACTCCATAAAGAAGTGTAAATAAACATTTCCTTTGTAAAGATTAAAATCAAAAACTGTAAATTTAATCAATAAACAAAATGTATTGTAATGATCTGTATATATATATATATATATATATATATATATAATTTATTTATTCTTTTCTTTTTGAAGATTGGGGGTGCGTCAACCCGGTTGGGACACGGAAGGGGGTGCGTGGCTGTTCTATGACATCAAGACCCATTCAGATAAACAGCTAACCAACCAAGGTAATTATTTTAATTAATTTACTGACTTGATAAAACAATCAACTAAGGTGAATCAAATCACATAGCAGTAGGATCACAATACATAAAAAACATACAACCATAGAAGCAAGACAACAGGAAAATAGAAATCACATAAAGTGTCATCATGCTACTTTGCATTAAAAGTCTGCCTGAACTCGATTCAATAAGTGAAACACATTAGCACGACTTTAAGATTTGAATGCTACGTCAGACCAATAAAAACCCTTCTTAGTTTAGAAATATTGGCTACATCAAAGTTATGTTTAACACCTGTTTACATTGTTATGCCATGGCAAAATTCAGATTGAATTTTGAACAACATGTGACATGGGAAGGAATCAAAATGGATAGTGAGTAAGGAAGTTCACACCCATGCCAAGACAGCCACTCACAGCAGGGATTCCCAGCTATGAGCCTAGACCACTCCTCAGACCCCCACTTCTTAGTGGGACTCACAGAGAGAGAGTCCCCCTGGACAAGCCAGCCAGGCATGGGGCTTCATGGGGCCCGAAAGACCCACCAGCCAGCACAGGGGAGAAATCTCTCTTTGTCAAGAGAACCTGACCGGTCGAATCAGAGTTAAGTCTGCAGTCTTAACTTTATTTTTGGCATGGAGGCGCCAAGAAGCGTCTGACGCTGGATGAAAGAATCCCCCATGCCAAAAACATCTTTGTTTATTTCTCCTCAGTTGTTACAGGAAAGCTGGCTTGAGACGGCGCGGATTGGCCTCCTTTACCCACTTCCTAAGCTGAGAGGAAAAAGAAGCTGAAATCGCAACTGGGTCAGAGACTGCAGGCAGGACGTTGGGCCATCCTACCCTCGACCACGTGTCTGCTAGCCACAGAGCCGCTAGCCCACTGCTGAAAGAACCGACGTTTTCCCTTTACATTGCTCTCTTCCTTGGATGGCCAAGGTGAACCGAACTTACACGAGGCACCGACACGTTTGGCAGAGAAATAAACAGGGAAAGCTAAATGGTTTGTTTGGAAAGCTTGTGTAACACGTCCACATGGTGTTTTAAACACATGGGGCTGAGTGACATAGCTCCCGTTAGCATGTTGATACCATGCCATTGCCGATGTAATTCGATTGTGTTTTTATGATTATAACAAACATTATCTCCACAAGAGTTGTATACACTGATGGGATATTGATGTTTGTGTTATCCTGTGTACTCATTACGACTAAATTAAAGCCGAAGCTTTTAAAGTTAGCGCCAAAAGTCCGCTACCCTTAAGGCTATTAGCTTCCGGTGACATCTGGTTTCCAGATATCTAACTACGGCTCGTTCCAAGCATAAGGCATAAGGATTAAATAACTTTAAACCATGTATAATTGCACAACAACATGTTATTGTCAAACGGTACCATTAATTTTCTAAACAAACCTCATGGTAATTAATATTCTAAATTAGCGAACACAACTGAATATATCTGTGTCTTCAGCTCAAGTCTAAATTAATCAAATAAATATTTATACTGCAATGTGCTCAGTAAGGAGGAGCAGTACTGTCTGAGAGAACAGCTTGGAGACTTAAGAAAGTCTTCTGTCACAAGCCGGGTTTACCTATAATTTACCACACTAACAAATGGCCACTTGGGACAAAACCTCCAGTTCGATTCTAGTTGCATTCAGATGGACTTAATTTTTGCTTTGGTTCTTAGCAGTGTTTTTACTCTCGTCGGGTAGGCATGCATAAGGGTGTTCATTCAAACAGCTGTGTCACCAGACACATTTTTATATTTTTTATGTTAGTTATAAGTCTATACATCCATCTGCAGCTAGTTTTCCCACAACAGCAAAATACCACTCCAAGCTAATGTTACACATGTGGTGGCGCTGCTGCAGTCAGTCTCTTATTAATTTGATCAAGACAAAATAAATGAATATTTGTGTGGCTAAACAATGAGGAGGATCATTCGTGTGATTCGAGTGTATTTATTTATTTTTAGAGAGGTTATTGATTTAATATGATCTGCACATATCATCAGGTGTTCTGTACTGAGAAAGGACACATCAAAGAAAAACACAGAACACATTTTCTTAAAAGATAAATTTGATGGTCACCAGCTAGGCCCACAGTCTCGGTATGGTCTGGCTTTTGTACTCCACGTTCAAGCAGTCAGAGCCAATACCTGAACAGTGTTGTGTCCTCTTCCAGCAGGTTTGAATTGTTCCTTCACTTTAATCCAGGGTCCATTTTAAAATCCTGAGTCCAAAGCTGTTTCCTACATAAAAACTGTATTACTCTAGACAAGCAAGGAAAACTCTATCCTATTTATGTGAATGTGTGACTAAATGTAGTTTAAAGCACTTCTGGGTCTCCTGGACTGGATAAAGCGCTATTCAGGTACAAACTATTTACCTGCTTACTTCCAACGAGCTCACCCACGTTTATTGCATCGTTGAGCTTCCTGGGAAAAGTGTTCACTTTACCCTTCTTCTTCTGTTTTGCCACACATCCATTCAACATATTACTGTTAAACTTTAGGTTTGTTGCACTTTATTTCATAGGTAATGTTTTTTTTTTTTTTTACTAAAATATATGGTAAGTGGTTTAAGCTTTTCTCACATACTATAATATTGGTTTTCATGTAATAGTTAATATAATATTGGTTTTCATGTGATAGTTAAAAGCGTAGTCTTTTATGCACTCAGAGCATTAAAAGTTGTGACATGAAGGAAAAATGTGAAATAGCTAAAGCCTGTTTCTCTCATAGAACAGAAACACTTCGCAATGCAGTTTGTTGTGAAAAGCACATATGGTGGAGACACATGGCTCCTTCTCAGTGAAGCTCACTTACTTTGGACACAAAGTTCCTGTTTCTAACAATACCACCATTATTCTTTTCTTTCAATGAGCAACCTGGTGGAGCAGAGTGGATCTAAATCAAGCTTCTAAAAGCTGCATGTGTGTCTGAGATGTTTCCTGGGTTATCTGACAAAGACAGAGGACAAAATGAGAGACGGATCAGTTTCACCTCCATCTATTTTCTCTTCTTCTTCCTTCCTAAGCTAAGTCTCTCTGCTCTTCTATCCGGAGATACGGGACCTACACCCAGTGCACAACCGGATGACACCAGGCCCATCTTCCTTGTAGAAATAGAGAAGGGCTGTAAAAAGCATTTTCCTGATGTCAACACACAGAGAGAAGGAAACAAAGAGAAGGGTTAGGTGAGAAAAAATAAATCATATATATGTATATATACACATACACACACACACACACACACACACACACATATATATATATATATATATATACATACACACACATATATATATATATATATATATATACATACACACACATATATATATATATATATATATATATATATATATATATATATATATATATATATGGGTTATGTTTTGCGATGTCACATTTTCTGTGTTTTGCACTTTTGTTCCGTTACCTGGAGATAATCAGCAGCTGATTGTTTGTTGACTTTGTGATGAAGTGTAAAAGTGTCATTGGTGTTTGATGCTTTAAGATAAACTTAGACATGGGAAGTAGGTGTGGTCTGTTTTTATATTATTGTTTTAAGCTTTGGCCTCCTGCTCTGTTTTACAGGTCTCAGAGGACAGTTGGCACTCAGTGCTAATTGGTTCCAAAGCGAACCATAAAACAGATTCCACCGACGACTGTCCGCCTTCATCATCACAGGACCGTAACGAGTGTTTTGCAAACACAGTGGGTCTGATAGGAGGCCAGGTGGGTAATTGATGTGGTTGCTAAGTGGCTTATTTGCATTCTTTACGCATATCAAACTAAGCAAGGAAAGAAATATGGGTAAATTAAACAGAGTTGGGGGGTGGGGACTAAAGGCCTAGATGACAACAAAAGTTGAAATTTTTGCCTTCAAATTAAATGCCTTATTTTGGTTTCACTGTTTAGTAGCTGTTGTTCTTTTTCATCCATTTTTGTATCTTTGTATATGTCATAGCGAGCATAGTATTGATGATTATTTTGATACATATAAAATCAAAATACCTGTCTTTACTTGAGAGTGAAGAAAAAAAAAAGAAAAAAAAATGAAACTCAGATATATTTACTTAAATGCGTTTGCCAATGCTGGAGACTGGGAAATCCTTTCCACTAATGTGATAAAATATAAATATAATCTCTCTCTCTCTCTCGCTCTCTCTCTCTCTCTCTATATATATATATATATATATATATATATATATATATATATATATATATATATATATATATATATATTTATTTATTTATTTGCTTGGTCCTGCTCTAGGATCCAGGGGTCAATGGATAATTCTGGGTTGTAGGGCCAGGGGCATCTCTAAAGGTTTCAGGACTCTGGTCCTCAAGGATTTGAGTTTGAGACCATTGCTGTAGATGTTTGTATTTGTATTTTTCGTCTGTTAAATTTTGATTTGTTTCAACATATGTTGTGGTTCTTAATCATGTCAAGGTGATGATTGCGATGGAAACCTTTTAATAATGTTGTAGTGGTGTTCCTGGTGCTATATGTAGAAATTGTTTCCATATAACCTTGGTTCAAAACATTATCATTTTATCAAAACTTCAAGTGAATAACTCCACTTCTTATGTGGAATCATATCTGGAAAGTATGCAGTCCTTAGTGTGGTAAAGGAAACATTTTATTGACTGCTTGATAAAGTCAAGCTGTGTGTCCCAAACCACTGATGAATAACTGTTTAATCCTTTGACAAAATCCCACCCGCAAAGCTGTTTGTATGAGATGAGGTTTACCAGAACAACAACCAGAGGTGCATTTCCTTTTTAACACCCATGTGGTTATTTTAAAAATAAAAAAAACAAAACAAGGACAATAAAAATTATGACTTTCCAATGCAGGATTTCACAAAAAAGAAGATGCTCTTAAACAGTGCACTACAAAAAAGAAAGTGTTTCTTTTGAACTTTCAGGTCACCTGATATCATGGGGGGTTGTAAGGGCAGACATTGAATTGTGATAAGAAAATTGTAAACAAGTCTGAAGAAAAGGTCAGTTTGGGGGAGATTTCTTAGATATTGTAGAAGACTATGCTGTCAGAGCGAGGACTAACAGAATCGGAAGTATTTTCAGGATTACAACATGGCACAGGATCTGTTACGATTGCAAGCATTCCTGCCTTATGTCTTTGATCCAGAATATGACTTTGATGATTTATGATGTACATTAATACGGGCATAGAGGCTGGAGTAAGTGATCACCAGGATAATTATCACCTTCAGAATTTGACCCCAAAACCATTTTCGTGTGTTTCATTTAATTGATTTAAGATCAATCAAGCCACATTTAACCTGAAAGCTCAGCCCTCCACTAAAACCACCGCCATAGAACTGAAGAGAAGATTCTGCACCGTGGTTTAGAATCAAATTGCTCTTAGTTCTCTCTGGAAACCACGCTTTGACCTCAGATGGAGCCGTTCTCTACTCTTCGATTATCTTAACTGGGCTGGAGCCTCTTCTTGGTTCTGTTTCTTCCCTAATCTGTTTTTGACTCTACCGTTTAGAAAACTCAGAGATGCAGAAACTGCTGTAAATTTATTGGGTTCTTGTTACTATTAAAAAAAAAAAACTTGATAGGAGATGGACTTACCGCAAACAATCAATTCAAAGTAAAGAATAAAATCTGCTATTTTTTCAAACATTGCTTACATTTATGTATAACAAAATCCAAAACAATTAGATGAAATATCTCAAGCAGGAAGCAGAATATGTCCTTTATGGTTATGACAGAACAAATAACAGATAATTTCAAATTCTTGCCAAACTAGCAGAATAACATTATTCACTTTAAAAGGCGAAACTTTACCCATGTTGATATCCACCTAAACTAACATTTTCTTGATCATGCCATCTTATTTGATCTAATGTATTGACGAAGGCCTCTGCAAACGCCTTTCTTAGACTAATGATATCTATTAAACAGATAAGAAAACGATTTAATTCCTGAGGGTTCATGTCTCCACAGCAAATATGTCTCTGCTCCCTGAAAGGTCCCACAAAGCCTAGAAATTCATTGAACTCTTCTTTTCTGTCAAAACTCATAATGTGCTTTTAAAGCTACTGAAAGCAGTAGACAGGACATAGAGGAGATCAGGAAGCGACTGAGTCACACACAGGAGAATAGACTTGCTGTCATCTCCTCTACCGGTATGAAGAATCACTGAGGCTTTTGGTGCCAGATGTTGGCCAGGATCATTAAGCTTGTGGCTAAAGGAGAGGCTCTTACTCAAAGAGGAGAGCCATGCACCAAACCTGCATGCTCAGATGCAAGGATCTCTCTGGTCCCTTCAAACTAAAAGGGGAGCACTGAACCTCTCTTAAACAGATGAAGCTAAATAAAACAGAGGTAATTTATCAGTGTATTAGCCACTTCACTCTACCTATACTGTCCAGTCAACCATTTATTTACAGCAAAACCGTCAGCCCACACAAAGCAAATCTGAATAGAACCAAGCTGAACAGAATGATACTTCAGTAGCCCACTCATCCATTATCTTTACCCGCTTATCCATGCACAGGGGTGGGGGCATATCTTCTGTGGTTGTTGAGCAAGAGGCAGGGTACACTTGAACAGGTCTCTAGTCCATCACGGGGTATCACAAGAAAGACAATCATGCACATATACACACAATGACCTGAGAGCTACTTAGAGAGACCAATTAACCTGATAACCATGTTTCTGGACTGCGGGAGGAAGCCAAAGTACCTGGAGAAATCCCATGCATGCACAGGGAGAACATGCAAACTCAAAGCAGAAAGACTCAAGGTTGGGATGTGAACCGAAGAACTTCTTGTTGCAAGGTAACAATGCTACCAACTCTGCAGCCCTCATCAGGATAAAAAATTGTGGCTGAAGTAAGGAAAATAATGACTTCCACAGCTGTCCATGTGGAGAAATTAGGATATAGGTTACTTCACTCTGACTAGGCTTTGAATTAGATTTAACTGCAAAAAAACTTAAAACTCTTTCCTTAGAAGAATATTTGCGGCATAAGAAACCTGACAATCCCGTTTGACATCCATATAGGTTCTCACATTTCTTTCAAATGAGAAAGACCATCAAATTCACGAATAAACTAAAACTGAAGAGTGCACTCCAAAAACTGTGCAATTTTTGGCAAGTCTACTAGTAAGAGGTTTACATATCCCTTCATGTCCAATTACGTGCTTCCCATTTGCCATGTTGAAGGGATTTTGACGCTTCATTCATCACGTGAGCTGCCAACAGCTAAAGAGCTCAAAGAGTGATCCCCGCTGCTACTGTGTATCAGTGATGCTGCTCCGCTGTGGCAGATTTCCCACCGAACACACAGAAATGGGAGACAGATTATTTTCGCCAGACTCATCCTCTCCGGGGAGCAATACGTCTGTGTTACAGTAGTGTTAGTCACACAGATAAAAGTGCCACGCTCCACTGCAGCATGCAGAGTTTGGCTCCTTCTTCCAAAGTGGTTTTAAAACACAAGTAATTAGGCATGATATGTTAACTTAAATGAGTGATTGTGATGTGTGCTAGCTATTTCCTCCCTTATCAACCATAACAATTGCAACGTACTAAAAAGAGAAAATAGGAGGGAGGTTTGCACCCTCAGAGGATAAGTAATTTTGGATTGTTTAATCATAATGACTCTCTTGCACTCTAGAAGGCTAAAGCAGGTGAATTAATACATTCAAATCAATAGCATACTAACCTGGGACAATCTCTTCTGCTGCAACAGCTCTCTGAAAAGTACACATACTGTACTTTAGAAAGCCAGCTCTATCTAAATAGAGCTGGCTTTACAGAGCCTTGCAAAAGTATTTATACCTCTTGAACTTTTTCACAATTACTTTCAGAACCACTAATTGCATATTATCTTTTGGGGAATTTTACTGATGGACTGACATCAAAGCACTGTATAATTAACAAGTGGAAGGAAAATGCTATGTCTTTCAAAGTTTTAGCAAATGCAAATCTGAAAAGTACAGTATGTTTGACATTTACCCCTCTAATACCATTTTGAAATTTCAATTACATTTAGCAGTCACACAATTACTAAATAAAATCCACCTGTGTTTAATTTGTTCCCAGTATGAATATTTTCTATGAATGTCTCAGAGGTTTGTTAGAGAGCCTTGCTGAACAGACAAAGAACACAGCAGACAGGTCAGGGATAATGTTGTTAAGAAGCTTACAGGAGATGAAGGCTATTATAATCATATCCCTCGCTTTGCACATCTCACAAAGCACAGTTTAATCATTCAATGATGAAAAGAGCATGGTATAATAGCAAACACACCAAAGCATAGCTGTCCACCAAAACTGATAGAGAGGATTTATTCAGAGAGAGCACAGAGGCCCCTGATAACTCTGGAGGAGCTGCAGAAATCCACAGCTCCCAGTTTGTCAACATGAAGTGTATTAGTTGTTGACCGCACACATCTGGCCTTTATGAAGAGTGGTATTGTAGAAGAATCCAATTTACAGTCAGCTCCTAGTATGCCACAAGCTATATGGGGGCAAACCTGTGGAGAAGGCTCGACTGGTCAGGTTAGTCCAAAATGTAACCTTTTGGCCAAAATGCACAACCAACCCTTTTAGCTCTCTTTAGTTTTATAGAGGAAAACTAAAAGCCCACATTATTCTGAAAACAACATTTGCAAAGTGAAACATGGTAGTGGCAGAGAGAGAGAGAGAGAGGGAGAGGGAGAGACTGAGAGAGACAGAGAGCGAGACAGCAAATTTCTTGCACATTTTACTAGTAATGTGAGAACTTTGATGCAAATTGAGGACCCTTTTTGGTCCTCGCTTTTTTCTGGGTTGGGGGTTAGGTTTGGGACTAAGGTGTCAATTAGGTGTTGGATTAGGCCATAGAAGGGGTTAAAACTAGAAGGAAATTAATGGAAGTCAAGGCACAGTCCTCTTGTGTCCTCCCTTGCAGAATCCGTCATCTTCAGTCCATCTTTCTGCTATCTTATGGTTAACAATACACTTGGAAGCGCAACTTCTGGTAATCCCTCCGCTAATCCTCTCACTGCACCAAACGCTGCTCCACCAAACTCGCCGTCCAGGCTCCGCCTTATTCCACCAACGACAACACTCAGCTGTCTGTCCACCTTCCAGTGCTCTGCCATCATCTGCCTCTCCCTCAGGAAACCAACAAAGAATCATCACTGACCTAAACCACTCACCACAATCTGCTAACCTCAGCCCCTGTGTATATACTTACCTTCCTCCTGGACCTCCACAAACTCTATAAGAATTGTATTTTCTTCTTCATCAGAATCAGTTTTCAGACAATCCACTACTTAATTAACACTTACCTCTTCTTGTCAGTGCCTTCTCTGATGCCTTTGCTGAACCCTCAAAAAAAAAACTCCACTTATCTTTTTGTATCCATTGCTGTTTGCACAAGGGTCTCATCTAACACCAACAAGACAGCTTCACCTTTAAGCAGCACAACAACACTAAACGTACAACCGGAGCATGTCAAGAATGGAGTGTATTGGATCAAAGCACATCTGTGTGTTAAAAGGACCACTATGTATATGCAGACAAAAATACAAGACTCAGAAGTGGATGTTCACTGGTGCTTTCAAGCCAAACAGACTGAGTCTGAGTTGTTTTGCATGAAGATAAATTTGCAAACATTTTAGTCTCTGGACAAGCATGTATAATTTTCCTTCCACTTCACAATTATGTGCTAATTTGTGTTCACTAATCACATTAAATATCAGTAAAATACATTGAAATTTTGTTTGCAACACTACAAAAAAATTATATCTGGTCAAGGGGTATGAATACTTTGCAATACACTATATTCTTGAGTAATAACTCTGGACATTAACACCTGCTCTTGCTTTCCTTTCTTTCCTAAAGACCATAATACGAAAACGAGTTCTGTGGTTTGCAACCTTTTCAGCAAGATAGCCATGTCTAATGGGGCCATAATACGCTGCGAGATGGCTCTATCTGCTGGGGAGAGACGGCTCTCTGAGCAGCCCTTAGGCCATCGCCTCAGGTCCATTTCAGAAATAAACTCTCAAGTGTTTTATAATCGGACGTTTTGATCACTGAACTATATTATCTTATCTTTTTAGCAGTTAGTTGCTGTGCTGGCTGGCAGATCGTTAAATGTTTTCATTATTGAAATGACCGCCTGCCTACAATCACAAACAGGCAGGTGTAGTTTATCTTATTTGGTCACTCTGATTGAATAAAATAATTCAGCAGAGACACGGCGGGCAGACAAGACTAAGTTAAGAGAAAAAAAAACCCTCCTATTTTGAAGAAATGTTGCATCAGCACCCTCAAACCCAAAGACTTTAGATAGAAAATAAAAACAACAGGAAATGGCTACTTTATTGCATTTTATTTTATTCCTATATTCCAGTATGCTAGTCTCTGAGGAGAACTGGCATCGATTGGTGAATTAATGCAAGTTCTGTTCTTCCTTTCTATTCGTCACTCATCCTCTTTCTGCTCCTCCAAGTCAGTCTGGTTTAAATGCCTCTGTTAATCAGGTTTCTCCTAAAAGCTAAATAGAATCAGAGGTTTTGTGCCAAGATGCACTCTATGAAACTCAGGTGTTCCCTCAATCTTTTGTTTTTCAACAGTTTTCCCAAGTGGTCTCAGAGATGGCTCTTGTTCCGAGGTTCAGCTTAGATAAGCATGAGCTTTGACTCACAAAGGGATGAGAAACAATAGGATGGGTGCAAAAAAATTCTAATAACATTAAATGCCTACAACAAGGAAGGGTTGTTGTTTTTGCAGCACATGGCTCTCTGCCAGAATTTTATCACTTTGGAGATTTTTATCTGATCACCTTTAGGATTCACTGTGTCTGAAAAGAGGCCAAAGAAGAGGTGGTGACAGTTTTCATTGTTAACAACTGTATTAGTCCCTTCCAAGGACCTCCTTTTGCCATCTGTGTCTGACATGATTTACCTTCCCCAAAGTTATTGCACTGAAACCGAGAGAGGACAGCCCGTGGTTTATTGAGCAGGCTGTGGATAAATGCAGGGTATGTTTTCTGTAGGGTGTCTAAGTTAGGCGTATACATACACACACTAAAGGGTTGCCTTTTTCTTCAACCTTTGGAATATGTAGCATCATTCAAGCTAACGTTTGGCCGGCCAAAAAATATTAGAGTGTCATGTTTTTTTGTTGAGGCAGTGTATTTACCTTTGTATGGAGGTGGCCAGAAAACCTTCACAGAGCTGTTTATATAATACCCAGAGAGATAAACCACAACTCTTCTGTGACTACGGGAAGTGTTCAGGAAGATTTAGCAGAGTGTAAAGTGTTGGTTTACTGCTTGAGTGGGCAGTTACACCAGCGTAAATATAACTTTTGGGGGAAGAAAACTCTTCCTGTATCTTCATCACGCTTTTCAACATCAGAAGTTTGCTGGTGAAAACGTGTTTTTGGAAACAAATTGCATGTTCTGATTATATGATTTTCTTTTCTGAAAGGTTTAGAGGAGATGGCTATTTATTATTCTTAGAAGAGAACTTCTCCATTCAGTACAAATGATGGATCCATCATGCTTTATGCTTGAGTTACAGCAAATGGCTCATAGAACATTTAAAAAGAGAGAGGAAAGGTTTCAGTCTAACAAATAAATAGTGCAACTCTCTAACACCACATTTTTTGCAAGAAAATCTAAAGTTTAACAGAGGATAGTGTCTAAAACTAAATAACAACCCTAAGATAAAATGAAAACCCATGTTCTCTATACCACAGTGCCTGTGCTGAAAGATATACTACAGCAACCCAAATACTGAAAATCAGTGTGCAGACCACAAACAGGCAGCACAAGAACAACGGCCAAAGATTTGCACTGAAACATTATTTGGGAAGCATTGGAGGAAATGCACAAAAGAAGTTAAAAGTGTTATAGCAACAATCTGCAACAAATGGGGTTTACCAAAGTCATGCAAATGAGTCAATGCTTTACCAAAACAAGATATTTTTGCACCAAGCAAAAATGTTCTTACAAAAACCTAGTGTACATTGATTAGCACGTTTGTATGGAGTTAAGATGTTAATATGTGGTCAACATAACTAAACTTTTTTGAAGCAAATTGTAAAGGCATTAAATGGTTGCTAGTACAAAAAAGTACACTGGGTTTCCCAAGAAAACCTTTTGACCAATCTGTCTGTATGATTTGATTGAACTGACTTTGTAAAGTGCGTTGGGATGACGTGTTGTGAATGAGCTCTATATAAATAAAATTGAATTGAATGGAAGTGATTCAAGCACACTGCAACTGAGCCTAGATGCATGAGTTCTGCCTCCATCTGGAAGACATTGTCATGCTATGAAAAATGAACATAATCAAACATCTAAAGTGTAAAAGCTCAAGATATAGCACAAAGCTACACATATAAAAGCTATATATATATATATATATATATATATATATATATATATATATATATATATATATATATACACACACACATATATACACAAATATATATATAAACATATGTAGCTTAAATAGTAAAGAAACAAGAACAAGACAGTGTTTGCTTACTAAACCCAGTTTTGGATTCTTTAAGAAGCCTTACATTTATTTGCAGAAGATAAGCAGCTCTTGGACTGCTGTGAGAGCTAATCATCACATTGTTCCTGATGAATGACCAGCCAAAATGATTATGCACTCTACAAAAACTCTTAATTAGCTAAATCTCTTCCTCAATCAAGTATCTAAATTACATTTGTACAGTTCAGTGATTACTGACCAAAAGGAAGATTCTTGAGCTTTAAAGAATAAGCTGGCCCATAAACGGTCCCACTGAATGGGTGACCACTTACTGAATGAATCATGTCCCAATAATTAAATTGTATAGCATACCAAGAGTGTTAACTTTAGTGGATGTGCATTGAGCGGTTCTGACTTCTCAAAGGGCTTTTAAAGAAATTAAGTGATGGGCTAAGATAATAATTTCTCTTTTCTGGGCCATTGATTGTTCTCCTTTTTTGGCTTCTTCGAACACGTTTTGCTCAGCTCCTTGATTTATATTATGAGACCACCGCCTGACTTCTAGAAACTCACATAAGTCAAGGCTTTAAAAAAATGCATCGGACTGAGCTTTACAATTTAGAATTGCAGTAATTAAAATGTTTTTGCTGAACTTTTATCTCTTTGGAGTTCTTTTCTGCAGAAACGAGTTATCAACACTGCTGTCTATCAGTGGATAAAGTGTAGACTTATTTCACTAATAAAGCCCAAAGTATTTGAACATAAATCAGCATTGGCTCCATAACTGAAAGAAATTTATGTACAAATGTACCAGTATTCTAATATTCAGCATAGATCAGCATCTGAAAATATGGACATTGCCCACCAATCTATCACGTTCTGCAAATGTTCATGCTGAGTTTGAATGATCTCTCTCGGTCATATGTATTACTTATGTCATGCTAATGGCTGTGCTTAACCTTTAAAGTGACAAGCTGGTTAAAAAAAACTTGATGGTAAGGGGGTAATATAGACACCGTAGTGCCCTCTTCATGAGAAATGTGTTGAGAACATGTTTTTACAGCGCTCATGATGTCAAAATTATGTAGATTTCTCAGATTACCTTTTGGACCTGGTCAAATTAACAACCGCAATCTTTTTGGATCTCACAATTTATCAATGTGTAACTGATTTTCTGATTTAGACGTTAAAACGTCATATTTTCTTCAACATGTCATAACTATGCCAGTGATCTAAAACAAGTAATACATTAATTATCTCAAACTTTTACAGTTCTGCTCCTGTTACCATTACTGTTGTTGAATCTTTAAACATCCAATGTCAGTATGATAAACATTTCTGTGACTATCCGTTTTCCCCACTAACATTTCAAATGAGATTTAACAATATAAAGCTTCTTCCTAATCAATAAGTAGGACCGTAAGCTAATGCCGTTCATCACCTTTCAGCCGTCACTCCTGTTGAGTGATAGATCTCCCATGCAGCCTGTATCTAAAATTACTCATAAAGACCGATTAGGGTGAAATCGGAACCTTCCTCTACTGAAACTTCAACAAATCATCAAAAAAATAGCTTTCTCGTGTCAACCAGCCCCATGATCGACGAGCATTTCCAAGCACAAGGCCAGGGTATTGTGTGTGCCATGAAGCTTATTTTATAGGGTCCATGATCGATGTTGTTTAGAGCAATTTAAGCGCCCCTTATGCTGGTGTCAGCATCTGACCCCCCCGCAGTGATAAAGCTATCAGACGGAGAGAGAAGAAGCAGAAGTGAAATACGGAGGGAGGGTACATGCGTGCCAGATAAACTCCTGCATGCTGGGCACTCATCCAGCTCTGTAGGGAAAACGCCTTCAGTCTTATCTGCATAAAACGTAGGAAACAGAGGCAGTGGTTTCATTTTTCTTGCCTGTTGAGTACACCTACAGCCAGGTATCTCGGAAAATTGCTCAAATCATTGAGAACCTAAACAGACTACGTGACCAGATGGAAACAGGTGAAAATAAAAGTCATTGTCAAGGCTGACCGTCTTTTTCCCACCATCATTCTATGTCTTGTTAAGAAATATTTCATAATTTGCTTAAAGAAAATACATTCAAATGTGAATATTATTAAAAAAAAGTTTGAAGACTAACACTTTTTCCCAGCAAAAAAGAAAGAAAAGCAATGGCACAAAAGTGGCTCCTTCATTGAGGTTACTCTAGGAAGGCAAACCCAATGGGACAATAACCCCTCCCATCCTTTCTCCTCCAACCTTTATAATATACCCCCTACCCCAAATGAGTAGTTTGGGCTGTCATATGAAATTGAGACCTATCGGTTGTAATCAGGAAGCGCGACAGACCTGTCCTCTCTAAGAGCAGGTCACCTCTGCTTCCCTGCCCTCTTCCTGTTCTCGTCATTTCAGCCTTCATGAGCCCCATGTTTTATTCCCCCTTTCTGTCTGTTCACATTTGCCTCGTCATATTTCACCCTGCTGACTGATTACTGGTTACGCTATTGAGACGATATCCTCTCACAGTTCCCTCTCCTCTGTGGCCATTATTACGTCTTTATCACCGCCATCAGTACTTCTAGACTACTTATGGTGGGATATTTGAACACTGACTTTGTAGTGGAAATAAAGACTGTGAGCTTGGGTTTAAAGTGTTGTTTCTTGGATAATAATCTGAAACATTGAGCTTCAACTAAATTTGTTTTTCATAAACCCAGCATTATCAACAGTCCATTTAACTTGTAATATTATACTGACTTATGTATAAAAGCGTGGAGGCTTAAGGCTGCAATATGGTATGCTGTACCGTATACAAAGAATCCCATCCAGAGCCTTGCTGTGAGGATTTAACTCGTTCTCCCTATGCGTACATAGATTTTCTCTGGGTATAAACATTTCCGTGTATGTGCATGCAAGGTTGTTTGTGTCATGTTCCTCTGCACAGATCCTGTGATGGAGTAGTTACCCAGTCAAGGTGTACTCGGTCTCTCACCTGTCAACACCTGGAATAGGCTGTAGCTCCCTCCCCCTCAAAACTGAATAAGGAGTAAGTAGGTATAATTAGTCATTGATTAGAGTCCATGTCATGATTCATCTATTTTTTCAGCCTCTTTCTTGATTTAATCTTTTTTCAATCTACAAGCCATTTCTGTTTCTGTTCATGTTTCCTTGTGTAACGATAATTTCTACTTGACATCAGAAAAACATGTGACAAATGGTATCACTGATGAGTACTGTGATAATAATTGCATCCAAAAGAGGCCACCTTTGTCATTCCTCTTCCCATAATCTTTTGCTATTATGATGTCTATGACACTCACTCAACCACTGTAATCTAAGTCTGGGGGAATTTATGGTTGCAAATTCAATAATCCAGTTTTGTTACAGACATGCAAAACATCAGTGTGTGGCACTTGAAAATATAAGAACTCGCTGTTTCTCGTGGTCCAAGCAGTGTTTATGACACTGAAAATTCAGTGTACTTTGTGTTTCAAAAGAAAATATTACTATAATATCAAAACATATATTTTTTAGGATTTTACTTCAATTTCATACGGTTTCTGAGACATCCTATGTTTTTGCTGCTTTATGTATTATGTATGTGTCTTGTTTCTTAGCTTTATATAACAGATGATGGCAGAAACGTGGAGAAAGCACATTCCTCCTTAAAATGATGCTGTTAAGCTATTAAAGCTAGTGAATAAAGTACATAAAACTGTCAAAATAACAATGTGAAGGGACATTGGCATACATTGTGGTTCAACCAACACATGTTGTTTTTTGGCATCATTCAGTAGGATTTAAGCATAATTAATTAAGTTTATGAAGTTTTGTGTGAAGTAAAAGAAATGATGCAATGAAAAAAAGATGTAGAGAAGGAGAGACGGAAACCACCCAATTCAAAGAATGAATGTGTATTTTATAGAAGAAAATTGTTTGATATTTTACCAGTACATCTGCAGGTGTATGTCGACACATTCAAATGCCAAGATAAATGTAATTCAGTGGTTCAATTTGAAATGGGAAACTAACATTATAAACATGCATTACATTGAATGGCATACTTCAAGCTTCTCTCAGAATGTTGGAATATTATATCAGAGAAATAGATAAATGATTTTCAACACAGAAATGTTATGTTCATTGAGACACGGTTGTACGTTATAATCCTTACTCTCTAGAGATGCAATATATCTATTCTTGGGAACCTTGAAATCCCACAGAATGACCTGCAGAGTGTTCCTGGAAAAAGACATGTGTACCTGAATCAATGATCTGACCTAAGGTAAGCGGAAGACAATGGCTAGAGGAAGAGCTACTCACTGTAACCCTTTTCATCTAATCTGAATGGCCTTTGTTTTTGTCCAGTTTAACTGTTCATATTATAAACAGTTAAACTGAAACTGAAGTTGAAGGTGACACCAATTTCAAAGCAATGACTCAGAAAACAGTGAGACTGGAAAAATCTTCAGATGAAGTCTGTCTGCTTCAACTCCTGTAAAAGGACACCTGCTATGAAAAACGAGTGACTGAAAACACTTCAACGACGAAGCTTAAACTATTTCTGTCTTCTTCCTTTAAATGGAGCGAGTCGCATGTTTAACCAGATTTTTTAGTTTTGACCTAACATGACTCTTTAATGCACTTTAACCCACTGAAGATGTAAACAACATACATGTTTGAATATTGTTTTTTTTTTTTTTGGTTTTAGCAAAGGTGGCATTCTATCTCACAAAACCTTGCAACAAATTTTTCTGTTTCATTTAAAGGAAACTGTACAGTTTCCTTTAAATAAAAAAAAAAAAAACAATCCAGTTTAGTGGTGCAAAAAAAAAATGTTTTAAACGAGCTTGTCAAAATGTTAAAAGCAAAAGTTATCTCTGTTTTTCTGTCATTTGTTTTCATTTTCCAGCTAAATTGTTGTCCATGCGTGCATGGGCATGGATTAGCGCTGTCTCGGTGGATGTAGCGTGTCCCTGTCTGCGTCTGTAACGGAATGGGTTTGGGGCAAATAACAGTATGAACTCCAACAGTAACTTCATTAAAATGGCAAATTTCAACACATAAAAAAATGTAATCTTTGCCCCACAACACATAGCTTTAGGGTCAAAGCACTGGTGGCAATTAATATTGACATCACGCTAATTGTAGCTGCATAATTAATTCTCACTGTTTTGTTGTAGGGAGACTTGGGAAGGTGAGGTGACAGTGGCAGAGCCAAACTCGGTAAAATCATGACGAATTGGAGCTGCAGAGATATTGTTCAGGTTTAATTACTTAAAGGGAAATTTCTCAAGGCTACAGTGTGTGAACTTTTCATCAAAATGCACAAAATTCCAAACTTGAACCGTACCATAAAAGTAAAATTTGGATATAAATGTGTAACTTTATCTGATATGGCCAGAAGACGTATTTAGTTTCTGTTTGTCGAGATAAGCATCTATTCAAATGTGTGAACTGTCACGTAAGCCTTCAATGAGATTTGCAATACTTGTCTGCCCTCTATTGGACAGCAAGCTATAATGTGCTTTTCCATCCATCCATTTTCCAACACGCTTATCCCTGCTGGGGTTGCGAGGGGTGCTGGCGCCTATCTCCAGCTGTCAATGGACAAGAGGCGGGGTACACCCTGGACAGGTCACCAGTCTATACGTGCTTTTCCTCAAAGAGCAATTTGCCATTGGTTAAGCACATAAAAAATGTGTTTATGGGAAAACCTCTCGAGTCATTTCCTTGTGGTTTTCCCAGAAAAAGAAACATGAAGTCATAAACTGTGTAGCTCAAAAGAATGGGTTAAGAAGAAATGTTTTTCAAGGTTCTTAAACACTTTACTTGAGCTCTTTCAGGTAGCAGGGAGCAAGTGATTTGTGACTGTAGTCACCTTTATTAATGCTCGATCTGCCTAAAGGCATATAGAAAATCTAAACTAACCCTCTTGTATAATGCAGGATTATTAAACTGAAATTATTTGTTATTTTGTGAAATTATAAAATTCTGAAGCCTTTACTGTTCACTGGGTGCTCGAATGGACCTCTGTTAAAAAGCAAGATCAAGCTACAGTGCAAGAAAAATGGAGCATTTAGAGTCTCTGATTTACCAGAAAAATCAGAACAAGATTTAATTATTTCAGTTCATTACTCAACACAATTATTCTGACCTGTAAAGAACTAATAATACTTTTGTATTTATTTTTAATCTAATGTCTCTGTCAGATTATTCACAAATATTCAGTGAATAAGTTTTTTTTATGTTCTTTTATATGATTTGGGTTTAGCTGCATGCACCAGGAACATTTTATAAATAATATGATTTGCTGTATTATGCTGGTTTTGGTCCTCTGTGAAGAAGTGGCACCCTATCCCACCCAGGTTTTAGAAGAATTATTATATTTTAATTAAGAAAGCAGGGGATTTTGCTTCATTTATCTTGTGGTAACATCACATTCTTTGCAGTCTAATTCATCAACCCTAAATCATGTTGGTTTGACAATGTAGATTTAATTCATGCAGGTTGTTACTGTACAGCTGTTTTTGTAAAGTTAGCTGAATCATGGCAACAAGAGTCTGTGCGACTTGTAATATTCATGACATTTTTACAGTTGGCCAAGGTATTTTCTTAAAAATGTCGCTGTTCTCATGTTATCATCAAGATGTTGGTCGGAGAAAAACTGACTATGGGATGCGTCTTGGCCTTTTGCAAATAGTATAAAATTGTGTCCAAAATAAGGGAAAGTCCTTCAGATCTGAGGTGAATTGGATGGTGCCACAATTGGACATATAATCTCACACAAAACAAGAATTTGTGTTCTAAGAAAACATCAACGATCAAAACAAAAAAAGCAGAGAATCTATATTATTGAACCAGATAACAGAGAATCATCATGAAGATTTCACACTCTACGTATGAAACACTTAAATACTTAAATATGTAAAGGTGAAAAAAATGTGACCTTCAAAGAGAGAGAAGGGTGGCGGGTTAAATATTTGTTCAGAGGCCAGCATGTGAGACATCATTTTGACCTAGATCAACAATCACTTACACTGACGCAGATTCTGAGCCTCATATGTCAACAAACTAACAGATGTGGTAATTTGTTTACTCAACTAACTATCTGAAAGACAAGATGGTGTGAGCAGCAGGGATCAAGATTGAAATGAGGCGTAGATGAAGTAATGCTTCATGTCCATGAAGTGGGGTCTAAAGTCTCCCCCAAGGATACCATCCATGTGGGAGATAACTGTGTTTCACATCATCGATGGTTCAAAACATGTATGCACAGTATGATTATTTCCTGCTCTTTGGGAGGAATACTGTGTGTGCCTTAGCAAGAGCAGGGGGTTGAATAGAGAAGGTGTCCTAATACAACCGAACCCTGAGTCGATAATTCAAAGTCTAATCTGAATTTCACAATAACAAAGCTGCAGAGTTTTTTTTCAATGGTTCTATATCATACTTTTTTTTTAAGCGTTCCTAAGCCTTTCATCATATAACTATAGGCATATATGTGATGAAATATTCCCTTTGGCTCTACAGAATATTCATTTGTTATGAAATATTAGTTGTTTTCTGGTGCTATTTTTCCAACCTGGATATAGAAAGCCGCTCGCCTTCATCCCGCCTCTCCCTGTATGGAGTTGCCCTATAGCCACTGCTTCATAGTATCAAAAAAGAAAAGTTGGTGTCACTGTGGAGATTAGTGGGGGGCGGGGGGGGTCTAGAGAAACTAAAAAAGACTACTAATACACTGAGCATGAGAATAAATCAAGGTAAATCAAGGGAGTGTTGAGAAGAGAAGGGAGAATAGGTGTTACACAGAGCTCAAAGGGAGAGATTTCAAAATTAAACTGGCGCTAAGGTCTACATTCAAAAATAGCATATTTGCCAACAAACAAAAAGCCAAACGTGAACTGAACCACAAAATGATCTAAAGTGCAAAACCAAAGTCCTAAGGATCATAACATTGACAGAAAACCAACTAACAGCTAGTCTACTCTTGAAGCTGGTCCACATTTACACATGTTCAGTTTCACTTTTATGTTGGTCAGTTTCATTTTAATGTTGGACCCACACAGTATTATTCCTGTGTGGTGCCTCAACTCCAGCAATATCATGCAACCTCAGTAATTCTTAGCACAAGACAAAACACACAAAGACTCTCAAATGGTCAATTTGTAACCTTTGCACACTTATTGTTAGGCCTACGTTGAGATGCCAGGTAGACAGTTTTGCCTAAAGTGTTCGCCCATGGCACCAAATCATCAAATTCAGGTCTCCCGGTCATTTCCATGGCCACTGATGTATAGAATAAAGGACTTCTGCATGCAGGTTGCTTCAACAAATATAACAAAATTAAAGTGATCAGGAATGGCAGTGACTCTGACAGTAAATTAGGAATGCTGATGTGCACAATGTGCAGAGACCACCAACTTTCTGGAGAGTCAATACCTACAGACCTCTAAACTTCACTTGGCCTTAAAATTAACAAAAGAACAGTGCACAGAAAGATTCGTAGACTGAGTCTTCAAAGCCGAGCCAGTGCATTTGAGCCTTGGACGCTGTGGATGCTTGACGTTTACACTGGATTCCACGGTAGGGGAGCCGTCTTCTCTGGAATGATGAATCATGCCTCTTTGCCGGCAACTCAATAGATGAGGCTTTGTCTGGCAGTTGCCAGGTGACTGCATTTTGTCAAATTTAAAGTTTGGTGTAGAGGGAGGTATGGTGTGGGACTGTTTTTTCAGGGAGGGGGGCTCTGTCCGTTCAATCCAAAGAAAAGAACTTCAGCATACCAAGACAGTTTGACATTTTCATGCTTCCAACTTTGTGGAAACAGTTTGAGAATGGAAATGTCCTGTTCCAACAGTACTAAGCAGCAGTGCACAGTGTAAGATCCATAAACACATGGATGAATGAATTTTGTTTGAAAGAACGTGACTGCACAGAGTCTTGACCTCAACCAAATAAAAGACCTTTGGAAAAATTACATGGGAAGTTGCAAGCCAGGCCTTCTCATTCAGCAACACCATCTGACCTCAAAAACGTAAATCTAGGACCATGGCAAAAATCTCACGTAAACACATTTGTAAACCTGCTGGAAAGTCTTCCAAGAAAGTTGCATCCCTGAAGCAATTCATGCTTCAGGGATGCAAACAATTACAAATGGAACCGCACATGGGTATCATTTCACAGCTTAGATTTGTCTGACTACTGTAACAACCCTGACTCAAGCCAAATGCCATCTGGCTCTGATGTCTATTCTATTTGTGTATTTATTTTGTGACAATTTACAGAACTTTAGTTACAAAATATGTTATTCCGAAATAAATCGCCAGTTAGCAAGATTTATTTAGTAAATAAATAAAGATACTTCTTGTTTCTCCTTTTATACTTGTGGGTTTAACCAGTCTATGGCTAAAGTTATTACTGGGAAACGCCACCACTGAATGTAAAGGACAATGTTGCCATCTAGTGAATGAAACAGGGATAGTATATCAGTCATTGCCTTTTTTATTGTGAGGAAACAACTTTTCTTTGACAACTAAAATGCCAACGCTGGTGACATAAAGAAATTGTTTTTAGGTTAATTCTCTCTTCTTTTTTTTCTTCTGCATTTTTTAAAGTGGAAACTATATAAATCTCTATAAACAGAATTGTTTCAATGATCTGTAGCATTTATGTTTACTTTAACAAACAAAACAGAAGAAATTTGTAAGCAGACAGATTATTCTTTTTTATCATTGACTCTAAAGGGTCACTTTACTTAGAACTGGATAGTTTACATTGTAAAATGTGTCTGAATTTTTTTTGTAAGGTTGAAATAATCGACCTGTCTTGTAAGCTGATGGGTAAGAAAAAAGAAAATGTAGCATATTATAATCTTTCTTTCAAAATACCTGCTGTCGTACAACTACAACTAAACTTAATGCTTGCAGAGTGGTGCCAGTCGATAGCACTGTTGCCTTGTAGCAAAAAGGTTGTTGGTTCTAATCTCAGCCTGGTAGCCTTCTGTATGGAGTTTGCAAGAGCTCACTGTGCATCCATGAGTTCTGTCTGAGTAAGCCCACAGTCCAAAAAAACATGATGGTTGGACATAAGCACAAACTCCCTACTCTCTTCCTACCCCAACCAGCTAGCATAAACCGGTATATAAAATGGTTGGGCAGATACACAACCAACTTAAGTAGTGCAGTTGTTCTTACACGTTAGTTGGCAGTTGTGCACTGCCGACAGGAAAATTAAACAATTACTTTATATCTTTTCTTTGAAGATATTATCTTCAAAGAAAATAAGCCGGTCAGAAGGCATGACTGACTCTACAAATAGTATCTGCTTTTATTGTGCCAGAAGATTTTCTGAATCAGAATGAACAGTGAGGTAAGGAAATCGTTGCAGGCAGCAGTTAGGAACTCGTTATGGTGACCTCTAATTTGAATGCCTGCACTGAACAAGTTGAACCGGAAAGATCTGTTCCATCATGTTTGCATTTATTGCTGGGTGTATAGGCTGCATTTTCCTGTTTAATAGTGACAGTATGTCAAATTCAGCAAGTCCCAATTTTGCCATCATGAAGCTGGTTTAGTGATCTTCATGTTTGTGTTTTTACTCTGTCTCCCAGAAACCTTTTGTTTAATCTGCTTCCTGGCCATACCCCCTTGGATTAAAAAATCCAGACCTTTTCTGTCATCTTTATATTATTCCTTGGCTATTTTTTGCAGGAAATTCTACATAAATGGAGGAAACATAGACTTACAAGTTGCACTCAGCATGCTCCATAGTTTGGAAAGGAAAATAAAATAAAAGCTGAATAAAAAGAGATGCTGCCCAAGAGTGCTCTGTTAATGTAATTAAGCTGCTTTTTGACTACAGAAGGTCAAAGGCATCTCGTTAAGACTTCAAAGGGTTGTTTCATTTGCTTCTTTTTTGGACATGTAGGTCCAAACCCTAATCATTTGAAAATGTTCATAAATTAGAGTCATCCTTAAAAGGTTTGCACTGACATCAGTAAATGAACAAAACACACAAACTACAGCTATGTTGGCTTGGACACTAACAACATAAATCTCCAAAACATTTTAGCAGTGATTTTAACATAAAAAAGGTTGTTTTACTTAATATGCATAGTGTAGTGATGCTTAGTGTATTGTACATCCAAATCAAGATTGCTAAAAAAAATTGATAAAAGTAGAAGAGCTATCTCCCTGGTTCAATAATTTATTGATTAGAATAGGGAAGCCCAGTTTACTTGAATTGCCAATATTCACTCATCTTGAGAGCATAATAATACCTCAAAGATTATATAATATATACACAATTTATTGGATTAATATATAAAAGGAAATCTCATTTGCTAAAAAGTAGGTAGATAGGTTTTTCAGTTTTCGTCTTCTTTCCTATGTTTGAATAAACATATCCAGCCTGAAAATGTGTGTTTAAGTTCCCCTTGAAGGTTTTTTCTGTATTTAAACATTTAATTTCCAGCATCCCACAAGTCTTCCTTGTTTAGCTCCTTCTCACTTCTGCTACAACAGGATGTTCATCAGCCTGTGCTTTTGCCATTTTCTTTGAAGTCCCAGTTTCTCCAATGAGACTAGTTAAGGGCGAAGTGAGAAGAAATTATCATTTCAATTATCACTATAAATAAATTTTTAGCCTTGTGTGCAATATTAACCTGTCACTTAATGGGCATTTTTTTTACAATTAAATGTTTATGTCAAGTGTTTAAGGGTCTACATTGTTTGAGGAAAAATATTGGCTGGTTGATGTGATTTGGACCGTAGCTGTATAGTTACTTACAACATATACTATATTTAATGAAGATTACAGAAAACATGCTGACAGGGCGGTCTGACAAAGCAGATTATACTGATACTTTAGTTACTTGAAGTATTTTTCTGATTGGTGACATTTCAGAAGGTTTCTTGTTATTCTTTTATTGTCATGTTAGAGATTTTACCTGCTGTGCTTTGAAATGTGTGCTCTCCTACACCTCTCAGGCAGGTTTTTGTATCATTTGTGTAGATATCCATCATCATGGTTGCAACAGAAAGATCTCTTTTCTATGTTGTGAATCCTGACTCACTTGTAACACAAATCCACCACATCCTCATATTTTGTAACACTTAAAACATGTGATAAAAATGAAGTCTGAACTGTTTGCACTGCAGTTTTTCTGAAAGAATGGTTAGTATCATGGAGTCCAGATGTAAAACATGACAGCTTTGATGAGTGTAAGCACTGCATATGTGAAAACAGAAGGTGAAGCAGACTGAAGCTTTGCTGTGAAGGCAAAGAGCATGATTATTTGGTCCATGTGGCAAAACTCTTCAGGGGCCATAATTATCATCTATATCATCTTTATATGACAGTGCAACATACATTACAATCAAATTTGTCCTCTGCATACAACTAATCCCTTGGGGAGCAGTGGGCTCTGTAAATACCATGATGGTGGTTTGACTCCTACCAGAAATATTCGCCTATCTTTGCTGGTATTTCCTATAGTCTGTAAACAGTTTGTCAGTGTAATTAAAAATGAAAGACAGAATTAATCAACCTTAATACCATAAATACCAAAGAACTAACAATAAATTTACCATAATTTTGGAGTGTGTGTATGTGTGTATGTGTATGTGTGTGTATGTGTGTATGTGTATGTGTGTGTATATATATATATATATATATATATATATATATATATATATATATATATATATATATGTGTGTGTGTGTGTGTGTGTGTGTGTGTCTTAGTTACCTCTCATATCCTGCTAATTTTAGCTGACAATATAAGAGTAAGAACACAACAATTTCTTTGCTTAAGGCTATTTATAGCGTAAAAGCACTTGAAGGTCCTCTTTGAAACCTTGAGTTCGGATTTAAAAATGCTTACTTTGTCCATTCGTCCATCATTGTATATTTTATATCTTACTAAATTGTCAGACTAAATTGTCAGCCAAACAGTATAGACACAGATCCCTCTTCATAATTACCTCGTCCAACTCTTCTGTGAGGCTTTAAGGGGAATCTGAGGCATTCCCAAACCAGCTGTGATGAATAATCTCACCAGAGAGAACTGGCTCTACTCACACTCCTCCCCCTTGTGACACATTTCTGAAACACCCACCTAGTTAGCCATTCAGAAGGCCTCCAATTATCTAAACCCCTACCAGCATAACTCAGTGTACTCAAGTCAACCCTGACTATGTGCTTTATAACACAGGATTTTTTTAACCATGGTGTGAATTATACCTTGACAACTGTGTGTCTGTGTGTGTGTGTGTGTGCGTGTGTGTGTGTGTGTGTGTGTGGGGGGGGGGTCTGCTTTCTCAAAGATGTGAAAGTAGACCTTTAAATGTAAGTCACCTGTAATCGTTACTGAACACTTTGGGGTGATTAATTAACAATACTAGTTTGTTCCACGTTCATTTGAAATACATTTAATTTAAACATGAACACATGGATGTAGTACTCCCTCGTTTAAAAGGGTTCCATGCCCTAATTAGGTGGTTATTGAACGGGAGCAAACTTGCTCACATCTATCCATCCATCCATCAATCCATCCATTATCTAAAATTCCATTGTGGGGTCACAAGGGATGCTGGTGCCTATCCCCAGCTGTCAATGGGCGAGAGGCGAGGTACACCCTGGACAGGTCACCAGTTTATTGCAGGGCAATACAGAGACAAACAGGACAAACAACTATGCTCGCACACACTCACACCTAAGGAGAATTTAGAGAGTCCAATAAACCTACAGTCATGTTTTCTGACTGTGGGAGGAAGCCAAAGTACCCGGAGAGAACCCATGCATGCACAGGGAGAACATGCAAACTCCATGCAGAAAGACCCTGGTCAAGGGTAGGACTTGAACCCAGGACCTTTGCTCACATCTAACGAACGCAAATAATCTTTGCAGTGAGCTGACAAAAAATCACTATTTAAAACTTTAGGAACAACATTTGCCTGTATGAGGACGCAATTGTCATGATCTTGGCACTAGT
This sequence comes from Fundulus heteroclitus, assembly GCF_011125445.2. NCBI lineage: Eukaryota > Metazoa > Chordata > Actinopteri > Cyprinodontiformes > Fundulidae > Fundulus > Fundulus heteroclitus. Next base: position 33,415,196 of record NC_046364.1, read on the forward strand.
GCTGGTCTGATTCACCATTCGACACACCTGTGCAGCTCCACCTCGTTCTCATCAGTCTTCACCAGATCCACTTGGACCCCTGACCATATAACCAGCTGTCAGACCAGTCACTAGTGCCAGATTATTACGAGCCACTGGTGAGTTTAATCCAACGTACCTGAATCCCAGCTGCTTGTCCTCTTCAAGCTGCCCTGGACTCTGGATCACATTGGGCTTCACCAGCGACGTCACCTGCAAACAGTAGCCTTCACTCACCTTCCAAGCCTGTTTCCGGGTTGTGAGAAGGTTAGTGACTAAGGTTTCAGTGGCTGTAACATCTCCCAAAGTCTCTTTCTGGTCACTAACCTGTTATCTCCAATTCCAGTGGTTCCTGTTCCACCCTCGACCTGCAGCAGTTTACATATCAAACAGTTTTATATTGCTATCTGATCTTGTCTGGCTGAATTATGGGTCCTCTGATTCCGGTCAATTGTTAAATCATTATGTGAATAATTTTAATCCAAATCAGCAAATTACAAAAGAGGATGAAATGATTCTTCATAACGGATTCAGTTGAAGGCAAAACTACCTCGACCCCTAATGCCACCCCCAGTTGTAATTTGTGTAAATAGCCATAAACGTGGGTGAATTTTTCCCTAATTGTATTTTTAACACCTCATTTAAATGTGGAAAACTGTGTCGGCACAAAAAGAGGCCATTTGCCTGATAACACTATTTTAAAAGCAGCATCTTCTTTGTGCACAGTGTAACCTTAAAACTGTAGTTTAGACATAGTTAGCTTTGTGAATTTCTGTGTGCCACCCAAACAACAACATGAATGCGGTTTGAATCTGGACGCAACCAATATTATTATCTATCTTGTAGATGATAAGGAACCAAAAGTAAACCTGCCTCTTGTCACAATTTGTCTATGGATGAACCCAGAACCACACACACGGGACTTAAAATGTAAAGTCTTTATTGAAGGATTGATGGGATGGAGGGTAATGTAACCAGCGAGGTAGGACTGCACGGGAACCAGGGTGAAGATGGCAGGAGCTGACGGCCAGAGAGAGAGTTCCTGGAGCCCAGAGACAGGTAGCAGAATTCACAGTTCAGTACCGAGCCAGTTACCTGACTCCGCCAGATGGATTTGCTCCGCATATCCATCTGGAAACCTTCCGTTGAAGTAATTTTGGGAAGGGGCAAAAATACTGGTTAGCTGATTGGCCTATGTTGGTGATAGACGGGCCAAATAAACCAATCAGATCAACAAAGCCTATGACGTACTCGTCAACATGCTTCGTCGTCGCTCTGTTACCAGCGACGACGAAAACACAAGCCAAGCTACTCTTGCTGCTGCAGGTAAAGGCTCGTTAGCTCAGCAAAGAAATACTCTGTAATTCCGATAAAACTTGCTCGATAGCCACGCTAACGCTAGTTTCATCGGCTGAAGCCGCCATGTTCTTTAGACTGAACTGTCGCGCTTCTGGTTGCGTCACACCTCAACCCGCCTCAAAGCCAATGCTGATTGGACATTCGTTTGGTGAACGGCTCCAAATTTTCTTTAACGGAAAGTAGCCAGACTGATCTGCAAGTGAAACCTTGAAAGCTCGCGAGATCAGGATGGTCTCACGAGGCTACCGAGCCAGAGCACCACAGCAGAGTCCACAGCATGACAGAGAGTGAACTAGATCACAGCAGCTGGTTACTCAGCACTGCAGAGAATTCACAGCACGGCAGAGAGCAAACCTTGAACAGAAGCAGAGGTGGCAGGTTTCCAGTAGCAAGCAGGAGACATGTGGACAGGCATGGAGTAGGTATTGAATGATGACGAACCGGCAGGAAAATGAGAACAGAGGGGAACTTAAATAGGGAGAGTGGCAGGTGAAACGACTGATTGATTAACTATCCACAGGTGTGACTGATTGCAAGGGAGTGAAGTGAAGGCTGAGTGAGAAGGGGAGAAGAAAACTGAAAACTAACAATAAATAAAGTTGAATCATAACTAAAACCCAAACGAGGAAGAAAAAAATGAAAACTAATGGTAAACAAAAGCCAAATCAAAACTAAACCATGACACCTCTGAGAATGAATTTCTTTGTTAGAAAAATATAGAACTATGGGTTTTAAAGTAAAGATATTCAAGAGCTTTGTATCTAAAAAGCATTTTCAAATATTTCCAATTTAACAGGCAATGAATGGACAATGAGAGAAATATAGTGAGACTTTTTACCTTTTTGCATGAATTCCTGATTAAAGAATGCTAGTAGTCAACCCAAACGTAATAAATACACAAAGTATTTGTCTCTTTTAATCTACAGCAGATGTTTTTCGCAATATGTGCAATATTTGGCAGGTAAAAGGCAGATGTCCTAGAAATAGATTTTCTGAGATTAACACATCCATTGTATAGACATGCTGTAATTATCTAAGGCAATGTAGAATAGCAGTAACCTTCACCAGTACAGTTTCTGTGGTTTGTTGAAATAGGCATTACATGGAGGGCTGAGGAACGTGATCCAAAGACTTAAAAACTGGCTCAGAGTTTGTCTGTTTAGCTGTGTTCCTCTTCCAGACGAAGCCACTAAAGTATTTTCATTGACATTTTGCATTTCTTTAACATAGAAAGTAATCCTGGATCAGTAGTTCTGTGTTTTTTGTGTGTACTCTGTCTTATCAAAACTGTCAATGTAATCTGTTGGATTCATTTGATAGAAAACCTTTTAACCTATTGAATAATAAAAAAAAAACTTAATTGGATTTTTTTTTTTTTTTGATAGTACACAATTTGGGAGGCATGTAACTGACTTGGACTCTGTATCTCAACTGAATTAACTTTTGTTTGTGAAGTGCCTATAGACAGCATTGTTGTGTTCAGCGCTAGGTGGCATATTACCGTGAGGTTGAGTTCTCAGGAATGAGAGAGGAGCTAGTGTAGTGATAACACACTACTTAATACTTTACTTGAACTAAGCAAGTTGCTATAAAAGCTGTTAAAAGGAATTCTTGTCTAAATACTATTCCTGCTTTGGGATGACTTCCAAACATAATTGCTGACGATGACGCCTCTCTTTATTGGGGAATGTTCGAGAACTATATAACAGCGAATCAATGCTACAGGAAATTCCTTGCCTAATGCCAGACAGTGTGCTCTACTACTTTATACACTTTCCTTTGAAGAACAATATTTGCTCCACACTTGTCAAACACTGGTACTTCATATGACAAGGCAATTATGGGGTTATTACAACAATTTGCACCAAAGGGGAATTTTGTTGTAGCAAGACACTAATTCCAATAGAGAATGCACTGGACTGAAGAGACTGTGCCACAGTACTTGTCTACCCTATGTGAAATGGTTATATCACATGCTTATGATCCATAGTAAAGGAGATATCATGGTACCAACTCAATGAGAGAGCAGGAAGTGAGAGATGGACTCTTATTGGAATCTTTAATTACGTTGTGGAGCATGCCTTACAGTCATCGAAACTCCTGAGTGGATCTACTGCCCTACACACAGTTGCCCAGCATGGACCTGCTCAGTGCACTGATAGAGGACAATGGGCTGCTGCTACTAAAAATAGTCACACACGCAGCTCGCCACTGACAAGCCTGCTTTCGCTGTCGATCAAAAAAAACACCTGGCGAATGCACAGGACTTCCCTGCAGCTGCAATAAAATGCAACGGCTGTGGGCAAACTGGACATCTTTCTAAGGTTTGCTACTCAGCTAAACAAGTTTGAGAAGTAATGCATGAAGTAGTTGTGCCATTGATGACTGCTAAAGAAGTTAAAACTACTGATAGACTGCAAACTCTGCAGGTCTGTACAGTGTATGTGGCCTGTCCGTTTTAACAAAACTTTGTTGGGTTCCTGTTATTTTTGTTCTAATTCAAAATGCCGACTTTTTGATAGTGTTTAACTGTTACTCTTGCTATATTGTTCAATACCAGATAGAGCAACTTATCTGTGGCTCCAGTATTTTTCTGCACCACACTACTTCGATTAGCCCTCTTATGATACTAGTATTTGGCCCAATCTCTCTTCTTACTTAAATATCCTTACTAAATATTGACTCAGGTAACACTTGCTTGCCGTTTTATCTGGTAGCCTGCTCTGGAGATAATGCGTCAGCACATTGCTGCTACATTCGACAGCACACTCTGGATCAGATCAGCTCCTCTTTGGTTCCTGTAGCTGGGCTTGGATGGGGGGTAGCCAGTCTATTGCTTCTCCTTTCCTCTCCCTCCAAGGCGTGGAGTGACCCGTCACAGCCTTCAGCCACTGGCTCTGACTCAATTGGCTGATCCCCTGGCTCCTGCTCTTGAGCGCTAGGTCCAACAAGACCTTCAATTTAAATGATCATGCGCACTGGTGAATCAAGTGCTTTTTGTGAACTTATACATTTGACTGCATCTACTTTAGCGCCCCGAGGACGAAGGTTCACAGAAGGGGGTGTGGCAGCTGATTACAGGAAGATTTACCTCTGTATGCAGCTTATCCTGATTACATCTTGTATAAGTTGAATTGAACATGTTCAAGCTTGGATCTGTCCTCTCGGTGACCTGCAATGTGTAAATAACCTGACTCTTGCTAGATGGATTTCATTCCACTGAGCTCCAAACATCCATCTGGAATCACTGCCATTGGGAGGGATTTCAATACCACATAGAATGGACGAGCCAATCAGGATCAAAACCCAGGCTCACGAACAGCATCACCACATCATTCAGTCTTCCACTGCTGTATTTTCTATGGCTTTTAGTTTAGAAATTACCTCTAGTAATGGTGTGGACCTCTACTCTAATGTTGAGAGTGTCCTCTATGGCCTCTTGATTTAGCTTATTCAGTCAAACTCTACTAGATGCTGTGGCTAGTCTAAAGATCAGACCATCCAAACCTAGACATGTACCTTGGATAAACCTAACCACACATGCTACCAGATGTGAGTGCGGAAGAAGTGAGCGAAGATGGAAAAAGAACAGCTTACAGGTCCACTCCCTGGGGGATAGTAGGCGTTTCTATCAGAGAATCATGCAAGCTGTAAAACCAAGTACATTTCTGTTGTGCCCAATGATCAGAATCCTCATGTTATTTTTAAAACAATCACCTCTGTTCTTAGTGCCACTCAAACAGCTGGCCTGGAGAACTCCAGTGAAGTATATAAGAACTTTTTGAACTTTTTATTGATAGGGTTGCAAGTATTAGAGCCCTAATTAGCCCTCAGTCTTGTAACCTCTCTGACTCTGCTACATACTCTGCTGCCTTTAATCCGCTTGAGGAGGTCACTTTGCCCTTTCTGAAAAAGATCATTGAACAGATGAAGCATGCTGGGTCTTCAAATGATACGTTCCAACCTTGTCTTATTAAAGAGTTTTTTTTTCCTTTGTGCTTTACCATTATAAATGGCAGTTTCTGTCAGCTTTAAACACAATGGTAGCACCACTGATTACAGTAATTTAATGACTACTGAGCACACCTGAATATAAGCTGCACCCACTAATTTTAAAAAGAACAAAATTGTTTTACATATATAAGTTGCACTTTCTATAAGCCACAGGTGTCAGTGTAACATGAGACATTTCCACAGAAAAATGCTACACAGAAATGTTTTTTTTTTTTTTACTTTTAATTAAATATGTACCAGTGATATACACAAATACGTACTGTAAATGCTTTTCTTTGAACACTGCCTGTAACATGGCTGGTTGAAAACAAAAAGAAAATACAGTTTACCAGGAAACGACACTGATCGCTATCTTCATCTTCCTCCTGCGCACTAAAAGCACTAAAGTTTCAGCGTCGGAATTGAATAGCCTCAGAATTGCTTTGTCACACGCTTCCTCGGCCTCTCTTTTGTTGTCGCTCTCAATGTCATTTTCATCTTGAGGAAAATTCCCCCTTGAGCTTGTGCTGTCCACTTCATCTTGCAGCCGTACAGCCTTTTGAAACCTGTTGATGACGGGGATTTTTTGACACTGCTCCACACTGTCAGGGACCACTGGCAGACTTGAGCAAAAGTTGTTCTTCGCAAGCGGCCAGTTGTGGGAAAAGATTTCTCGCTGCTATAGTCATCCAAGCCTCCCAATTGTGCTAATTTAAATGCACAATTCACACTGATGCTGAGTGGGTGCAAATACTATGTTATGCTCCTGGGAATCACAACTGCAACTGAGTTTGTCCTTTTGATGGCTGTTTTCACAGAATCTGTTCTATGGGCCCTCGTGCTGTCCGAAATGAGCAATACTTTTTTTCAAGAAGGTTCTGCAATACTGAGGATGGAGTTTATAAAAGTCCTGAAATAAACACGATTCCACCCGTGCCCCACCCCCTAACTTTAACCATTTTTCTTCTGCTGCACCTGTATTGCTAACAAAGACAGACTCTCCGTATACATAGGGATGCATAGGAATGCAATGCCAGTACAGCAAAAACTCAAATGTTTTCCTTTTGTAATAGGAGACGCAGTGTCAAAGGATCTGGAACTGCTTTTGAAGGAGGGCATTATTGAACCCATAGATGCCTCTCACTAGATTTCTCCTATTATAGTCACAACAATAAAAGACAACAGACCAAACACCACCACTTTGTACAGCATGATGATGGTCGTGACCTCACAACTTTTATCACACACAAAGGACTGTTCCACCACTGTTGTGTTCCCTCAGTTTGGTTTGGCCTGTGCTCCATCTGTATTCAGAACAATTATGGAAAATGTGCTTGAAGTTCTGCCCAGTGTGCATAATCATTTGGCTGATGTAATTATTGTAGGAGCTTATCTAAAATAACATGGTGGACGCCTGTGTCCTTTTCTCTCAACATGCAAGAATATAATAATAGTAATATCATCTTTATTGTCATTGAAACATACATTAAAACATACATTACAATGAAATTTGTTCTCTGCTTTTAATCCATCACCCTTGGTGAGCAGTGGGCTGCCATGTGCGGCGCCCCGGGAGCAATCGAGGGTTAAGGGTCTTGCTCAGGGACCCAAAGTGCTGGCACTGGGGATCGAACCGGGTACTTGCATCCTTCTCTGAGTGCAAGCGTGCTGCTCTAACCGCTCGGCCATGACCCCCCTGGAGTGTCTGTACATTCAGACACTCCAGCCTCAGATTTCTAGGTTATGTGATCTCCAACGATGACATCCTTTCAGACACAGATTACACTCCAGTTATCTGTGACCCCCACCACCACATGATCTTGTGTGTCTGCGTTTGTTTTCCAGGGTTAATCTCTTAGTACAGTAAGTTCCTTCCAAACCTTGCAACAGTGGTGGAACCAATCTAAGCTGGTCTGAGAGATGCTGCTGACTTTGGTTTTACACGGACACAAGGGGCTGGTCACAGGTTCAAGGAACAGAAAGAACTTCTACTGAACGGTCGAGTGCTTGCTTATTTTTCCCCCTCCCTCCCAATCATTGTGTCTACGGATGCTTCAGACTGCAGACTGGGTGGCGGCCCGACCCAAATGCATCTGGGTAATACTAAACAACCTTTGGCATTTGCATATCCAACTCTTATGACAGCAGAACAGAAATACTCCACAATGGAAAAGAAGGCCCTATCTTGCACTTGGGCAGTGGAAAAATTGGGGCCGACACATCACACAGAGAAATGATCATCTGCTTGCCACCAAAGGCATTGTTTGTGCTGGAATTAGAGTTGCACATTGAGCTGCCGATTTACAGTGCTTCTCCTACAATTTGGAATACAGGCTTGGATCACAAAACCAAACAGCAGACTGTCTGTCACGTCTGCCACTCCATGCAGATTCCACTTCTGTGGATATGTCTAGTATGGTTGCATCTGTCTGTAGCAAAGTTTACCTCCTCCCCTCAGTGCCATGAACTCACACACCATGCACAGACCAAAAAGCGTTGGTCAAGGTTCAAAAAGGATGAGGACTCTATCTTAACATCCGTATTTCTTAGAATGAACTATCTGTATCTCAGGTGCCATTCAAGGTGTACATTGTACCAGTTTCTCGGTATGCTACTCTCACACATTTAGCAAAGATCTAAGCATTTCCCGACCTCTGGGCATCATACGTTTTATGGACCAGACATGGAGGGGGCACTTAAGCACAGCGGGACATCTGTGCAGCATAGTATTTATTTTGACTGGGCAGAATTCTGAAAAGTCAGATAATTATTCGACACGTGTTTATCAGTGTTTCACTCGGTGTCTAATCTACATTATGTAATCACGTGTTTTAATTTTTTTCCTTCTTTTCTCTTCTAAATTGCAGTTGACTGCCAATGCAGGGCAAATACTTTTTTTTTTTTTTTTTACAAAGTGTATGTACAGTGATTCTTTAACTCGATCAAAATATGGGCCGCAGGTCAAAAGACCTGTGATGTTCTGGACACGTGGGATAACAACAGACTATAAAATCACCAAGGAACTGGCAACCATTTGGTCATTGAAAGGGACAACAACTGAAAGGCTCTTTTCATGGAGGTAAATGCATCTTTGGAGAAGTTGGGACTCCAATGGGACCAGATTGCAAGTGTGTCAACTGATTGTTTTCCAAATCTAATGGAAATAATGTTGGACTTCTGAAGAGAATGCACAATGAACTGACCGAAGTAAACCCTATGCAGAAATATGTTTTACATTGTCATCAAGAACATTAAGAAGTGTGTAAGTAAGTCAGTGTAAGAGATAAACCATGTTATTGATGTTGTGACTTAAATACTTTACTTTACCACAGACAGTTTGTTGCTCTATTGGATGAAAATTAAAGTGAACGGGACATAAGTTACTGCTCAGGTATCAGGTGGCTCAACCTGGGCAAAGTGCTAAAACGCTTCTGGGATTCGAGAGAAGAGATTGAGGAGCTCTGTGTGGCAAAAAATAATACCTTCCACAGCTTTCAGATACAGACTGGATCACAAACCTTGTTTCTTCTGTAGATGAGATGGCACTAAAATTTAACTAAATGTCACACTGCAATCCAAGGGCCTTTTAGAGGATGAGATGTAGAGCTTGGTTAAGGCTTTCATGGGAAAGTTGCAACTTCTCTCAAGGCAAATGAAAGACAAATTTATCAGCCATTTGCCAGCACCAAAGGAAAGTACACCATCAACCGAACACCTCTGGAAATACTCATCCATGTTAGAAGCAGTGCATGGTGAGTTTTTGTGTGTCCTGTCTCGCAATGTGGCAATACAAATTGTTGTCTTAATGCCAAAAAGAACCCAACGGAGTTTACTTTCACAAGTGGAGCCTTACTGATTTCACCATATTGCTCTGCTTGATTTATATATGCAATAAGCTTTATTGGAATTTATGCTGGGACTATTTCATGTAAAATGGACACTGAAACAGGAAGGTAGAAGAGGAAAAAGAGGAGAGAAACAGTTGAGACAAAATGCCAAAAGGGAGAAAAGTCGAAAGAGAAAGAGGAGAGAAAAGGGAGAGAGCAATACAACATCCTCTGTGTCTGGGTTTTCAAAGAGATTTCAGGACTACAAAACAACTGAGAGTAAAATGCAGAAGATTTCTTCTCCCATCACCTGCAATGCTGATAATGCACTCAGTGATGTTCCAATTGAGCCCAATAACCTGCAGTCTCAGCCTTCTGGCAGAGGATTTGGGTCCATTTCACCGCTTGATTTTAACTCTTCCTTTCAAGAGGGGAACTTTCCACACATGAGGAGACTCAGAAGATTCTAGTGCTCTTTGGACTCACGTACTGTATCTATGTGAAGAGACACTTTCAATGATGAAGTTAAACAAATCCAGATAAAGATATTCTATCACTGAAGATATCCTCAGTCGTTCTTTGCATGTCCAGCACAGACATTCAACAAGATTTTAGTACGCTTGTTCAAGCCCAACACAGACTGGAATTGTCTCATTAAACAAGCCAAATGAAGTATCCATACAGCAAAAGACCTTTTCATGGTTGGTTTGTGAAGATTATTTAAATAAAATATATAATGACTCTGATATGATAGTTTTTTTTTTACTATACATTGTATTTTTTTTCTGATTACCAGTACCAGCTAATCAAAATACACAATTTACTGCATTTTACAATGGGTGAAAATTCATATCGAGCAGAAATAATTGTTGATTCAACCCTCCAACATACTGTAGCTCAGGTTACTTGTGTGGTCATTGTAAAAAATTAATTGCTCACCCATGATCTAGCACATGACACACATCTGGATGTTGTTATCAAAAACAAAAGTTGTGTGAACCTGCCACATTAAAAATAAATTGGCTTGATCTGCTCCTGCTTCTCTCCAGCCCGTTGAAATGGCACCTAAGACAATGGGAGAAAGTGGCTCTGGACATTGGGGGTGTAGCAAAACATATAAGGAGGACCCAGAATTCAACCAGACGAAGCAGGTGTCGTTTAAGACAGTTTATTGTCAGGTCAGGCAATGGGTAGGAGCCAGAATAACTGAAGCAGGCAGAATGGAGCAAAGGATAATCAGGGTCTGTAGTCCAGAAACCAGTCCAGGGTCAAGCCATATAATCAGAAGAGCAGGTAATGTCCAGAACACAATCCGGGAGCAAAGTCAGGGTATAGCAACAGGTCCGGTAACCAACGGGTGATCAGATCTGACATGGACAAGGCAAGACTCAGAAAACAAGAAACAGATACTGATCGGAACGTAACACAAGCAGGCAGTCAGACAGAGGACCGCTGGATATTGACTCGCCGGAGGTTGGCAATGATCTGGCACTCTGGAGTGGACTGAGACAAGTATAAGTAGAGGAATGAACAGGTGACCAGAATTGAAAACTAATTAACTGCAACAGGTGGAGCTGATCTAAAGCAGGGTGGTGACTGGAAGTGGAAAAACTGATTGGTTAGTGACTGGTTGTCACGTTCTGTTCTGGTCTATGTTTATTATTTGGTTAAGTAGCTCTTTCCGCCTTTGGGTTTATTTCGGTTTTTGGATTATCTGGTCCCTGTTTTTGCTCTGTTTTTAGTTCTGTGCTTGGTTTGTTCGGTTTTGTCTTAGGTTTATTTTCTAGTGTCCTGTCGGCTCCCTTAACCCCTCCCACCTGTCCTTGATTAGTTTCCCTTCGCTCACCTGTCTATCCGCCTATTTAAACCTCCCTCAGTCCTCTGCTACCTGTGGGGTCGTCACCTATTATTCCATGTGTACATCCCCTGTTTGTGGTCCCCTCCTGGTAAGAGCTCCCAGCATCTTGATCCTGTTTTGTAACCTGTTCTGTATTTTTCTGCCCAGTTCTGTTTACCTGTCAAGTGTCGCCTGGATGTCTGCCTTACCCCTTTTTTGGATCCTGTTCCGGATTCTTCACCACACCATTCATGACACTGGTGACTGAATAGTGACAGGGTAAACATAAACGTCCTCATAAGTCCAAAACCAAACTAAACAGAACCATAACTATGACAGCAGGTCCCCTTGTGGGTCCCTATTTTCAGCAGAAAGGGGGACCTTGATTACAGTTTCTTTGCAAATGTTCTTGCAGAGAGAGAAATATGTCATCCGTGCACCAGTGGCTGCCATCTACTGTGCATTAGTGCAGTGGAATGATGGAATAGAGCACTTAAGGATATTATCCTGACTGACAAACATAAAGGAAAACTAGAAAACTGTAGTGACTGATTCCCTGCAAAATTATAGAAAACACCACATACCACAACTGGAGTAACCCCATCACAACTACTGCATAACAGGAGAATGTAAACAAAAGTGAACATTTTCCTGATAACAGATAAAGCCACAATGTTTTACAGTCCAACAGACAGTGGAATGGAGTCAGGAGAAGTCTAAACTTTACACTAAACTTTACACTGTAATGGAGAAAATATATTCAGTCCTGGGGGTCTGGGGAGGGTAAAAAGATCTGACCATGTTTGCAAAGTCTCGTCAAATCTACACCACCATTGCCTGTTGAGACGCAGACAGGAGGAAGTATTTATGTACTCAGTGACAATAGGAGGTGGAATGCTGCCAGGCTGTTCAGGAGACATTCCATTCAAAACAACAAAGCCAGAAAAAAATTATACTGTGGTTCAAAGAAAGAGTGCAAGAGTTGCTACTCCACCTGTTTGGTTAAATGATTTCCAACCAGGTTAAATAAATAAGTTGTTGTGTCTTAGATGTCAAAGGTTCAGTTGAACTTATCTCAGGTGTAAAGGCTTGTTTAAAACAAAAGCTTTGTACTTCACAAAGTTATTCCATGTAGAACTGTTGTAAATTCATAAATACAAGCATAAGTTATAGAATGCACATTTACTGTTAAAACATTTAGTTCGGTATAGAAGCTTAAGTATCTGCTTAAATGAGAATGTATTACAGCAAAGGTTATTTCTATAACATATACAGAGCCAGTCGCCAATGAATAATGTTCATTGACATCTTTCAATGTGTACATGCAGTTTTTAAAGTAAGTGACAGTGGGGGTATGAGAGGGAGGGGGGTGGGGTACCACTATGTGTAATTGGGATGAGGCTGGGCTCAGAAGGATGAGAGAAGAGAGGTGGATGTAGTGGAAAAAGGCTCCTTCTGCTGCTTGACTTGAGCAAATGAAGTCACTATTAGAGCTATTTAAGGGAATTCTTGTCTAACTCCTGCTCCTGCTTCATGCTGACTTCCAAACATAACAAGTTTGTATTGTGAATTTTTGCTATATGAATAAACTGAATTGAATAGTAATTTTAACAGTGATGAGTCTAGAGCTTCTGTCTTCATATCGAATGATCAACTGTGTCTGTTCGACACAGTTGATCATATCACACTGACTGGTTGGCTGTAAAAAAGTGTAAGATTATGATTTAGATCTTTTTTTGGCACACAGTCACGTGCTAATTATAAATCTGAAGAAACAAAAAAAAAAAAAATCATAGGGTTCTTTAAGGGTCAATTCTCTAGCTCAAATCATAGAGTACTACACTGTCTCCTACAATGCTCACAAAACAGATTCAAATTCTTGTCTACTACACTCAATGAGTAACTGTGTCCATAATATTAATGAGTGAATGGGTCAGAACACTGTTTCTGGTCCCCAAAAAAATTTTTGATCCCAAATCTGAGGATCAGAATAAAACTCACCTAAACTTAAGATCCGGATAGGAACCTGGATGTAGTTTTTGACTTGGATCTACGTTTTGATAACTTCATACAGGTCTACACAAGTCTGTTACTAAACCTGCTTATTATCTTTTTAAAAACATTGCCGGAATAAAGGGTTTCCTGTCAAACCAGAACAAAGAAAAACTGGTTTGTTTATTTCCAGTTAGTTAAATTACTACAACAGCATCTTTATTGGTCTTTGACAGGAAAATCAATCATACAGCAGCAGCTCATCAGAAATATCGTTTATTGAGTCCTAACCAACACCAGGAAAATGGATCATATCACACCAGTTTTTAATTCACTGCACAGGCTCCCTGATTGTCAAAGAATTAGTTTGAAAAGGCTGCTATAAAACACTAAATGATCTTTAGGTAAGATACATTTCTAAGTGGGTTGTCAAGTATTACCCATGTATTCCCCTCAGGTCATCAGAGACCTGTTAAGTTAGTGTTCCCAGGACCAGAACTAAACAAAGTGAGGCCACATTTAGGTTCTATGCTCCTCGGCTATTGAACAATCTTCCGGAAAACCTGAAATATGCAGAAAATGTTCTTTAATCAGCACTGAAAATAACAGCAGCTTTTCATGAAAGAATCTTAGAAATAAAATTTTAAAACATTTGCTTCTTTTATGCCAATAATATCTGGATCGTAAAAAACATTTGTCTTTTATGCAGTGCTTTTACATTTATGCTTTGCTATTTTCTTTCTTTTATTTAATATCCTGTAAAGCACTTTCAATTGCCTTGTGTGTGAATGGTGTTCTATGAATAAATTTAACTCTCCCTGAGATGTATTGCTTTTTACAGTTGTGTCATAGAACACAATTCTGAACTTAAATTCTGCACGTGCTGTAAATAGACAGATTCACCTTTGCCCTATTCTTTGGCTTCTGGTGTGGCTGTGTGGCTTTTGCACCCGAATCAAATTTGTTTCCCCTTTTGCATCTTTACACCTTCTTTCTTGTCTCCCATGATGCTCAGGGTGTTTCACATTGTTTGTTTGTGTTCATCTCTGCTTTGTGTGTGCCCCTGAGCATAGACGTGGCCTCCTGCTAGTGAGCGATCTGCTGTCACCCCATCTGCTCATCATTACTTTATCAACGCTGCAGTAATCTAATCTTTCCCCCTCCAAATTGTCTTCCACTGCAGCGGGACACTCTCAGGTCAAACAACCTGTTTTGGTAAGGTCCTTGTTATTTTTCGCTGTGAACCTCAGGTTGTCCTTCAAATCTATGTCAATGTCAGCCAAAATCTCTACCATGTCTTCCCCCACCATGTTCACTTCTAAGAACCATCCTACGATCTCCCTGGTGCCTTTCCACACTCTTTTCCCTCCTGACATAGTGTTTGGTTCACTCTTGCCTTGTTGTTTACTTGGCTCAGTTTGCCTCAAGCTTCAGCTGCTTTCCTACTCCTCAGGCACTAGATACAAGTGTTTTTGCTGTAACATTTTAAAATGTAATGTTCCTTAATTTTGCAATATTTTGTTTCTTTTCATTATTTGAATAAAAACAGAACAACTGTTTCAATATATTCATTAGATCATGGTGACATTTCTGAAGTCCTGGACCACCTCATTAATATTCTAGAGCTGCAAAGGCAACATAATCCATCTAGTATTATTTCTTCAAAATGCATTGATACACGTCTGAATTCATTTTCTGTTAGCCGACCACAAGAAAAAGCAACTATACCACAAAGAGGGAATGTTTTCATTTCTCTACCTCTCATTTTAAATAAGTAGTAAATGAGGTTAATTGAAACCAGACATATATACATTTTCACCTGTAACAATGTTGGTTTTGAGCCTTTAGATTGTCAAAAATAATGTTCAATGCTACAGTCTCAACTTTCAGTTTCAGGTCATTCAATGTTGATGTGGGCCATTGGCAATGAGAGAGCAGTTTAAAATGAAAAATGAAACACATGCAAGTCCTCTCTGTTGTAATTGTAACACCGTTGTAACATTTCTCCCACCCTTAGATTAAAATATAACCAAATGAATACATCTATGTAGCTTTGAGAGAGCAGCCAGAGTAGGTTTTTATTTCTAGATCATTTTTCCAACTGAGAAACTGTCATTGAGTCAGTGTTTTGCCTTGTTACCATTTACTGTCAAGGAGTGAACTATTTGAGGATCCAAAGTGCCATGGTGTGATGATGATGATGATGATGACCATCATCATCATAAAAGATTTACAAGAACGGGGAACACGGTCACAGTCAACAGAGAATCCAGAAGGAACGAAACACAAACCAGGAACTTACATGCACTGGGAAATAACCAACCACATGAAAATCAGGTGACTAATAATCAACAGAAAAACACAGCTGGGGGAGGGACAAAAGCAACAAACTGAATATAAATAAGCACAAAAATACAAACAACAGGGAATCATATTATTGACATATGTACTGTAATCTAAGGCATCTGGTTAGAACACAAGTTATTTGTCAAAAAGTGTTACACAAATATAATTTATCCCAAAATTTACCATTCAAGTAGTAGATTCCGGTTTAAAGCAGTGTTTTAATTTCATCTTTGTTTTCTTCATTTAGAAGTAATATGAACATTTAAAATTCTCCCAGCCAGAGTCCCCACTTGAGTCTATGGAGGGAGCTAAAGATAAGAGTGATGGCAAGGACGCCTCACAACCTCAGAGATGTGCCCGTATTCACAAAGATTCTCAGAGACCTCTCAGAGAGCTTCTATCTTTGGTTAAAAATTCCTATTTCTTAGCTTAAGAATGATTCAGATAGTTGCTGAGAGCGACTCTGAGGAAGGAGACTACATAAATTTTGATCATAGTAAGGAGGTGTGGTTGACCCTGTAGCAACTCTGTCTTTTAAAAGCTGTGATTGGTTAACAGTACAATTAAAAAAAGAAGCAAATGCGCTCCTATTGATCATAGAAATTTACCTTACCTACCTTACCTCATCATCGTTTTGATTTGCTTATTTATTTTTACTCTCCATTGATTTTACTACTTCATCAGTTTGATATTAATGTGCACTCACCTGTCAGCATTTTATTGAAATTGGCTGCTTGTATAAAAGTTTGATTTGTCAAAATGACTGACATGATATGGAAAAAAAGGTGAAAAAAGCCAAAATGAGTAGCACCTCTGTCCCGCACAGCTCTTGGAGGAGAATAGAGGACTGTTGAAAGGTAAATTGGTCCCCGGATCATGGAGTAAATAGGAAGACTTTGAAGCACAGATCAAGGCATTGTTTATTCTGCATGTCTTGGTGCTTTTTTATGCATTGTTTAATAGTGTTGCTATAATTTATTTATCCTCAACAAAATTACGTTACTAGAGCTGTACCTTTATCCTGTCAAGGCGCTGACACTAATTAATTTTGCTCTATGGGGATAATAAAGTTAATGTTATCTACATATTAATAATTGTTCCTCCACTCTTGAAGTGGTGGATTCAGCCAATCAGCTCTCTCTGTTTCCACAATTTTCCCTGCTTAAGACACTCTTAGGCTTGTTAAAAGCCCTCCTCACTACTCCTAACATTTTTTCACTTTAGGAGCTCCCTCAAGACCTAGGGTGCTATGCAAATAACTTTTATCTTACCAAGATATATATATATATATATATATATATATATATATATATATATATATATATATATATATTAGGGCTGGGCAACGATTAAAATATTTAATCGCGATTAATCGCCCTGATTAATCACCATTAATCGCGATTAATCGCATTGTATTTACAAACTCCAAGAATGAATTCAAAAGTAGTGTAAAGAGCACTTTTATTTTAATGTTCTGCTGCCATATGAACAAAAGTGTTGTAACATTTGTAGCACTTATTTTATACTGGATATTTTCAACCCATCTATTGAATTTAGTGCACTAGTTGATCTTTTCTTCATAAGAGAACAGCAAGCACTGCAGCCAAAATATGGCCTTTTTTGACCTGCTGTATATTAGCCAGTCCCTAAGCTTGATGTATCATGAAACTGCTGACCTTTTGGGTTTTGTGGTTTTTATTTTATTATTACAATTAAATAATAATAATAATAATAATAATAATAATAATGTTATGTTCAGTGTTTTTTCGCTAATCCACCTCTTATATATTTCAATCCTTATGTAATTTTGTCTGTGTTGTGTGGACCTGCCTGTTGCTTTAATCCTATAAATTTCCCCGTTGTGGGATAAAAAAAGGATTAGCTAATGTTATCTTATCTTAAATAACACTTTTTAATATATGTACTGGGTTCTTTCAAGGTCTTAATTAGATGTTATGTGTGGGCTCCAGTAACATCCATCCATCCATCCATCCATCCATCCATCCATCCATCCATCCATCCATCCATCCATCCACTGATCTACCTGGATGTTCCCTGGAGGACTGAAACGCCTCAGTCAGAGACGTCTGTGGGTCTGTCGGGGCAATGAGAGAAGTTTCGTCTCCTCTCTCCGTTTCTGGGGCTCGACGTTTTCATGTTTTTTCACGTGCTTAGATAAATTTGTTGTGTTTCCACTGAAATGAACCGGCTTTTTACAAAACATACAGCTTGATTTCATTTACGGTATTAAAATAAAGCCAAACGGTGCTACTTCCCCTATTCATGTTTATTCGCTGCTGCGGTCTCTCTCAGCTGTTTGTTTGTTAAGTTTGTGTGAGAGCTGAGTGGGCGGGCCAGGCTGAGCCTGCGTGCTGATTGGCTGGCGCCGCTGAGCCATGTACGAGAGGGGAGGAGGAGCGGGAGAGTGCTGCCGTGACAGCAGTGCCTGCTGACTGACACTGACTGAAAGCATGTGAGCAACATGCGTTAATGCGCGATAAAATAAATATCGCCGTTAATAGTCTAATGAATTAACGCGAAATTAACGCGTTAACTTGCCCAGCCCTAATATATAAATATATGACTGGACTCTCTCTCTCTGCTTTGTTTTCAGCCTGAGGAGAAAACTCCGCCAGCAAAGGCAGAAACGAGGATGCATTGCTGGGTTGGTAGCAAGGCTAGCACAAATCGTACACAAGCCACCGATTCCTGACCAACAGCAGACACATAATTCACAACAAAGTCGAACTGGTGTTACTGCTAGCGGATAACATAAGAATTCAGGACTGCTGTGTAATTCCACTGTGTAATGTACACAGATCATCCGCACCCACTGCTGCCTGGATTTGGAGGTTATTTTGGAGGTTGTCATGTGTAGACCTCAGTTATTTATTCAGAAAGTTCACAGTGGTAATTATAACAATGTATATCGCATCAGATGCTGAACCTGGTGTTTGTTGTTTGGCATACTATGAAAATGGCAGAACAGGATGGAGTTAATGCTCTGCGATCTGGAGGAGTGGGGTCCTTTGTATTTAAAGAGATGGCACCACAAAGAGTTGCTCTCAGACAAACCTCTGAATACAGCCAAATGGGGCTGTGGGCCAATAATAATGAGAAATTCAGACGGAAGTACTGCTGTTCCACTTTATGTAGACCACAACTGATTGATTTAAATGTGAAAAGGAAGGCATTACACAGCATTACAAAGCATGATATGTCCCCTTTAATAAAACCTGCCTTAAGTCTGTACTCCCCAGATATGTATCAGATGTACAACCAGAGGGGATAAAACTTTAGACAAGGTTTATTCCAATCTGGACGCTGTGTCATTCTACATCAGACATGGTACAGACAGTAATACAGACCAGAGACTTTGGATGACATCAGAGGTGAAAACGTTCAACAGAGCTTGAAACTAAGCCTTTTAGTCATGCAATAGAACTCTAGTGCAGCAATGTCCTGAAGCAATGGCTTCAAGAGAGGCATCAATGCTACTACAGTAGTATTAGAGGGGAAAATTGGAGTCACATCTGGAGGAGAAAAACTCACAGCAGAAGTGAGTAAGGTAACCAGCCTATCAGTTTGTTGCCTTCTTCAACAGATCAAGATCTGCCACTGATTGGGAGTCCTGTCTATTTGCCGACAGAGCAAACAGGTCCATGGAGGATGCCATTTCCACCACTCTCAACATGGCCCTGAACCATCTGAAACTACCAGGAAATTATGTTTGGTTGTTGCTGTGAATTACAGCTTGGCATTTCCACAACCAGCCCTGGCATCCTGGTGAATAAACTGGGTGACCTGGACTTCCCCTCCCCAATCTGCTCCCGGATCAAAGACTTCCTGACCAACTGAATGCAGGTTGAGAGGGTGGGACAGCTCTCTTCCTCCATTCTAAAGCTCAGCAATGGCTCCACCAAGGTTGCGTGCCCTAGCCTATTCTTGTAAGCCCTCTACACATAAGATTGCGCACTCATCAACCCCAAACACCAATACCAAGTTCACAGTCGTCACCATTTTTGTCAGGCTGATCACAAGCAGGAAACAAGTTGGCACACAAAAAGGAAGTACAGTAGCTGGCAGACTGATGTTTCATCAACAATCTGGAGCTGAACACTACAGATATAAAACAGCAGTGGTGGGCACAGCTAACCAAAGAGTTAGCTTCACAAGCTCATATTCTGCAAATAAAATATTAGCTTCACTATCTTTAAATAGATAAGAAAGGTAACACTAGCCACTAACTGATGACCAACAGCTGTCAGTCTGTGTCGCACGCACACACGCACACAGATGATGAATGTGCACAGCGCTGCATGTTTGAAGAGATAGCTGTTTTAGTTAAGGAAAAATTACTTTTTAATTTTAACTTTTACATGGCAGTGGAAGCATTTGTGAAGAATATTCTATCCCTCTGTGCCCAGGAAGTTGCAATTTAGAAAAAAACTGGGTGAGTGTGGGTTGGAAGCTAGTATTGTCAGTTCTTGCGAGAGAAACGAGCAACCAGCTCTATTACCTCTACCTTTAAACAACACGACATTTGAGAATGCCGGAGGTCGGCTAGGGAGGCAGCTTTCCTTGTGTTGGTACCTCTTGGGCACTTTTGCTCTGGGGGTCCTTTTTTGGCATCTGGGGTTCTGGTTCTCCTAGCGTCTGCCTCAGTGCTCTGGGGGCGGTTCTTTGGCTCCTCACAACCGTTATTGAACATTTTCTTATGGATAACCTTTACATTCACAAGCGCACTCTCACAAACACCTACAGGTGCTTGGATTCAGGTACTTAAAGATTCGGTTTTATACAGGAAACCCCTATTATTATCTTTAGCAGCGAGAAGATCCTGGGTTCAAGTCCTACAGAGTCCTATCTCTGTAGTGTTTGAGTACTCCGGCTTCCTCCCACAGTCCAAAAACATGACTGTAGGTTAACTGGCCTCACTAAATTCTCCTTAGGTGTGAGTGTGTGCGAGATTGGTTGTTTGTCCTGTTTTTTCTTTGTGTTGCCCTGCAATAGACTGGCGACCTGTCCAAGGTGTACCCCACTTCTCGCCCATTGATAGCTGGAGATAGGCACCAGCACCCATCGCAACCCCACAAGGGATAGACATGTAAGAACATGGATGGATGGATGGATGGATATACATTCTTCAGTGAAGGTGTTGGTTATTTGTACCTGTAATACTTTTACAGTGGGTTTTGCCGTTCTTTTTATATCTCTCTTTGCAGGTGTAGAAGCAGAGGATGTTATTTTGCTCTCTCCCTTTCCTCTCCTCTTTGTCTTTCACCTTTTCTACCTTTTAGCATTTTCTTCTCATCTGTTTCTCCTATTTTTTTTTCCTATTTTACCTTCCATTTTCTGTGTCCATTGAACATGAAATAGTTCCAGCATAAAATTTAATAAAGCTTTTTGCATATATGAATCAAGCGGAGCACTATGGTGAAAGCAGTAAAGCTCCACTTCTGAATGTAAAATCTGTTGGGCTCTCTTTGCAATTAAGACAACAATTCTTAATGCTACATTCCCACACAGGAGACAAAAAATAAATAAATAAATAATAAACCGTATAAATGAACAAGCCCAAAGTTGCTTATGATAATATGATAAGCGGACATGGCAAATCTGCTGGAAGCCTTCCAGAGGTCTCTTTTCCCTTCTGTCATCAAACTCTTTAACAAATGTATGAAAAAAATCATGACTTTTTAGGTTTACTTATTTGATATGCACATTTTTTAATGAAAAGCATAAATGAAAATTGCTTTCATTATTGCTGTGTAGAAACATGTTTTCCTATCCAATGTATGTTGGTTAAACCTCCCTAAAGGATTGCCATAAGGTAGGCAGTAAACCAGCCGGTGTTTTGTACAGAAGTGTTGGAAAAATAAAAGAGTCCCGCTGAGCCATGCAGCAACCCAAAAGCCCTGCTCTGGGTCCAGTCTCCTTTAATCTCATGCGGTGCCGGTAACCAACCCAGAAAGCTTGGTTACACTACTAATTAAATGGTTAGGGTCACCAAGCAGTGCATTTTTAGTGCTTTGCTTGCTGCTTGGATGTTGTTGTTTCTTTGTTTTTGTTTTTTTTGGTTTTTTTTGGGGGGGGGGGGGGGTTTGTGCCGCTATGACTGCTACTATTACATGGAGAAGTCTGTGCGGATGTGTAGCGAGAGCCGGAACAGTGACATAAACGGCAGATGAATATCTTGAAAGCTGTTATCGTACTTACAGGTAACAAAACGCAATAGAGTGGATGGTAACCGGTCCGCAAACAGTTTTTAAACTTGGTGTGAATGATAATGCAATGAACGAAAAGTTGGCTTTGCAAATCTATGTTTGTGTATTAGAGCAATTGTGCCCATTGCAAAAGAAATGGTAATCGATTTCAAAAAGTAGAGAAGAGAACACGCTCCACTCTCAGTCAACAAAGCTTGTGTAGAGAGGGTAACCTTCTTCAATTTCCCGGGGACGTACATATCCGAGGACCTCACCTGTACAAGCAACACATGATTACTGGTCAAAAGGGCCCGCCAGAGTCTCCACTTCCTGAGTGTGCTCCAGAGGAATCATCTGGAGGAGACACTGATGCTGCCCTTCTACCAGGCCACCATAGAACCATTGCTGATGAGCTGTGTTTCTGTGTAGTTCACAATCCTCTCTGTTACAGACAGGGGGTCTTTGCAGAGGGTAACAACAAGAACCGCAGAAAAGATCATCAGTACTCCGTCGCCGCAGAGTGCTGATGATTCATACTTGCAGACACATTTGTACCCATACACCGACTATTAAGCCTGCTCCCCTCAAGGAAGCAGTTCAGGTCTCTCAAATGTATGACCAATAGACTGAAGAACAGTTTTATCTGTAGGTTGTCAAAACCCTCAACTCCATTTAAATGTATGTGCAATATGTACAGTTTTTATTGTGTTTGCAATATTTCCATTGTATGTCCCCCTAATGTACTCTCCTTGCATGCACCTGACTGTGGCAGCTGCCATAATTCCATCATTTACTTGTGTTATGACAATAAAAGCATTTGGATTTGTATATGATAGGATACCATCTGTGCAGGTCCAGTCAAAAAATATACTGTACAGAAAAAAAACTCACCCTGAAAAATCATCTTTGAGATTGAATTAGAGCAGAGACTGCAAGCCAGCCCCTCCTGTCCAACATCAGTGTCTGACCTCACAATTGGAAACATGATCAAAGATTAATTTTAGCTTTCTCACACATCATCAGATGAGTTGAATCTGCAATCATATGGAGGGCCAATATCACATTAAACCCAATTAATCAAGAATGGATGACTGACAAATTTATATAAGTAACAAGGGTAACGATTGAATACTTTTAGTAATATAGTGTACATATGAGCAAAACATCAGAAGCATTTGACATAAATCACAGGTGTTGAGGTTTCATATAAAAGCACTAATGCCTCGACACAGTGTGACTTTGAATGTAGGTGGATGATTAAACGTCTAAATGTCTGGAGGCCCTAGCTTTCAAAGTCTAACATAAAGTGTAATGTATTGCAGCGTTAGAGAGAACAGCTGAATATCCCTTAGATTAGACATGCATTGGCATGAACTCATTAAACATCTCACAGCTTCTTTGTGAGGTTTTACTCTCTGTTAATATTCAAAAAGAGGGCACGGATTAAGTCATTTTACAGTAGGGTATGTTTTCTGTAACATAATAGCATATTCAAAAAATTGCAATATTAAAAAAATGGAAAACTAAAGCTAAACAAATTTCAGTTCATACTTTCCACAAGTCATTCGTCAAGGGTGTTATATTGATAACACACTACAACTAAAGTACAGACAAAATGACTAATTCTCATTTTTCCCTTGTCATGTCCAGGTTCATGGCAAGTATAATGGTCCTCTGACTGCCATTGTTATGCCAAACATATCTGCTCCCTTGACCCCCAACCTCTGATGATTTATTTTATCCCTGTTAGGGTAGAGTATGTACAAACTGATGTAAAACACGACAGAGGGAGACAAGAAGAGGGACATCAAGGACAGAATAAGCAAAGGAGAGAAAGAAAGAAAACATACAGACAAAATTTTAAAACCAGACATTCCACTGCTACAAAAAAATATCATGCATCCACCGTGGTGAAACTGGGGAAACACAGCATGAACACCTGAGAAAAGCCAAAACTACCAGAAAAAAAAACAGACAGCAACAACACCAGCAGCAAGAATATAGCACAAAACTGTTGATACTAATGGAGAGTGCCACCGGCGAACTCATCTGCTGTATTATGAGTGCATAAGTGTGTGTGTTTTAACATGCAACATATGTAGTTTAAATGTCACTTAATTTGTGATCAGTGTTGGGTGCAGAGGGGCACCCCCATCCACCCACCAGGGATCAGAAGCAAGTAGAGAGGACACCAGGACCCAGGAAACCAGTGGCTTCACAGAGCAGAGAGACCTGGGAGCCAACCATGGGAACACCACACAACCACCGAGAGGACAACAGAGGAGACCCCAGGACAGAGTCCCCGTAGCCATGGAGCAGAGGCCCAAAAATACCTGAGAGGATCCTCCAGATGGCCTGCCGGGACAAAACAGCATTCACCCTGGCATTTTAATTGAAAACTGCAGAATTACAAAAACGACTTAGCAAACATGAAAGAAAGATGGTGGAAAACATCTCAAATTTTATTGCATGAACTCGTTATCTTGACAATAGATCATAGTGTCGTGCTGATTCCCATGATTGTAAGTAAGTTGGAGTACCTTTGAAAAAAATAACTGATATAAATAATTAAATCCAGAAGGTAAAACTCATTCAAAGTGATATATTTCCAATTTTTACTTTCTGTTTAATTTGATGATAATGGCTCACAGCTAACTAAACCCAAAATTCAATTGATAATACAATTAGAATATTAGATAAGACTAATAAAGAAATACTTAAAAGTATGGCCAAAATGTACGGTACATTTTGTGCATTTATGGCTTCTGCTGTGTAAAATATTGTGTATGTATTTCTGGTTAGCTTGTGGCACTTCTGAGGTGTTAGGGAAGCCCAAATTGCCTATGGGGTTTACCCATTCAATAAATACAAATAGGTTTGAAAAGTGTAATTAAATAATTATTCAGTAACTCAGTTCATGAAGTTAAAGATGTTATGTAAAATATTTACACACTGATATTGCCAAGCCTTTATTTCTGTTATTTTGGATACTGTTTACAACTTAAACATGTGACATTTCAGATTAGAAACAGCCCAATAAAAACTTTCAATAAAGAAATGTAGATTTAATGAAAAATATGTTCAATACCATTTAAAAAATATATATATTTTCAAAAGGCATTTTTAGTCTGACAAACAAGTCTCATTTGAGCACATATTGTAATTTATTTAATATGACTGTAGTATAAGTTTGCTGGTCAATCAAGCAGACTGACACCATGGTAAATAAACCAGCATTTGGCACTAATGGCAGTGTAGGCATGCGCCAAGTCTCAAAGACAAAATTACCACATCCATAAAGCGTTTTACCAGAGGAAAGCATGAAGTGCTCCAAATTTTTTCTCGTATGTGTCTGCAATGACTTTAGACCTAATAAAACAAACTGTGAAACACCATCAGGTGGCATGACTCTCCAAATCGTAGCTAAGTGTGGAACCTACACAATGATAAAGCAGCTTGGATTGCTTTTTCTTGACACTCAGTGGCCTTGATTTTAAAATTTTAAAAGTTTACTTTCATCTCAAAAGAGGAATTTTCACAGGTCCAATCTTCCTTCTCCATCTAAGAAGCTACCAATGCAATATTTAGTACAGAAGTGACATAATACAAGGAATGCAACAGTTTATGTAATTGATAAATTAGTGGCTCTGAAAGCAACTGCTGCTGGAGTCCATGCCTTGTAAATCTCCCTCAAACTCTTGAAAAGGCTTTGTTTCACAATATTATAGGGGTGTGGCCATTGCTGTTGCTTGTGCATCTTTTTGTGCCACATTTCTTCCTTCCACTCAACTTTCCCTTAATAATGATTTGGAAGAAGCACACTGAGCCAGCCATCTTTTGTGGTCTACCCTCCTAGAGTAGGCTTGGCCATGATTGTGTAGGACATAACACTTGTCTGTTTATAAAAAAAAAAATAAAAAAAATAAAGAAAATGACTATATATATATATATATATATATATATATATATATATATATATATATATATATATATATATATATATATATATATATATATATACATATATATATGTATAATTACTTTTTTATTAGTTTTATGCTATCTATTTTTCTGAAAAGCTAAATTCAGGGTGGGTTAGCCATATCAGAAATTGTCATAAAGGCTCGAAATGCCCAACTTTGTGAATAATGAATCTATAATAAATGAGTTTCACTTGTTGAATGACATTGTGGAAATAAATAACATTTTTACTATTTTCTATCTTATTGAGATGCACCTGTGGCTGCTACATCTCTGTTTGATATGTGGTTTAATGTTCTTGTTCTTTCATAAAGTGTGAATAATACTATCTCTCCCCAGACACCCCAAGAGCTCTCACACAGAAATAAATTTAACAACGCCTATTTACATACATTTAAATTAATAATAGAAATTAGTAAGAAATGTATTTCATGATGCACAGATCACTGAGCCAGCATAACTTTTCTGGCCTCCCTTCGACCATCGCTGATTAAAACCTTCATAGTAAACCTAGATAAATACAATTATGACTAGATCAGGTCAGGAAAGTGGGCAGGTAGAGTGAATATTAGTTAACGATCTGCCAGCTACTGTGAGTAGTTACAGAGCATCTTAACACATCATCCTCCGCTGAGGAGTTGGACTGCAACAGAGCTCGGTGGAGCTTGGTGCATGCAGACCACCAGGCTGTGCATTCTTTAGCCGGGGACTAATTTCCAGTCCTCCACTTGGGTCTGGGTAAACAGCACCGCCCCGATGGTTGGTTGTTTGTCTTAAGCGTGGGGCGATCCATCGCACAGCGCCGGGCTCGATTGACACTGTCTGCTGATCTGCTACTGCGGATTGCTCAGAATAACAAGGCTGCTCGCTAATTCCCGTCTACCGGGGCTTTCGGCGAAACACCGAGAGAGTAGGGTCCGAAAAAAAAACCCAACAAGGCAGGCAAGAACGCCGCGCCGCCGTCGTACGCACCCCGGAATGGCTTCGGGAGATCTTTACGAGGTAGGATAAAAGCACGTCCACGGAATATGCGCTGTAAAATTGACGAATAATGGAATTAGGAAGTAAAGGGAAGGGCGTCACGTATGTAAAAAAGCGGTGTCCTAAGCCCTTTAACAGGCGAAACTAACCCGCCTCAAGCTGCACGGACACGGGGTCGGCTTCATTAAAGCGTGGACTTAAAGTGGCTCCTATTATACTTTGTCATGATTCTTCTCGGCTGTGGTAAAAAAGGGATGTAATAGAGGGGCTGAACTCCTCAGCGTGTCGCCGAGTTGAAAGTCGTGGTAAAGTGACAGCAGCAGCGCTGAGCGGACGGGCATGGTGAGCTGCCACAGACTGAGTGATGGGCTCTCAAGGTGCGCATTTAACATGCCAAAAGACATTTGGTCGTGGCAGTCTTTTTTACAGCCGGGCGAGTGTTTGTTGTAAGCAAACAACGAAACGAGGCGGTGGTTTATTTTTATCGGTCCGCTGGAAAAAAAAAAAAAAAAAAAAAAAGTGGTAGGAGTGTTCTGGTTGCCAGAATTTGTCAAATTGTCACTCTTCGCAGCGTGGGGTGGAAAAGTTGCCCCCCAAATTGGTGGCAGGAAGGTCACGCTGCCCCTTCGTGCGCAGCAGCATCACTCTGGAAGCGGTGCCAGAAAAAAAAAAAATGCCCAAAGTCCTGGCACTTTAGGGCTCATTATCATGCTGTGGTGTCAGATGCTGCAATTTGCAGAGATGAAGGAGATTTGATTACAGGATGACGTCCCTTTAAGACAAACACGTTTACCTTTTCCAGCCTGTGGGCTATTAGCCTGTGTGTGATGTGTCTTGTATCAAAAAGTCCAGCTGAGGGGAAAGTTGGGGTTCTCCTGGTTGTTCATGTAGATGATATCTGTTCACTCCACGAGAATGATTGTAGGATGAGGTTTCTGTGCCAACATGGATCAGTTGTTGTTTAGAGTGAGAATATTCTGGAGGAGGATTCACTTTTTTCATTTAAAACGACAACAGCTGCACCAAAATGTAAAGGCAGAAGATGTAAAAGTTTCACAACAAACTATGGTGTCAGGATCAACAGTATGAGCAGAGTTGTGCTTTTATAACTTTATATATATATATATATATATATATATATATATATATATATTATGAGAGTGTATTGGTTTTGTCACTTTTCATAAAGTGAAATGTATGTTTTGTTTGTCATTTTTGCTGAGTATGGCCCATAAACACTGACAACATTCAATTCAATGTCTTAGAAAATTTAAGTATTACATAGGATCAATAAAAAGGATATTTTAAACAGAAATGGTGGGCTTCAGAAAAGTATATTTCTATGCACTTAGCACTTGGTTAGTCCTGCTTTTGCAGTTGGCCTAAAGTGTGTAGTGTTTTATTCCTCTTGAGATACATTGCTGTCCACTTTGTTTTTGCTTTTTAGGTTATATATGAATGCAGGGTTTGCAAGTATTAATTGCTGACTTTTCCTTGAAGCACTTCTGGGAAGAGTAGTTTTGGACATTCCTTGAGGATACTTCTACTCAGGTGTTAGAATAAAGATGCATCTTTTTTTCTTCCACTCAGAGTGCCTAATATACCCTGTGGTCCTTGGCATGGAGTAAAAGCTGTATATATTATGGTCAGTGATAAACAGCTAGCTGTGTCTTTTCAAAACGTTATTGATTTTTGTCTTGTCTTAAAGTTTGTAAAAGGAAAAAAAAAGAAACAATAAAAAATGAGGAGCAGTTTTACTTCTTGGGTGCCATAGCGCTGGATGTTTTAGATCTTTCCTTCAGTCAAAGCACCTGATTGAAATGAATGTGACATTAGCTGTGTTTTCTGCACATTTTAAGTATTGCATTAGAAAAGGTTGATGGAAATTGCAACATTCTAAATAACTTTCCCAGTTTAACAAAAAAAAAGTATTTACGCTTGCTTGATGTGTTGTTGTTTTTTTTTGGTTTTCTGAAAAAGAATGAACGTGCAAAACGGGAGATAGCGTCTTGCTGGATGTTTCCATAATTCGCATAGAATTGCTTTGTTTTTCTACATCTCCGGACTGCATGTAACATCGCCAATACTAGTTAATATGACAGGACTTGCCCGATATCAATACATTCTTGAAAACCTCTCTCCAGTTTTTCTCAGTGTTGTCCATGCTAGGTTGCATTCTGTACTTCCTGTTTATTCCAGCTATGCATAATTTAAACTTCTAACGAAATTACGCTATGTGTAGTCTGGTTAATTTGCTCCAGACCAGTTGAGGGAAACACTTCTAATTCTCTTTTTCTTTTTTTTCTTTTTTGTAACCTTTTCAAAGTTCGGTCAAAGTTTGCATGATAATTGGACAGAAACACAGCTTTCTCGAAAGACATCAAATTTCTAAATTTAGAATAGCCCAGTGTGCATGTGCCGTGGCCATATTAGTGATACAAACTTAGAGCGGTAAAGCTTGGATACTTTTAAGTCAAATAGTGAACAGATCTATCCTGAATATCACCTCAACAGACATATTATGGCAACAACAAAACACCGCTGCGCTGGTATCTGCCGGAGTGACTCGCGATCTCATGATGGTGACCATATAAAAAGAGTTTGTTTTTTCACTGATTTTCCTAAACCCTGAAGGATTCACAAGAAATGTCAGCTTGTTACCGAGAGGACTTTACTATGGAATCTGACCAAAGACATCTATGTGCTCTCTACGTTTTCTCGTTGGTAAGGAGCCAACTCTTGAAGTCCAGACCTAATGGCAGAAACTGCAGTGTCTGTGCAGGTAGGCTACATTTATTAGGGTTTTTTTCTCAGCAAAATGAAAACGCAATACAATCCATGACGGATGTTTATGTGAGCTTCAGTGTTGCGTAGTCTGCTGATTCTAAGCAACTTTGGGCTTGTTTTTCTCTAAAGTCACTTGCAACTTTCGTGTGTCCACGGTTGCGGTTTCTTGGGTTTGTTTTTGAATGTGAAGTAAATTTTTTGGGCTTGGCTTTTTTCCTACAGAACCCTGTTTTTTGGTTATCGCGCCGCACAACAAGAACTATTAGCTGGGCTAATACCGAGCAGCCCGTCTTCCACGATTTTACAAGCAGTCCCCTTGTGTAGAAATACCAGCTAAATATATTCATTTGTTATGATTAGATGCAGCCTCTCTATTACCGTTTGCCGGTTTGCTTGTTTGGCTTCTTTTGGGCTTGTTTTTTTGGAAGAAGTTGATTGTTTCTCTCACAAATTGGTGATCTTGTTTGTGTGTGACTGTGGAGGGTGTGTGTTTGTGAAGGTGAGATGGAATCTGGGTCTCTGATTACAGCGGGATGATTGATTTTTTTTTTTGCAACTTTAGAAAATAAGCTGTTTTTAAGTCTATTTTTTGCAATAAGCCCTATCATAATTTAGAACATAGGCCTGTAATAATACATGTATTTTTTCTTTATATTAGCTGTAATTCTACGTGGATTCCACGGGTTTCTGCCTCGCATTTGATCTGTTGTGCAAGAGGACATAACTGCCTCTCCTACCTTTCTACTAATAGTGTTTTCCTTCCGCTTATTTTGAGGCCTCTACATTTCAACCAACGTTTAAGCTGTTCTACGCCATGTTTCTCCAAGTGAAGCATGTTGAAATGAAGCTTCTGGGACGTTGTCATCCTCCAAGATGATTGGTATTGCGGTTGTTGCCATTCTAGTTTATACTCAGCTTGTCCGACCATCTTGGAAACTTGGGCTTTCTGGGCAAATGTGACGTTTATTGAGAACCGTCCCATTGGGAGGCTCATGCAGAACTTGTTCCCAAGTGATAATTCAATTGTCTGGTTCAGGTGCATTGAAGCGAAGATGTCTAAAACATGCAGGACATTGGCACCTCCAGAACCAGGATTGCTTACACCAACTTTTTTTTTTTAAATGCCAGTTTAAGCAGTTTCATGCTTAGCCAACTAATATCACACTTATGTCTGGGCCAACAACTACACCACCTCTTCCAGAACACAGTTCCTCTAATGCCAGATGTGTAAACTACTCGGTCAACCAGCTAGTTTCTCCTCATGTCCCGGGATCAAATTCAATTGGAAATGGGATTGAGCATTCGCTGTCACTGCCCCAAGACCATAGCATCATTCAAATGTCTGTGAGAAACTCTTTCTTTAAAGGTGCATAGCCACGTTATTTGACTAATTTACATGTCAATAGCTCACCCTGGTTGTATACAAAGTATTTTATGAAATATTATCACCTCCTGCTGGCGTATTAGTTGTTCTTTTGGTGTTTTATGCTTTGTTTTTGCTAAATTTGTTAGTAGATAAAGCCTTCTATGTTTATTTAACACTTTAACCAATGTCTGTGCTGCGTACACGCAGCAGGAAGCGGCAAACGGCTATTAGCCTCTCCAAGCGAAACAATGAAGAAAGGTCCAAGATCCAGTGGAAAAAAAAAATCACAAAAAAAATGTGATTCCAAGAGGGAAAAGACTGGAATGTCCCTGGGAATACTGTATGCCCATTGGTGTTTACTGAAGCGGACGCTAAACCTGCCGAGGCTCAGATGTGACCGTGAGTAAATGTTCTGATATGAGGCTATTAAAGTTTTTTTAGATTGAAATGTAATTAATAATGGTTAGTCTTCGATCACGCCGAGCTGCCACTTTAATGCGTGGTATTGGAGAGGGTTAGGCTTGGTCTGGCATTATTTACAATCGATTTAAAAATTAAGCAAACCAACATTATGATAGTTCTGCAATACTTTTGCGAGATGTCGCCACGTCTGTTAATATTTGTTAATCGTGCCTGAGAGCAAATTTTTTTTCCGGCTCACACAGAACCATCAAAACACTATTAATATGGTGGCTTGATGTATGTGACCTTATTTTATCATGAGCAAACGGTTTTTGATCTTTTTTTGTAAATAAGCATATTATGTGGCTGTATACCTTTTTTCTTTGAAAAAGCATGTGGTGCAAAATATTTTTTAGCAATCTTATTTTCTGTCTTATGTTTCTTTTACTGTAATTTGCTTTCTGTATTTATTAATTTTTTTGTTTGGAAACTTTTGGTTTAATTTTGTGATATAGATAATTTGCCTTTAAAAACTCCCACTTTTTCAGTCTGTAAACGCATAATGCTAACTTATGTAGTTTATGTTTCGAATCTAGTAAAAATTTGTGTTTTATCGTCTTTAGACACATAATGAGATAAAATTGGAATTAACAGATGAGACCTAAAAGAAAATTGGGATTTGCCCAATAGAAGCCTAATTAGTGCAGTTTTAATATTTATATAAATAGAGGAGGAAAGTTATTTAACAGTTTTTTTCAAATAACATCCCTAAAACTGAGCCTTATATGCTTTTACTGCACATAGCTTTATCCAAAAGTAGGAAGGCAGAGTGGGAGTTTGAAGCTGATCCACAGCTAATACTCATAGAGCTGAAGAGTAGGTGGTAAGGATGAGACTTTCTGGAAATATGGTAGAAAAATGCTGTTTTAATAGTATTTTAATAGGGTAGAACCGGAATACCTCTTTTGTCCTATTATGGGGTAATATGGGCATGGCAGTGCATAATTTACATTAAAGCAGCACTGTGTAAGTTTTAACCCAAGTATTAGCTTAATTTGAGATATGTCAAATAATTTTTCAGGTCAATATACAGCACTTGGTGCGTAACAACGCTCTCTGCAGTTTGCCCTTCTCAAAAACACGGCTATGTAATTTAAGAGGCTCAAATACGGCTGTGAATGGGTCATATGACCTAGAGCACCACTTTACGGCAGTAAACATGAGAGCTTACCTTACATGCTTCTACTTTTTTTCATCCTCGAGTCAAAGTTTATCGTGGCCATGGTTATTATTACAAAAATACACTAAATATAGTTCAAAAACCTGCATGTCACCTCTTCTCCTCTGTTGAAGTTTCTGTAGCCTTTCATGATCAGATGATTTAGCCTATTATCTAGAAGAAGGCTGTAGGGATATAACTACTAATTGATGATTTTATCTTAATGTGGGGTAATTTTACCAACTGTTCAAAGCTACTTTTATCTTAAAATAACGACCTGGTCACCAGGGTAAGGATAAGTATGGAAGCACAGTCTATTAACCTTAACCCTGCATGTTTAAAGGGAAACAAAACTGTTAAACATAGTCAGGGGGGCTATTATGTCGATGCTGATGGCCGTGCAAGCGTCTTCTTTGTTTAATGGTGAACAACTTGGTGTATTACTGCCACCCTGTGATTGAGATAAATTGATGGCAAAAGCAAGATGGTGTTTTTCAATTTATGCTAAGCACAATTTGAATTTGGAAAAAAAAATGCTGTCCATCTGTAGTAGGTGTGAAGTGGGGCAGAGAATACAGCAAACCACCTTCACCCGAGGGTTTGCAAATTTGTTTTGTGTAAGTTTGGTGTGTTTGACTTACCAAAGTGGATAAGGGGCAACTTCTATTGTCTTCTCTTTTTTTTTTTTTTTGCTTTAAGAAGTGGGTAGCAAAACAAGCATGTAATTTACCTACTTTTGCTTTATTACCAGAGGATTGCTTTTAGTGTGTATTGTGAATGTCCTTGGTAAATACATGCTGTTACTTTGACACAACCTTTTCTTACATGTTTGCCATAGGAGACGAGTTCTGTCTTACAAGGTTTTGTATCTGGTTTTGTCATGTGTTTTGTCATTAATGTTTTTTTAATATTTCCATGTCACAAGCATATTGCCAACAGAGATAAACACTTGTGCATTCCACTTGTGCATAGATTAATTTAGCCAATAAAGTTTCAAAGGCAAGCTGGCTAAGATAAATTAAAAACAAAGATGACATTTGTCATGGGATGATTTTCTCACTGTATAATACCCTCATCTAAAAATAGTATTTGCAAGAGTAATGCATAAAATGATCTATTTTCATTCTTTAAAACAGCATAAGAGATTTTTCCACTGCAGCTATATTATAAGACTTAGACATCTTTATTTGTCATTTTGTACGTACAGAATGCATACAGAAAGAATTTTCGATGCATACAGCTTGTAATTAAAAAGTAAACAATTGAAATGTAAACAATGCAGGAAAATTGCAGCAGTGATTAAAAAGTACACAATTGAAATGTAAACAATGCAGGATTGGTAACAAATTAATCATAGACAAGATTATAAATATAATCATCTTTTCTTAACAGTGACCATTATTTATTTGAACTTATTAGCGTAATATTTGAAACTGTTACTTTAATCAAAATGATGGTTGGTCCTCCTTTAGTTTTCACACCATGAATCTAGGTTTTAGCAATCATCAACATTTTCAAATGATGTCCAAATCTGTCCTTGTAAGTGATGGAGAACAGTTTTTGTTTTGTTTTTTAGCCAGCTGATTATTATGGGAAGCAACAGGTGGGAGAGGAGCACCTCTGCTACTCTGCTTCAAAAGCACTTTCCCATGTCAAGCTGGCACGTTTTCTGGCTTCTAATTAAAAGATCTTTAAACCCCTGGAATCCTATGCCAGGCAGTGTTTATGGTTTTGAAACATTAAGTCTTTGCAACCATGGCATGACTTGATGAGATATTAAGAGGTATAAATGCATCATCATGCATAATACGCACTGATTAACATGTAATGTGAATTTAATCTTTGTTCTCCATGGTCAAATAAAGTTTGAAAATGTACCATTTTATTAAAAAGCACAGTGATTTTCAAATGTTCACATGCTTTCTTAACGTTTTGCGCTCTCCTGTGCGCCGTAGAGCACCTAATACGTCACATTTCTAGTTGTCACATTATTTTTCAAGCAAAATAAATGTTGCTGTGTAGAATGCCTGAACAGCAACTTTGGGGTAAGGAGGTGAAACTCAATTTTGCAAAAGCCCCCCTTGAATTGTGGGGTTGTTTTACCATTTAAAAATACCTGTTTGTTTTTTTTTTCTCTTGGTTTATCAGAATGGTTGAAGTTTGCTCTTGACTTTGCACATATACTCAGAGGGCACTAACACATTTCATATTTGGGTGTTCACCTGATCCATAAGCTGGACAGGACTAGTACTGATGCTCTTTACAGCAAAGGTCAGAGCAGACTCTACCTGCTGAGGTCTTTTGGAGTGCAGGGGGCGCTTCTTAGACTCTTTGGTGACAACAGCCATCTTCTATGGTGTGGTTTGTTGGAGTCATAATAACTGTTTACATCATGCTAATAGTTGCACAGGTTCTGATCCAACCATTAATTATTTACACTGTTTCCAAATTCTAAAGTAACTTGCAAACACCTTAGCTAGGGATGCTATGCACTATTAGGCGTATTGTATATGGAATTATTGTATGTTATGTACATATTGTATATTCTCTTACTGTGTGTTATGTAAATAGACTGAACGTTTTTCCAGTGTCAAATAGCTGTTGTTTTTTTCCCCTTTGTTATTTATTTACTCTGATATTTACCCATATCTTCTACTCTTGTTTCTTTAGAGCTAACTTTAGATTAGACCGGTTTGCTCTTCTCTTTTTTTTCTCATTGCTAATAAATGTGTGTAACTGTCCATGTGTTTGCCACTCACACCCAAATTTCCCCATTGCGGGACAATAAAATAATTATTATTCTTATTTATTTATGTGGCCTCTCAGTCCATTTGGCAGGCCCAAAATACACTGGAATATTTGCAGAAGACTGCAGTAAATTAACTAAAGTTCTAATAAGATATTGGTAAGCCTTACGTCTGTTCATTAGCTGTCTTCTTTTTAGATGTTTTGTTGAACTAAAGGAATAGATTGTCCAGGAGTTGATCTCTAGTGAGAGTGACATTGATGCTGGCCCTGATTAAGAATTGGCACTCAGTACTTCGCTGTCAGTATTTGAAATACGGAAGGATACGCAATTTGCCCTGCGATGGTGTTTCCAAATTCCATACTGTCTCATGCTGTTCTTTGTTCTCTGCGTAGAGAAAAATGTCACTCACGATTTTTTTTAGAACAGTGTGAAATGGCTAGAGGGGAGAAAACAAGATTATTTAATATGACATATAGAGCATATTTGAGAATTATTTTGTATTGTCTTTACATAAACCTATTAGAAAACCAATGTGTAAAGCCTTTTAGAAGAGCAGAGTGCGCTACCAAGTGTGCCGTCCGGCATGCTGCAAATAAAATTAAACTCGTTTTTAGAGCTGCACAATGAATGGAATGGCAGTAGTCATAGCAGTATTAATGTGTGCAATATTGCAATTGCTTGAATGGATTACCTGTTAGGATACACATATGAACGTAGCCATTATGCCATATGGCATACAAAATTTGTGTGCATGGTGGAATCACTTTCACAGCCCTAAATGCTAACACTTAATGTGGATGTTTGTGATTTCAAATCTCACAAACAGTGGACAG
Organism: Fundulus heteroclitus; assembly: GCF_011125445.2. Classification (NCBI taxonomy): domain Eukaryota; kingdom Metazoa; phylum Chordata; class Actinopteri; order Cyprinodontiformes; family Fundulidae; genus Fundulus; species Fundulus heteroclitus. Next base: position 33,451,092 of record NC_046364.1, read on the forward strand.
GAGAGAGAATGTTATGAAGGAAAATACAAAAAAATAAATCTGGAAAATGTGGGGTAATCATCATCAATAGCCTTCCACTCAACGTTCGACCACAGCATCATAATTAGAGGTTTTCCTGATATGATACAGCCCTATTAATTTTTATCTAGAGTAGCACTCTGTACGGATACTTTGGCCGATGCAGTGAGAGAATCATTCACTCACGATCAGAAATGGCTGTTTGTCTCCTGATTGCTATGAACAAGTCTTACAGTGGTTCTGAAGCTTTAAGTATGTCCATCTTCTTTTTACAATTCTCAATGTTTTGAAGTTAATATTGTAGAAGTACATGATCAAATCTATAAGCTTGCTATTCCTTTTTTCTCTTCATAGTGCCAAAGTGTTTTTTCTTTGACAACTTGACAGGTTTGTGCTGCATTTAAACTTCAGCCTGAAAAACTCGAAACTTAATTTGGTTTCCCAGCAGTTGGCACAGCGGAGCCAGGGCGCAATTTGGAGGTGTGTGCCTGTCTCTGCATCTTCTGGTTTATCATGAAGTAACCTTCCCAAAACTCAGCTAAGACAGCCTATTTCATGGCTGATTTTTATTTATTTTTAATGTCATAGTGTGATCTTAATCAAGCATGAAGAGGACCTTCTAACTAAAATATAACTTAGTCATATAGAATAGATTAAATGAACAAAGTTACCATAGAACTTAAAGTCAATTTTAAAGTTGACCAAAATCTAACATTTCTTGAAGTGGAGAGTAATGAAGCACTACATTTAGAGATGATTAAGTTGATTATAGACAAGCAAAAACGATATTTAATTGAACACCTGAACATTTGAGCTTTGTAGAACATGGTCCACATACATAAAAAGACCTTGGTGCTATAATGGCAGTTTTGTTTATTTAAATCAGCTTGAGGGGACAAAAACTGAATCACATCTTAATGATGAAAAATGACGGCATCATAAAACGACAAACACCAACTAGTTAGTTCCTTTTTGCGCTTCTTCCAGCTTTTGTGGCAGCTTTAATTCTTTGAGACATGGACTTCATTGATAAAGAGTAATATTATGTATCAGTAATGTTTGATGGATCGGCTAACTTTTAAAAAAATATTTTATTTTAGAAAGTTTTCTGTCCATGTAACCAAGCTTACTTATCTTTCAGGTAGAGTTGTTATGCTGTTTGCTAATTGAGATGCATTATCATTAAAAAAAATGGTGTCATCACCAAATCTACCTTTTGATTTATAGAATGAGGAAAGTGTTGAAACTTTCAATGTTCACTGTTTCTATGCCATTTACTGTAGAGGTAATGATTGTCATCTGCCCGGCTCTATTACCTTATCTTATTTAGTCTTTTCCATAGTTTTCATTGGGATGATGCAATGGGCAGTGCATATAAAACAAATATTGTCCACAGCTCATCACTGTTTCTCTTTATCCTGCTCTTAACATTGTTTTCTGCTGTTTAGGTCTTCTTCTGTTTTCAGCAAACTTTCAACAGTGTGTATGTTTGACCACTTGAATGAGAGGTTTCCTATTGTTTCAACTAACAGCTCTTCTGTTTTGGCAGTATTTTCTGTCAATAAAGCCAGGAACATACTCCACAAAAACAGAGAAATGTGTTCTCTCTCCCAGGGCTGCAACAACAAAATAACATTATTCTCTATTATTTTTGGTTTGGGAGTTCTTGCAGCTCGTTTCTGACACATCTTTTAGGCTGAACTGTTTTTTTTCTTGCATACTGTCTAACCAATATTTACAAACGCTTTAGTTGGGTGCTCAGACCATGAAAGCTTCACAAGAGTTATTGTGAAATATGAAATGTCCTCGCCAGAAATAACTTTGTTCTTGTTCTTGCCAACTCAAGTAAAATAACTATTTTCTGTTCTTGCAGAGAAAGTATTGGGTTTAAGACAGGTGAAGTAGCTCAACAAGGACTTTGTTTTAACTGCAGACTCATTTACACACTGAGACATGTGCAGTTATATGGTTTAGAAGTCCAAATTACAGAATGACCCCATAACATTTTCTCTGCTTGATCTGAAAAAAGATGTACCATTATTCACAACATTAATCATCTCATTTATTTATTTATGAGGTCTATGGCTCACAAAGCCAAACTGCTCAGCTAGTACAATGGGTTTGTGTCATGCCTGCAATTTATTTCTTCTTTGGGGGTGTAAAGTGATTATTAATAAACAAAAAAAACAATGAACCGTAAATTATTGTTATTATTATTATTATTATTATTATTATTATTATTATTATAAATTCCGTGAAATAAGCACTTAACTGATGTGAACTTTTTTTGTTGTAAAAATCAGAATAAAAAATGGGATTTGATGAGGAAGGCCGGAATAAGCAAATCTTCTAATGTTTATTATGATTATATGCACTACGTAGTGAGATCTATGTATGTGCCTATTGCATAGTTTACTGTTGGTTTTAAGTGGGAACGCTTAGAAATCTGTTTAACAGAAGCCCATGAGCTATTGGAGTTAATGCGAACCAGAGTACTGACTTCACATTTACACAGGTAGATAGATGTGTGTGAAGCTCATCACCGCGCTGGCATGCAGTGGCTGGAAACTGAAGCCAGGAACCAATCAAAACAAACCAGATGAAGCTTTTAAAATTTACTCTCTGAGCTCGTTCTGCCTTTTATGTGGAGCTCTGCGCACTGAGTGTTTTGTGGTGGAAGATTCTTGAATGAAATGGCTTTCATTGTTTTATAGGACCAACTACAGCAGGATATTTAGCTCCATTACAATGGCTGCATTTAGTTTTTAATAGTTAGTTATTTAGGATTTCAAGTAGCTCTTCAGCTTTTTTTTCCTCACTAACTGTTGCCAAAAAGTTAGTAAGATGATGGATGACTTTTATAGTGTTATCTGCTAACAGTTTGCATGATGTTTTTGCATCAGGGGTTTTTGGTGTTGTTGTTTTTTTTGTTTTTTTCAATTTGAAGAAGATATTCTGACTTGTAGATTTTGAACTTTTATCTACAGTATGGGTCTTATCAGATATTGCCCTTATGAGTGACACGGGATCATTTTTGCGTAGACCTGATACATGCAGGACGTATCATAAAGGACTGGTATTACCTTAGAATTGACTCAGTTTGTTTACTTTCTCTGCTGTAATGGACTTCATGTTTGTCGCACATAAGATTTTCAGAACATCAAATAAATTTAAATATTATTCAAAGGCCACAAAGTGCAGTTTTTAAATTAAGGTTTTTATTATTAATGAAGAAAAATAAATCCAAACTTACATGGAAAAACTGTATGAAAAACCGATTGCCCCCTAAACCTAATAAATGGTTGGGCCACCCTTAGCAGTAAGAACTGCAATCAAACGTTTGCGAAAACTTGCAATGAGCCTTTTCCAACACTGTGGCGGAACTTTGACCCACTTATCTTTCCACATTGGAGGGTTTTTGAGCATGAACAGACATTTTAAGGGCATGCCACAGCATCACAATCTGTGTTTTGGTTCATCATCCTGCTGCAGAACCCAAGTTTGTTTCATCTTGAGGTCACGAACAGATGGCTGGGGATTCTCCTTCAGGATTTTTTTTTTTGTTGACAGCAGAATTTATGGGTCCATTTATAACAGCAAGTCTTCTAAGTCCTGCAGCAACAAAACAGCCCCATACCGTCACACTACCGCCACAATATTTTCTCCCGTAATGGTAAAAACCTTCATATAAAAACTGCATTTTGTGTTTACTTGTGTTGTCTTTGACTAATATTTAAATATTTCACTTTCTGAATTGCTGCGCATGCGCAAGACCATCACTTGCAATCTTGTGAAAGAATCAGCCAAATCCACTCTGGTCTTATTTCTTTCTTCTTCTCATAAACGTGCAAGACTGTTTGCTTCTTGCGACTCTCAGCCATTTCCAAAGTATTCAGGCTGAGCCGTGGAGCTACAATTAATGGCTGACACCGAAGCTTACTGAATGCGTGAACACTAGAAGTGTGCATGTGCAGTGAGAGGAAACTATCCAGGAGCATGCGCTCGCTTTGCCGTTACATGACTGCGTCACAATAATTGGCTGGTGGGACAACCAAAAAATAAGATGATCCTCCCCGGAACTTGAGGCCGAAAAAAAATGGTCCACTATATCTTTAAGTGTACCAAACATGCACAAAGAAATTAGAGATCAGGGAGGGGGAAAGCAGTTTTTTCCACCACTGTATGAACATCAATTTCCATTCTTGTCACAGTTTCTCAATATTCCTTCAAATACGACCCCCCCCCTACCCTGTACCTGTTGAAAGACGACATCTACGCACCATAATGCTGCCAACATTGTGTTTCACTGTTGTAAAAATATGTTATTTTACCACCACACTTAGTGCTTTGCATGTTGATCAAAAAGTTCAATTTTGACTTCATCTGACCAGAGCACCTTCTTCAACACATTTTCTGTGACAAACTCCCAAAACAACTTTTTTCATTAATGAGAAGTTGCTCTGGTCGGATAAGACTAAAATGTAACTTTTCGGCCACCAAGGGAAGTGAGGTGTCTCATGCAAGATGGACACATCCCATCAACCCAAGAACACCATCCCCACAGTGAAACAAGGAGGTGCCAGCGTAATTCTGTGGGGATCCGTATTAAACAGAGTGCTGGCAAGTTTACACTTAATTTACTTAGATTTGCTGTTAGCACAAAATAGGCTGGGTTTTTAAATAAAAAAAACACTGGAAGATAATCTGCCTCTGATGTGTTTTCAGACTGTCTTTAGTTTTTAGCTTTTCATTAGGTAGCTTAAATGTTATTACAGGTTTCAGCATGAGATCATGCTGAAACCTGTAATAAGGTCAATGGGCATAGTCTGCGATTGTAAGGCTTGACCTCATGGGCGTAGGTTTGATTTCAACTTTGGTAGGGACACTACTGGTCTCAAGTTTCATTGGTTTGATGTCATTGGTCCTACGCAATATGCATGCCCCTATTTTTTATACTTGACGTGAGCATCAGGGGACATTTCGTTTAAAGAGAAAAGCAGCATTTTTTGCTACATTAATACAAATTTTATAAGCACTATATATATTGTATATAAATAAAAAGCTGCTCCTTAATTTGTAATCAAAATAAATTAGACATCACCTGAAGCACTGAAGGGCCAGCTGCTTCACCTTCAAGCTGCCCTGCATCATTATTACTGGATATCTGTGTTTCCTATAATTATATAATGTTACTATTATACAAGTGTGTTTTTAGTATTACAGGATTAAATGTAACACAACCTTTTATATCATCCTATGATACTTACTGTCTGAGTGTTAAAATAGCTCCTTATGTCTCTTTTCATTTTTGGTGGCATCATCTACAATCACAACACTAAGCATGAGCCTAAGTTTATTCAAATATAAAATTGCTTTTAACAATTATTAAAAGAAAATATAACACTATCTTATCCGTAATGTAATAGTATCCAAAATAAACAGCCAGATTCAAGCATTTTACCGGACACTAATGTTTGTACTAATTTACTTATGGACTGTGTGGAAATCTATGTAAAATCAAACCAATGTGTTCCTCTGTTTGTATTTTATCCTATTTCCAAAAGTAGAAATAATTAAATAGCACTATTATTATGTGGAACCCTAATTATGCTTTCTAAAAAAAAAATAGCAATGTTTAGGCACCATCTCGTATTGTTATACTCTATAAAACGAATAACACCTGCTATTTATATCTGAACCGCCTTAAAGGGATTTTTTGAAAGCTTACATTCTTTGCTTGTCGATTTTTCCAGCAGTCTTCAGAACTCCTGCCTGACACAGAATATTTTTGTTGATAAAATGTATTATACTTCAGAATTAAATATTATTTTAAGATGCTAACGTTGGTTACTTACATTTCTTAAGTTCCACAAATGAAAACTACTCTCTCCTGCTTCTTCTATCGCCTGTTATAGCGTGCATAATATAATTTTTTTTAATTGGGACTAGTTTCGTAGTCTAATATTCGTTGTAGTAACCGCAGTATTCTAGTGTGAATTAAATTAAAATTTCGCGCTGCAAGCATGCACGCACATGCACGCACTAGAAAACAGCCAACCAGGGAGAGAGAAGGCGGGACTTAAGGCAAAACAACCAATGAGAGTGGAGTTAAACTGCACACAGCACAGTTACGTGCGCTGCTGAGTTAAAGCGACAGGAAAGACCGACTGGACACGCAGGCTGGCAGACGGAGCTGCAGCAGCAGCCGCCGCCAAGCAGCGGAGCTGCGAGAGGAAAATAAGCGACTGCTGTAACAATGCTGTATTGTAAATTATAAACATGTTATTCACATCGAATTATTGGTAGGGACATGTCCCTATGGTCCCTATACAAACCTACGCCCATGCTTGACCTAATGCTATACATTTAGGATTTGCCGTTTAAATGAAACTCCACTATGCAAGGTATGCTCTAACAAAGTAGCTAAAACTGTGACACAGCTTTTGAGGTCAACATTTCTGTTTAAGATTTTTTTTTTTCCCCTCAAAACCAGTTGTACATAACTTTAATGAGTTGTGACCAATAGCAATAACAGTTTGAATTAAATTTTATTTTACCCCAAATCCTTTCTGTTTAAACTCAACTGTGCTGCAAAAACCAAGTTTAATTATTAATTTGATGCACAGTTCTTTCTGTTCCTAATTTCCAAAGCATGTGTTCATAGTTGCTAATAACTGACCATTTTATTTCTCCACATAGCAAAAGATGTGTAATTTCAAATTCCAGGTAATTGAATACACAGTACAGTAGGAGTTAAAAAATTCAAATAAAATGTTTTCTTCATGTTGGGCTAATACCACACTTATGTTGGCTGTCATGCTGAATCAGGTCTCTCATTGCTAATGCTTGTGGTCAGAAATGTGCGCAGCTGCGCATGTAACCACAAATAAAAATTATGTCACTTGTGTATGTTGTTAACATTCTTACACTCTCTGACAGACGTTTTGTAAGCACTTGTTTTGGGAAGATGGATAACATCAATAATTCCACACATTAACTTAATACATATGACTTGAACTTGTTGTGTGTCTGAGCAATCCTTGGCCTTCCCTAGTCCATCACCTTTTGTTTATGAACACTTATCTGAGCTCCAAAGTGTGGAATTGGGACTTTTTTTTAATTATGTTCTTGTTCTGTGCACAAAGTATCTGGAAGCTAAGGTATTATCACAAGGAAATCACATTTTCAATAAAAGAATAGATTGAAATTTGTCACCACGGGAATGGAAATTTTACTTTTGGTTTATGATGTATGATGGCATGGGTAATATGCAGAGGTGATGGAAAATCAGTTCATCTAAACTTCGCAAATTTTTTTATGCAAATGCTATGCATTTATTCAAGTAAGCAAAAAAAAAAAAGAATAGAGAATGAGATCTGTGATGCAAATCCTAACTCGGCTACTAAAGATTAAGCCTCACATTTTCCAACAAAACATCAACAGGCATTTAGCATATGAGAGGCCAGAGATGCAGACTATGCTGAAATACTTCAGAGATTGCAAAATGATAGGTTTTAAAATGAAGACGGGTACTCTGAACACCATCACCAGGTGACTACAACAATGTTCAGAAAAAATTGTGCCAAAAATGTATGGGTGGGCTTGGGCCGGGTGTTAGTTTCAAAACCTGTAACATAATTAGTCATACCGCTCCTCTGGTTCAGGAGTTGGTGGTGTTACTCACCCACTGACCCCCCTCTCACTTCACTGATTACCGTCATTTCTCCTTTTACACAAACAAAAAGCCAGCTACTTGTGGAGAGTTATGGGGCAGAACCTAAACATGCTACATTTATTAAGGTTATGCTCTTTCAAAAGTAAAATCGCCCTGCTAAAAATCTAGAGCATTATGTGTTAAACAGAGTTCAGGCTAGCTAGCCATGCCTGGCTATTTAGCCAGGTAATATTTAATCCTTTGTGTTACTCCATAAATGGCTGAAAGGCATGACACAATAACATCATTCGCAATAAGCACGTTTATTTAAATGCTTCCAACTTCACATGTATTTTACATATTTTTTTAGTCCTCTACCACTAAGTATATTTACAAAAATGTATCTGTTTTTTAGCTTGCACTGAACTTCATATGTGACTACTTATGACTGAAGTAGCATGTAATTTAAGTTTTCTAAATGTCTAGCTAAAATGTCTTGTTTCTAATGTATTGTCATGAGTTCTTCAAACCGCCATCTGTCCATGCTCTCTCTGTTCTCCAAAAAAAAATTAAAATCATATATGGTTAGGTGTGATCAGATCTAAAAAAAACAAAACAAATGTAGGCTAACAAGGATGGTTATGAAGGTCGATGCAGGTTAATTATGGAAATGTAATACTTGTTGCTTTATTGTTAATGTAATTACATCATGTTATACGTTTTTGCTTTAACTTTTGGTGTGAATGTTGTAAAAGTATGGATCCCAGATATACTGGGTTTTTCTCATAGTTATCATAATGCAATAATGTGATGACAGTCCATGCATGTTTATGAACTTAGACATCGGCCATTCAAAACGGGGGGCCAAATCAAGGGTCTTGCAGAAAGACTAGACTTCCATTTTCACATTGAGACGCAGGTGAGGGTTAACTAAACAGACTGTGTGGAGCAGGGGTGTTAAACCTCAGGAGTGCCTTGCAAGTTTTAAATGTCCCTAGTCCAAAAAATCTGAATCAAATGGCTGATTCTTTCAGCATGCTGTGAAATATAGATTCCTACTAAGTGCCTAATTATTTCATTCACGTATGTTGAAGCAGAGATGTGCGTAAGAATAGCAGGGCACTACCTTTAGCAGTTCACAAAGTACAGAAAATACCTGTATTAATCTAAAGTGACAACATTGAAAAGTAACAACACGAGAAACTTGAGAAACGTCATGGGCTCAAAGGGAAAACTGAGAAGTTGTATAAAGTCAAGTCCTCAGTGGTCATTGGAGCACTTGGGTCTTTGACCCTTGACCAGCAGAGTGGCATCTGCAAATAGAAATTGTAACATCAGAGATTTCTACACAGAAGAGTGCAGTCCAAGTTACAGCTAAGAAGCTGTTTGGAACCTACAAGTGTCAAGGCTCTTAAGTTTATACAGAGCTTTTCTAATCTGGCTGACAACTCAGAGCTGTAAGATTACAGGTCATCTAAACACACAAATATACTAAGCTGCACACATGAACTTTAATGATAACCACGTCTAAACACAATGGAACCTCTGAAGACAAATTAGATTTATTTGAACAGGTATCTTGATTGGAAACATTTTGACCCATTATAAATATTAAAACAATTCCTTTTAACTCCCTAACCCTCACCCCTGCCAAAACATACCCAGCAGACAAAAGCACTATAATTTGCTGCATAATAGACTCATAACCATGTTATTTTGGTGTTCATAGCAAAATACATTCAAATTATCATTATAGGGTAAATAAGGTTAAATATTATTTATCTATTTTTTTGGCCAGTGTTCAACACCCCTATTTTTTCTACCCCTGTGTGCTACGCTTTGCATTGCACCTGGTGATGTAAGGTTTGAATGCAGCTAATCAGCCTCGGATACCCATTGCCACAGGCTGGCATTGCACTGTGTAGTTAACCTGTTGGCCACTTGAAGTTTGGAGGTCTGTACTTCTGACTCTGCTGAATGTTGCCGGCTTTTGCACGTTACACACCTTTTCATACGGCTTTTCTTCTCCGTGATTTTACATGTCCTACCAATTGTGCCTAGGGATGGGTATCATTAAGAGTAGTCGTATTGATAACTCATCATCGATCTGGTATTTTATCGGTACCATTATCGATATGTATTTTTTTAATCAGACAAAAGGGTAAAAAAAACAAATAATGATGACTGAATGGTTTATTTTTTAAAACATTTGGAACAAAAGCAGACAAAAATAAAAGTACAAAATTAATATTTTATAGGGATTTGTTAAGTCTAGCTGTCTTATGAGAAAAAAATATACCATTACCTATTAAAGAATATGCTTATAATATATTTACATCCCACTTTGTAATCTAGTGGAAGCTTAGGTCATGCGTGTCTCATTTTCAAAGGGGAAACAGATGAGTTGGTCTCGTCTCAACGAGGCTGACTGACTGACTGACTACCTGTCAGAGCTTTCGAAGCAGGAGGGCTCACAGCATTACTAGCAGTTTGCTAGAGACAGTAAACTCTGATAATGAGTAAAAGCACCGATTTCTCTAAGTCTCAAACAACACACAAAACATTCGCTAGATCGACTGCTTAGCGCTTTTGAATAAAATAGTTGTGAGAGCAGTCTGAAAAGTTGCTAAATTGGCAACAGTCAGTGTTAATGAACGTAAGCAAGGCGAACATATGAGAGCAGAACATTAGCCCCTTCTATCAGTCCCCTTGGTGTGTGTGTCTCAAGGTGGAGAAGATTGGCAAAGCAACGTTTTAGTTGGTATCTCCCTGTAAAATTGAGTGTGACCTTAAAAATACCACTAAGAGGACCGATAAGGCTCAATCTTGTCAGTCCACGGAGACCATCCGATGTGAATACCGAGTTTCGGTACCCATCCCTACTTGTGCCTACCTTTCCTTCATGTCCAATTGTTTTTACTTTATAATACCTCCAACAGTTGACTGTAGAATGTCAAGCAAGAAAAGTTCATGAATGGGCTCATCCCAGAGGTACATGTCCTGTCCGATCTTATCATGGTTAGGGTTGACAAATGCTTATTGAGGAAAACTGCATACTCAACAACATCTCATGTGGTGGCAGTGGTTTAGGGTTAGTTGTAATTAAAATTACTACCGTTGAATTATTAATTAGTGAGACTTCCCCTGCCAAGTCAAACCTCAGATGTCAAATTGCTCTAAACATTTGGTTACTAATGGTTTTCGTTTTATCTTGTTTTACCTTTTTTAAGGTTTTGTTTTAAGTTTATCATATGATATTGCTCTTTGTTTATAACAACTGCCTTCTCTTTCATCCATCAGCTTTTACACCCTTTTCATGAAGGCTCCTGGGAAGTCGGAGGGCATCAGAGCCTTCTTTAACTTGGCCACCCAGACTGATAATGTGTTGCACTCTCCATTTTGCACATTATCAAATCTGGGTCTGCTCTCATGGAAACTATTTGGGGAAGGGATGAACATTCAGCAAAACTCTTCAAGCTGATTGGGCGAAGCGACACGCTAGTGCCCACCTACCAAAGGCTGATATTAGCCAGTCATGGTATCAAATTAAAAGATAAGCATCAGGCGTCATGAGAAACCACAAAAAGTAAGCTAGTTATGGCACTTCTTGTTAATCTTCTTTCAAAGATGAAATTGTGGATTCTGACAAAACAGATTTGATAGCAGCAGCTACACGTACGTCCTCCTGTGCTGCCGTGTTTGTGTTGATTCGGCCGTGGGCTCGGCAGCTATTGCTTTCATTGCAGTGGTATGTCCCGCCTTTAACCACAATACTGCAATGTGATTGGCCTGAACCGCTTTTGGTTCGGACACAAACAGTTGAAGCTGGAGAGGTACAAGATGGATTCTCATGTGTTTGTGAGATACCACAAGAATTCAGTTTGCAGACGAGGTTTAGCCTTCTTAGGATGAGATGAGCTTTGCAATCTAGATAAGTGACAGAACCAAGACCATGACAAATAAACAAAGACCCATGCAAGCTCACATTGAACCTGACAGTACATTTAGAACCACTAACTATCCTAGGAAATGTTTTTGAATTATGGGAAGAAGCTGGAGTACCTGAAGAAAATCCTCACGTGCAAAACATGAGCACACCAGAATTTAAATCTGTAATTTTCTTGCTGTTGGGTTCTAACCACAAGAGCTCTGGCTGTGCTTGCTGTGGGTGCTGATGCTGTCATCACTCCATGTATCAAATCTAAGCTAAACCGTTTACGCTGTGATATTTGGCCAATATGTTTTTAAAAGCTTCTAAGGGTATGCCTAGAATAACTATAATTTACACAGTGAATTTGAATGTCATATAAATATGTGTGAAATATTTAAAGATTCCATTCTTATAGCAGTATTAAGGAGGAAAAAGTAAACTCTAGGAAATGTATATACCACCACCTCTTTAAGCAGTTAGTGGGTATTACTCTAAATATTGCAATTATTAGATTATTTTGATCCCGGGCCTAACTACAGAGACGAGAGAAGCTTTGATCATTGGAGAAATTTGCTTAGAACATTTCTAACAGGATGAAGATGAAAGGATTATTTGGCCCGGGAGGGGGGGGGAATTAATGGACAACTACATGGAATTTCTTTCAAGTCTAAATTAAAACAAACAAAAATCTGATATGGCAACTAAAAAAGACATTTAGTATCTGGCCTGGTAAATACTGATAATTAATATGATGATGGCCAAATATACAGACATTTCTTAACATTGTTAGAAAATTGGAAATCTCCCATTCTCTGAGTTCTTATGGTGAAAACACCAAAATACAGATCATAAACTAACTGAAGCGATTTGCAGAAGGCTAACCATACTTAAAGCAACCTGAAATGATCTTTTGTAATTTTTTATAAAATATATCAGTAACCCTAGCTATGGATTAAGTTTTCAGCATAATTTATATAGTTCTCAGGAAAGGCTTCTTCTAGGGACTGTCAGAGCAACATGAGCACATTGGAGGGGGTAGAGAGAGACAGTCATTCGGGCTATGATGAGCTGTCACAGCAGTGTGCCCATCTATCCCAGATGTCTGGTGAAACATCAAGTGGGGGAAAAAAAGATTGGTGTCGGCAGTGATCCTCCACTCGTTTTCTTCATGACTCCGCAAAAAATCTGTAAACACTGACCCAGTTACTGCTCTATCCACATTTCTCACAGAATGAGTGGGATTGTGTTGGGCTAACATCATTGTATTATTATTATTTTTGTTTACCTCTTCAGCCTTCTTATAGACAGTATATGGTATTGCTTTCTACCTGGAAACGTTTGTAATGTTGACGTATGTTGTCATATTTAGAGGACTTTGCTCTCATAAGTTTACCGGTGGTTGCCCAAGTTTCTGAAAGAAGGATGGGAGGCACATTGTTAGTTTTAAGCCTCCTCCTTTGGAAACCCCACTTTTTGTCTGTGAGGCAGAAACCCAGTCTACTTTTAAGACTTGGCTTAAAACTTTATTTTTTTGATAAAGCGTTTAGTTGGAGTGGCTCAGGATATCCTAACATAATATGTGTAGTTATGCTGCTATAGGTTTAGGCTGCTGGAGGACATAATGATCACTTCTCTCTTTGCTACATTCTACTACTCTCCAATTTGATTTGTTTTTTCTGTTATTTAAATTTTTAACTTTATGTTCTCTGCTTGCTTGTTTGTTTGTTTGTATTTTGTTGTTTTCTCACCAACCATCTGGCGTGGCGTTCTGTTTAGCCTTGACACCCTCCTGGAGGTTGATGCAAGCTGAGCTATTGCTGCCAACAACTTCATGTTCTCCTTCTCCAGATGAAACATTTGGCCCTGTCTTTCAGTTCATGGTGTGGGCTCTGGTTAGGACTGGGCGATAAATCGATTTAATCGATTTAATTTGAATTTACAACTTTTTTAAGATTTAATTTTTGGAAAATCGTGATTTTTATTTTGCTAATGCACTTTATTGGGCTTCCATAAAGAGAATAGCATACAATGCTGAATATATGTTTAGGAAAATATATTTTTACATCATAATATGATGCACTTCAATTTACTCATTTACTTATTTTTTATACAAGTGAAGTTAAGCCTGTTCTTAGATAATTGTGTAATACAACTAGCAAACATTTTCATTGTTTACAATGGCAGGGCCGCCATTTTGTATTACAAGCATGTTTCACAGCTTCTATTTAGTTGCACTTTGAATTTATGTCAACTCCCAGATGAAATGCTTGACATAAAATAATTTAAAATAATTTCTTTAATTCCTTTTTGTGAAACGGAAAGGAGGGGGAAAAAATCAATTAATCAAATTTGATATAACAAAATCAGAGATTTTGTTTTTAAGCCATCCCACACGCTCCGTGCGGAACTCACCACTCCGGTGATTTTTGGCTGGAGTTGAACTTTTCAGTCAAATCGCATTGCGGCAACCAATCAGGGACTGGTTGCTGTTGTGACACACAGTGAAGGAGCGGAGCAGAGATAAATTTTAAAAGAGAAGATTTTGAAGTAAGGAATGCTCTTTAGAGGTTTGTGGGTGGCTTTGAAAAAAGCTGTTTTAATTTAGCCCTTAAAAGGACTGTTACATCAGCAATCATTCATCCTCTTCTCGTAGCTCCAGAACTGGACCGACCAGCCGGCACTTCTGTGGGTGGGTCGGGCAATCTGTCTGTCGGCCTCTTGCTCTTTAAGGGAAGACTTTTTTATTTATTTATTGATGCAATATACAGGCCTACCTCAGTGATTATGACAATTCAGGGTCATTATCAATGTTTCTGGGTGGAAGAAGGCATTTCTTGAAACTATGACATGTACGGCAAAGAGATGATTTTGATGAAACCCCTTTTTGGTCGTGAAGACTGGCTTGGTTTTGAAGGCAGGTCAGCAGCTTAGATAGTAATGCTGTAGCTTTTGGTGTGTGAGTACGGGTTTAAGTGGTTGAATAAGAAACCCAGTGTAATGTGCATATGGTGTTATGTACAGTTTGTACACTGCAGATACATTTTTGTTTGGATTGGTCTGGGGTGCCACTGCTTCATTAAGGTAGGAAATCTGATTGCTCAGAAATGTAACCTTGACCTTAATTATGACCCTTAAAAGTCAACATGCATGTCATCAAAATTATTAACAGTCTTAAAAAACTCTCTGCTTTGAAAGACATTTTTTTTTAGTGATTAGTCTTGCATGCTGTGCAGATTAGGAGATCAGGGGTTCACTTTCTCAATCAATTATATAATTTGTTCAACAGTTTTTTTTTTTTTCTTAAAATGTATACATATTGTTGTTTGTGAAATAAACAAATAGCATATATTTTACTATTAAAATAATTTATTCATTCAATACTAATATTTAATAGATACATTTATTTGGAGTTTGATTACCCATAAAGCTTAGTGATTTGTTTTCTTTAAAATAAATACTTTTTTGGATACCTTCATAGTAATATATGTTAGACACCATTCAAACTGCATGGCTTTGCAAACCTTGTAATATTGTGGTTTTTAGGATCCAAGGTTTCCCACAGATATTTATTCTGGTTTCACATGTGTTTCTTTTAGAAATGTCATGGTGTAATCATGTGCTTTTTGTAAATGTTAGATTTCATTAGTATAATTTTTGAAAACGGTGAGGAACATCTTATTTTAAAACTCTTTGACAGAAGGTGTACTCCCTTTTTTGATTTCTAATTAATGCTGAATCACTCTGGATTCATTCCATTACTTTTCAGTTTTAAGTGCAGATATATGTGTGTATTCCAGTGCTCTGAGGTCTCTTTTAGTATAATTCTATTGTAAAATACTGTTACTGTGGTTCTGATATGAGAAAGATGACGGCGCATTGCAGCTTAACTGGCCTCCAGTGCGGTCACTTATCTTTCCTTTTCAGAAGGCTGGCTCTTATCTTAAGCTTGGCAGATGTCACAAAATGTAGCTAAGGATTTTGACACTCCCTGCCCAGACTCCACATAAAGTACAGGTGTGTGTGTGTGTTTTAGTGAATTTCTGATTTTATGATAGTATTACTGGTATCCAGACAGTTTGTTGTACAAAAAGGATATAAGTTAGGTTAGAACCCTGATCACACCATTTGCGATGCAAATTATTAAAGCCAACTAAAATGGGTCCTAAGTTGTTTTTTTTTTTTTTTTAGAAAAATAGTGTTTTAGCACTTTTTTTAATTAAAAAAATGGCTTTGTTATTAGAACATGTGGTGAATTTACTTTTATCTAATGACGAGAAACATGATCGCAGACAGTTAGTGCATATACTGATAATTCCATGTAAAGGAGTTGCTGAATTGAAGACCACAACAGCATTAGTTTAAGAAATTCGCCTTTCTGCAATCCCTATTAATTTCGGTTTTCCTCTTTCCATTTTTTGTAAAGATTTTTTCATGGATATAATCTGAGCATGCAATAACTATGACAACAACAGGTCAATTTTGTTTTTCCTCAGATAGTATTTGGCCCCCAAAAACAGTTTTTTCATATCAAAGAATGTCCCAAAGAGTCTAAAGCATTTGCCTGGTTCTTCGGTTCTCCACATGCCAGTTAGTTGGGAACAGTCTTGTGGTAAAGTTTCCAAGATTGGAAATTGAACCCTGAACAGCTGTGTGTGGGGCGGCTGCTCTATCACTGCCCCACATACCCCCAGCTTATAGTATATCTTTGGATTAAGGTTGGTACACAATCCAGTATATCAAGGTTTTGTTGGGGCTGCAGATCAGGAAACCAGTGCAATGCACATCTGTTTCACATGCATTAAAACGTAAATCATTCTGATGACATAGGCTTTAAACCACTTCTTATCCTTATTTGCTTTGGATTCTTTATGTTTTGTACCACCCTTTGCAGGGAAGGATGTTGAACTGAACTGTCTGGGTTCAGTAAGGTCAGAGGGTATTTTCTCATCTTACTGTGGCACTGGAAACTGAATTTTTCCCGAGGATAGAAAAGTAAAACACATAATGCACTGAGTTTTCTTTATTATTCTCTGCGTTGTTTTGCGATTTAAAGCTGTCCTACCAGCTGAATAACACATAGTTGTTCAGTTCTTCTGTGGCAGAGTGGTAAAAGCTCACCAGCTTTAATTGTTTCTATGCTGCACCCTGAGGTGCCACCTACATACAGTAAATCACTGCCATCGTGGTAGTTTCCCCAGTGAGTTTCTATGTGATGTATGATCCCAGAAACCTGAAAGAGGACACCCTCTCGTCACATCCCCATCTCAGTCAGTAGTCCCCATCCAGTGATAGGACTTTAACTATTTAAGATGTGTTGAGCATCAAGGTAAGGCAGCAAGGAATGTTTGGTGTTCTGAATCACTTAGAACAGCAGGGGACTTGTTTTCCCTGTAAGCAAAACTTGGTGAATAAAATTTAGGCAGACCTCTATATGATGCAGCAGGAGTTGAAGATCCAGTGGTTGATAGATCTGGGTCCTTAATTTATGGACATCCTATCATCACCACCAATTAGTCGTTTTATTAGGGCTATAAAATGTTCATGTTAATCCAAGAATATGCTCTTTACAGAGCAACATCGACTAGTGTCACCTGCTTGCATTACTTTAATCACCTGCTTCTAGCGTCGTGGCAATATAGAATTTTCAAATTTCACACTGATCCGAACAAAACTTCTGGGAAACAAACGTCCAACAGCACAATTTGAAGCGCTGCCATTGCTGTCAGGTCCCAAATGGGTTTCATCGCAGTGGCGATGAAAGCCATTAGTGGCTGTCATTTGTCTCTCCCTATGTGTCGAGTCCATAATTGTTGCTTCTCTGTATAGCTACATAGTGGACAAGATAACAGAAGGAAATTGTCTTAATATCCTTTATGGAAGTATGCACCTTGCATTCAGCGGTGCACGTAATTTACAAATGGATATAAAAATACACTGATGTAAAAATACATCTGGTCCATGCAAAACATCTTCTATAGTTTAGACAAGGATGTGATGCAAATGTATGTAGCACCAGCTCTGTTCAGTTTCTATGTTACAGGTAAGATTGGATCATATTTGCTTTTCACCTAGAGTCAGCATGGTGGGTTCTATATGCTACTGGTTGTGCCTAGGTTCTGCTCGAACTATCAAGTATGTTTACTTCTTCACTGTTGCAGATACAACTGCTTTACTCACATTTTTAATTGCCCTGCAACATCAGAATGTCTATCTTCAAGATGCTTTGCCTTGGCTGTGGTGCTAGCACAACTAGCACCATGGCTTATCAGCATCATTGAACTTGTCCTATTCAGCAGCCTCATGAGCAAATTTCCTCAGAACAACATTTTGCCTTTGCCTTTTCAGCTGAAGACGATCACAAACACTTTTATCTTGTCATGATTGCCATTTTACCTTAGTTTTAAACTTTTAGTAGTAGCTCGCTGTTTCAAATGATAGTTCACTGCCCCACTACGAGGGAGGGGAGGGGCAGAGTGCTGGTGTCTGCAGCACTGTAGGTTAAAGGCATGTGCCTGCTTGGGTAGATGAAAATAGCTTAGTTTGGATCAATTTTGACAAAAATGAATATCAGCAAAAATGTAATTGTAAGTACTGATTTATATTGAAATACTGATTATTTTTGATAACTCTACCAGCTAGACTCTGCAGTTACCCACCAAAATCTATCTGCTGCTACACAATAGGAAACACCATTTTCATATGCACACAAATCATTTGTAAATGGTTGCCATAATATTTACAGCAACCTTTGTTATGATTGTATTTAAAGCAATAGCTTTGCTGATTTGTGGTTTATTGCATAACTTGCATTTGCACCCAAGCCTAATGTATTTTCTCTTTGTGGCCCACAGGTGGAGCGGATTGTGGACAAGAGGCGAAACAAGAAGGGTAAGTGGGAGTACCTGATCAGATGGAAAGGCTATGGAAGTAAAGAGGACACCTGGGAACCAGAGCATCACCTGCTGCACTGTGAGGAATTTATCGACCAGTTCAACAGCTCAAAGCGGCATTTGCACAAACGACCTAAGGTCCCAAAAATTCCCGGGGAGCCCCTCTCAACCAGCCAACATACGGCAACGGAAATTTCCAGAGCCCGGTCAGAGGTCCGAAAGAAGAAAAGGACTAGTGGTCCAGCTGTGGGGATGAGAGTTGGATCCGTTTTAGGGATTGGAAGTAGTGGATTGGGGCCAACTAAGAAACAGAAGAAAGTAGTTGCTGGAGCTGGGAAGCATACTTTAGGGGAGAGAATGAGCAAAACCATGACATACAAGGCTCATCCATCAAGTGGAACTCACTGTGTTGCCCCGTTGAGGGTTCCTCATAATGGACTTCAGAATGGAGAGATGGAGCCTCTTATGTATAGTACATCAGCAAGGTCACATAGACTGCCTTCAGATAGGATGGATACAGAACTAGGACAAAAAGATACCGCTGGACCGCAGTTCACAACTGAACTAGGTAAGATCTTAATAGAGCTGAATGATGTGGTAACCATAAATTAGATTATAGTGTATATAAGAAAAAATATTGTGCATATTTGAATATGACTGTTATCACAATGGACA